>NC_138768.1:350686230-351176230 GCF_965119305.1 Pelophylax lessonae
TTTGTTCTTAGGAGCCTGTAAAACATCTAGTGATTGTGGTTGCACGGTCAGGCTCCTGCAGCTTACTGGAGTGCAGAAAGTGTCAATAACCTGCCAGAGTCATTAGCTCCCTTACCGTTCAATGGGAATTACAAGCCCTCTGTCGCAATGGCAGATGGAACTTATGATTCATTCATTCACAGATCTGTTTTTAAATTGTGACAGTGGGTGTGGGGATAAGATCCCCCACATGCTGTCACAATGAGGGATCGAGGGATGAGACTGCTGTATTCGGAAAAAACGCAATGCTATACTTGCACATAGTTTTTGAGGAACTTGGCAGATAAGGCTGGCCATACACGATACAATTTTCTTGAAATTTACCTTCAACTATGTAGTACAAAGGCTTGCCTAATTAGATACAAGTGAAAGTGTTGTTTAGCTTTGACCTCATATTATGTGGTTTGTGGTAAATCTAACAGAAAATTGTACAACAAAAGTTGAACATGTATGGCCAGCCTAAGTTGTTCCAAAGCATGATCCAATTTGTTACAGCAGCGGAAAAAATTCCTTCCTGATCCCCCAAGAGACAATCAGATATACACTGGATCAAGTTTACCTGTAAATGTTAGTACCCAGTTATATTACGTACACTTAGTAAAGAATTCAGGCCTTTTTTAAAGCAATCTACTGATCTGGCAAGAACCACCTCTTGAGGGAGTCTAATCCAGGCAGCAAACAATTGAATAGATACCGCTCCAGGTGTCCTATCTCCAATATACACCTCCGCCCTGCAAGTCTGGGTGCTGGCTCTGCCTTGTGTAGCAAGTACAGTAAACCCCCCTCCATTGCGGGGGTTACGTTCCGGACCCAGCCGCGAAAAGTGAAAATCTGCGAAATAGAAAAACTCTATTAAAATGCATTGTAGGGATGTTTTTTTTACTGTCACTGTACGTGTAAAAGCATTTTAAGGTCTTTAAACACACTTTTAAAACAATAGAAACTCATTTAAACACATAAAAGGTACGGAGAGACATAGCAAGAGCTATGGAAAACACAAAAATATTTGATTTATATAGTAAAATAACATTACAAAAAAAACCGCAATATACCGGGACCGCAAAAACTGAACCGCGATGGAGCGGGGGTTTACTGTAAAGCAAAAAAGTCCTGGATGGCCGCACTCCAGATGCAACACCTTTATTGTGTATAAAAACTCATACAGCACCGTGGAAATTTGCTGCTGTACTTGATCTCCACATTGCTGTATGAGTTTTTTATACACAATAAAGTGTTGCATCTGGAGGTATAGGCATATGGTACAGGAGGTAGAGGCATATGGCACATATATTTGGATTACATGGAATTGCATATGTTTTCTGTCAGTTTCACATAAAAAACTTGGATTTGTGACTATATATATGCAGGTCATTATAATAATAGTGTTGTACATCAAAATGTGTTCTCAAATGTCCATAAATGTATGCATTCCTTCTTCCATTTCACAAATATAAAACTAACAATTAAAAGATGTCCCACGTCCTGGAAAATTAAAAGTCCTCCTGCGCTGTGATATCAAGTATATACTCGCTTTTATATAAATCACTGCAAGTCACCTTGCGTTCACTCTCCACCCAGGGTGTGCGCCCATCTTAATACAATAACCTGTATATTAGAGAGGTTAAAATTAGCCTTTCCCCTTTAGGGGTTCAATTGTACCGTCCACCTTTTCTCCTCTCTATTTCCTTTCCAGGTACTGTGACTGAAAGCGAAAGCATACAAGACTCTCACAGCACTTTCCATATAAACCAACAGCATCACCTAGGTTACCCTGATCCTGATGCCATCTTAGTTCTACCTATCGATCAATAGACATAAATAAAAAAAAAAAATCAAAAATACCTACATTTTAAAACTAGCGGTTGGGACTAAACTTATCTTAAAAAAATAACAACCTCTATTGAATATAACTCAGACTCATTCCATTATTAATATTATACATATACTAGCACCATCTAGCGTTGCTTTCTCATAAGTGCACTAATCTTAAATGTAAAAAAAACTATGAGATTCCCAGCTCCTAGAAATAATTTTAATAATAAAACTATTGACATCAAACTCTATATTGAGTCATTTGGTGTCAATGTTTTTATGTTCTTATTTGTTCTTTTATTTATTTTTTTTTTTTTAACAATTCAATTTTTATTGAGTTTTAGAAAAAGAACATGTGAAAATGT
Source organism: Pelophylax lessonae (assembly GCF_965119305.1). NCBI lineage: Eukaryota > Metazoa > Chordata > Amphibia > Anura > Ranidae > Pelophylax > Pelophylax lessonae. The sequence goes on from NC_138768.1 coordinate 350,688,447, forward strand.
AAAAACAGTTGAGCAGTCATACATAAAACCATGGAAATAACAGCAAATAACCAACAAAGTCAGATAGTGTCATATATTGCCGTTGCTTGAGGATAAAAAACGAGGTTGGTAAAACCGTTCTTTATGACTTAGAGATACAAGTCACAGATCAGAAAGGAAAAAAATATGAAACGCTTCACGAATTTGCGTGTCATCCTTGCGCAGGGGCCATGCTAACCTTCTCTGTATCGTTCCAATTTTAGTATATGTGCTGCCGAGGCAAGCACTCTTTTATTTTTTTACTCCCCCTACATTGTTTCTTGTATTTTTTTATCCCCCAGAACCAGTGGTGGTTGGTGCTCAAAATTTTGGAGGGGGCACTAACAGAAAAATGTAATAGGCATTGCTTTGCGGCAAAAAATTGCATGACTTTGAGGTCACAAAAGTGTGAAAGGGGTCTTCAGTAATCAAAGTATAGTGTGCCCCTTTCAATGCAGAGTGACCACAGCATGCCCCCTTCAATGCAGAGTGACCACAGTGTGCCCCCTTCAATGCAGAGTGACCACAGCGTGCCCCCATTAATGCAGAGTGACCACAGCGTGCCCCCTTCAATGCAGAGTGACCACAGCGTGCCCCCATCAATGTAGAGTGACCACAGCATTCCCCCATCAATGTAGAGTTACCACAGCATGCCCCCTTCAATGTATAGTGACCACAGTGTGCCCCCTTCAATGCAGAGTGACCACAGCATGCCCCCTTCAATGCAGAGTGACCACAGCGGCTTCTTCTCAGTCCTCCGCGTCTCCAGTCGTCCTCCTCCTCCTCCTTGGCCAATGGCAAATGTTCGCCTTTCGGCCAATCAGGAAACGGGTCTCGGACCCGCTTCCTGATTGGCCAGGAGGAGGATCCGTGTGACAATAGCAAATATTAATTTGCTTTTGTCACACAATAGGTGGGCTCAGGGCTCACTGCGCCCCCCGGGTCCACCCTTTTCCGAAGCCTATTAGAGCCTCTGGCTCTAATCACGTGCTTCAGAAGAAAAAAAAACCCCATTGAACTCCATGCGTCCGGAGCCCCGCATGTAGATTAGGGGGCCGGACGCATGGATAGGGGGGGCAGCGCCCCTGCGCCCCCAACGTACCGGTCGCCACTGCCCGGAACTGTAGTCCTCTTAGATCTCTGTTATGACACAATAAACATTTTTAGAGATCTTGGGCCCCATTCATGAAATGTTATCTACCACTTTTAGGCCAGCTGTAAAATAGCTCATAGGGTTTTTTTTTTTTAAATTTTTGCAATTCACTAACAAACATTACTAAAACACTGCATTCCCTATTTCTTGAAGTGATGTGCCATTTTAGTAGTGAAAACTTGTGGCAACCACATCTTTAACAATCATGATTCATCATGATTCATCTGCTGTAAGTGGGATTCCCCACTGACAGCAAAATGTAAACAAAAGAAGAGTCAGCATTAAAATATTTTCACAGAAAAAAAACATCATGGTATCCCCCCCAATCCATGCCAGGTTCTTAACTGAGCATGCAGCCCACCAGGTCAAGAAAGGGGGAAGACAAGCACCCTTCCCTTCTGAACCATACCAGGCCCATGTTGATGAGGACAAGGGCTTCTTCCCCACAACCCTGGCCCATGGTTGGAGGGGTGCAGAGATGGTGACTTATCAGAATCTAGAAGCCCCCTTTAACAAGAAGGCCCCCAGATTCCAGCCCCCAACCCGGCCGGGTTTACGCTGGATTTAGTTTTGGGGAATTTTTTTTTTTAACGGACTTGTCAAAAACTGGCTCTGGGTTTTTTTTTTTATTCATTCACATGGGAGGGACAGGATCTGGGGTGATTTCAACGGACTTATCAAAAACTGGCTCTGGGTTTTTTTTTTTTATTCATTCACATGGGAGGGACAGGATCTGGGGTGATTTCTTTAAGGCATGATTGTGAGAAAGAGGTCCTTGTCCTTATCAACATTAGGACAAGGTCCCTCCCCCAAAGCACCCTCCTCCATGTTGAGATCATGTGGCCTGGTATGGTTCATAAGGTGTGGGTGCTTGCCCCCCCTTTCATGGCCTGCTGAGCTACATACTCAGATAAGGGTCTGGTATAGACTTTGGGGGGAATTTCATACCATTTTTTTTTTTTTTTTGGTGTGAGGTTACCTTCAATCCATACCAGACCTAAAGGGCCTGGTATGGTTTGGGGGGGGGGGGGACCTCACGCTGTTTTCTTTTAATTTTTTTTAATGCTGGCTCTTCTTTTGTTTACATTCTGCTGTCTGTGGGGAATCTCACTGGCAGCAGATGAGTCATGGTTGTTAAGGAAAGTTAAGGATGGAGCGGGTGCCAGCTCCTTACCAACCAGTTATTTACTGGTTGTTAAGGACGTGCCAGGTGCTGGCTCCTTAACAAACTGCTGAAATTTCATACATTCCTTATGTAGCAATATTTCCAGGCCTGGGGCCAGAGGTGGGTCTGCCATCAGTACCGGTAACACTTCCAACACATTTAAGTTGTGAACCCAGGTGTGAGAACTGAGACAATGACCATTCCGGCATCTTTGGTTTGTTTTGTTTTATTGTATTTAGGGGATAGGAGAAGGGAATGAGTGGGATACTCCTCTGGCTCTTCTAGGCTTAACTGGGACTTTGTACAAAAAATGCTCGCGAATGCTGTCTTGGTGCCAGCTGAATGCCGACCAGCGCTTCCTGACGCTTCAAATGCTGCTTGACTGAATTAGTGCTGGAACCTTGACTTTAACTTGTTTGTTAGCTCAGAAGCTCCAGGACTGTAGAACTCTTGACTCCTGATACTCGACTTAGCTCAAAAGTCACTGAACAGCTCCCTCCAACCCTTCACTGGCTGAGGTAGCTCCTCGTCACTACTTGTGCTGCTGCAACTCTCAACTCTGTAGACTTTACACTGTACACTGTCTCTTCAGGGCCCAAACTGCAGGTACCCCCTCTAATGCTTCAGGGTCCTCTGACTAGGTACCCCCTCTATTACTTCAGAGTCCTCTGACTAGGTACCCCCTCTAATACTTCACGGTCCTCTGACTAGGTACCCCCTTTAACAGTTAGCTGACTCCTGGATCCCTAGAACCTTCTCCGGAGTGGTCCCCTCTGATACTAGGCAGACCCCTAGGGGCAGTCCACAGTACTCACAACCTTTGTAGGCTTTCCTGGAACTGGACCCCTCTCTCTCTCTGCTGGTTCTCGGCACACTGGATCCCCTCTGCAGCTCAGCTCCGCACTCTTTGGATTCCCAGGCCGCCAACCGGGACAGCTGCTTCCTCTGACAGGAGGAGAGACAGCCGTACTCTCCCTCCTGGGACTCTGCTTCCCGCCAAAGATGCTGCATCATGGGTTCCTTCAGAACTTATACCCACTCCCAGAATCCTCTGCGGTAGAATCTGCCTTCTGGGGTAGATACAGGCCTGAGTGTGTCTCTGATTGGGTTTCCTTCACTGACCAATGAGAATCCTCTCTTGGAGCCAGTGGGGAGACTCCCCTCCCAGCAGACACACCTAGGAGACATGACAGCCAGCTGAAATCATGGCCCTGCTGTTAAGCAGCCAAGGCCCACTATACTTTTACCTAGCACCTACCTGTAGCGTGCTACGCTTAAATTTCGGATGCCTAGATCACTACTTATTAATTAAATGCATTTATTTATTTACTTTAGTGATATTACTTTAGTGCTGTTTTATGCAGTATTTAGCAAGCATTTTTGCTTTTTGAGGTAATCACTGCATAAAGGAATGGTGAACTGACATTTTCTCTATCGCATGCTATATTTGAGAAAAATAAGTCACGTAATCCAAATACCGCATGCGATATGCTTTTGTGAGTTAAGCCTACTGTACTTTTTACTTCTTTCCACCCTATAACAGATTGATGGCTGGGCGGGCCTTTTTGTCCTGGACGTCATATGACGTCTTCCCGTTCTTGCCGCTCGTGCGCGCCCCCAGGGACACAGCACATCACCGATCAGGGTAAATAGCCAATGAAATTGTCTCTTTACCACGTGATCGGCTGTGTCCAGATACAGCCAAACACAACTGTGACGACACCTGTCAGTGCAGCCTATCAATGTACCTGTCACTGCAGCCATCAGTGCAGCCTATCCGTGTAACTGTTACATTAGCCATCAGTGTACCTGTCACTGCAGCCTTCAGTGCAGCTTATCAGTGTGCCTGTTACTGCAGCCTTTAGTGCAGCTTATCAGTGTACCTGTCACTGCAGTCTTCAGTGCAGTCTATCAGTGTACCTGTCACTGCAGTCTTCCGCGCAGTCTATCAGTGTAACTGTCACACCAGCCCTCAAGGCAGTCTAATCAGTGTACAGTCACAGAGCTGTCATCACTGCCACCCATCAGCAGTTTTCCCTATCATACAGGCATAATCAGCTATCTACCTATCCAAGTATCACAAGAGTCACCATGTCCAAAAAATTGTATACTAGTGAGGAGGCATTTCAAATCCTCAGTATGGCAGATGAGAGCAGCAGGAGCTCTCACAGTCTGATTCCAATTTGGAGCACAAACTCGAACAGCAAACGAATCAGAAGAAGCAAGGGCCCCTACTAAAAGAATAAAAGGCTCTGAAGATCAGACAACCAGCAGCAGCCCATACACCCCAATAGTGAATTGGCAAACATCAACAGCCCTAGACACCTGGATCAAAGGCCCAGTACTAGTACCGGAGTATCACATCAGAATTAAGGCCCAAACATATCTCCCAGACCCACTGACAAACCCATTATGGCTGCCTTTCAGCTTAGAATCAGCTACAATCCCCCCTTTCAATGCATAGCCAGGTGTGCAGGCCAACACTGAAAACTTTTCAGAATTTGTTTTTTTTTTATTTATTTTTCCCCGACAATTTACTTTAGTCGATTGTGGACCAGACTAATCGTTTTGCACAGCAATATATCACAAACAACCCCAATTCATGCTATGCCGGTCTGTTTGAATGGAGACGTCTTGCAGTGGAAAAGTTGAAATTATTTTTGGGCCACAGAATTACCATGGGCTTACAAAAAAAAATTAATGACATGCCTTCTGGTGCACCCACCCCATCCATCACATGCCCATTTATTCAGCTGTAATGCCCAGGTCATGCTTTGACATTATCATGCAATTCCTTTATTTCAGTGACAATACACAGAGATCATCCTGGCTATGACACACTCTACAAAATGTGTCCAAGAGATTTGCTGAACTGTAAGTCCCCAACCAAAACATCTGTGTGGACGAGTCTATTGTCCACTTCACTGGCCGGCTGGGAATTAAGCAATAAATTACCAGTAAAAGGGCTAGGTATGGACTGAAGCTCAACAAGCTCAACGAGCCACAGGAAATGTGCATGCCTTCCATGAGTATGAAGGCAAAGATTCCCAGCTCCAGCTGCCTGAGTGCCCAACCTACATCTGCACAAGTGGAAAAATGTTCTGGGACCTGGCTTTTCCAGTATTCCAAAAGGGGTATCACATCTACCTAGATAATTATTACACAAGTCTGCCACTTTGCCGCCACGTGTATCACCAAAAAACCTTGGCTTGTGGTACCAACTGAAAAAACAGGAAGGGCTTCCCACAAAGTCTAGGGACCACAAGGCTACAAAGGGGGGAATTAGAGAGTCTGAGGAACAAAGAAGTGTTGGCTGTGAAGTGGAGGGATAAGAGAGATGTGTACGTCCTGTCCACCATCCACAATGACACCTCGGTGGAAATTCACGCTAGATGAAGTCCCATCCAAAAGCCTATCCATGATTATAAATAATTGGTTTGGGGGGGGGGGGGTCGATTTAAATGATTAGATGCTACAGCCCTATTTATCCCTCTACTGGTATAAAATAAGTTGCACTTTAGTACCCCAAATGTGCTTTAGAGGTTGCACTTTACCAGGTTCATTCTCACAAATATTTTGTAAATGTGAAAACATTTCCCATATATAGAAACTTTTAAAAAATTTCACCTCAACTATCACAGGTTTCCAAATAAAACGTACACTTCTGAATTGTTTACTGTTCACACAAATCATTGGTTTGTTGTTACCACATGTAGCACTGTTACTGCAGGGTGATGACTTGTTGGGCCCCCTCTGATTACCTGCAGGCAGTCACTTAGGGTACAGTTCACACATTCATCCTTACTCCCAATGGCTCGTTATTCAATAAACAGTCCAGGGATTTTGGTTTTAGGTATTTGGAACTTTTGGTTCAGTTTCTCTCTAGCTCTTAGGCCCTCAGGTCGACCACCAGGGGCCGCATGGCAACTTCTACAGAGGAGGAGGAAGCCACCCCCCTCCGGGACTCCGCTCAAGCACACGTGGCATTTATACAGTATCCCAGCACGCACTGAGGCACTTTCTTCTGCCAATCACCAGGGCTGTACTAAATGCCTGTGCACTCATTTGTCAGGTTTCCTCCCACTGTCCAATATGCCTTTCCATTGGACCAGTGTGAAACACTTTAGACAAACTCAATCTCTCTCTGTCACTCTCTCCCCTCTCTCCCCTCTTTCTCCTCTCTCTCCTCTCTCTTCTCTTTTCTCTCTCTTCTTCTCTATCTTCTCTCTCTCTCTCCCCTCTCTCTCCTCTCTCTCCTCTCTCTTCTCTCTCTTCGTCTCTTTCTTCTTCTCTCTCTTCTCTCTCTCTTCTCTCTCTTCTTCTCTCTATTCTTCTCTCTCTCTTCTGTCTTTTCTTCTCTCTATCTTCTGTCTTTTCTTCTCCTCTCTCTTCTTCTCTCTTCTTCTCTCTTCTTCTCCTCCCACCCCACCTAAGAGGGTGCTATGCACACAAGACTTCTTTATACTATTAGTATTGCCAGACATTGGCTCATAGCTTATCATTGGAAATCCCTATTAGTTCCAACAGCCCAATCAATAACAAGAATAAATACCATCAACCTAGTAGAAAAATATTCCACACATAATATAACACTATGCAATTTTATAACAAAAAATGGGACCCCTGGTTCATTCATGATTAAATAAATAAATATATAATGTAATATAGGATTATTACATTATGTATATAGGTGCATTTAGACTCAAAACAGCTCAACGCTACAGATTCATTCACGCACTAGCAGCGCTACAGTCCATGAAATAAACCATGAATCAAATATTAAATGTATGGATGAACAAAATCAATGAAGGAAAATCCATGCATGCAGTCCCAGATTGTGAGAAGATGATGTCAATGGGTATATCCTTGCAGACTCCCAAAAAAAGCCTTCACCACACCGCTGTGTACACCCAATAGTGGGGACACTTATCAGAACCAATCTGTATATGAGCAGAATATAGTAAGCGGGAATGCCTTGGACGCCTTACTCCTCTGCGAAGAGAGCACCAACCGGGACCACCAGCAAGTATTTCATGGATATCCCCTCATCCGCATATAACATATGTGTGGGAAATAAAACAGCAACATAGCGTAGTACTGCTAAAATATGTATGCCTTTATTCCCAGCCGTAACCCTTCACACATTGCACTTACAGAAATGACAATTCTTTAAAACATGTCAGGAAAGTCTGCCATTAGTTCCTACCGCTATGTCCCGTCCTAGACGAATACAGCCCGGTACCTGGCCGTAAGCCTCGGGGGATCGCGTGTCACCACGGCTTCCTGCTTCCTGCATCCTACGTGATTGCGTCACCACGCCCTACACGTAGGAAGCAGCAGCTTTCTTTATATATTTATTCTTCTAACTTTTTGGAATACTTTGGCGCCGGGTGAGCAAAGTTTTACTGTAGGTTCGGTGAGCGCCATACATTGCTCCTCTATACAAGGATTATTACATTATACTTTAATATTTTTGTATTGTTTTATTTTAACCGGTTGCCGACCGCCGCACGACTATATACTGCGGCGGTCAGCCCCGGCCAGGCAGAGTGACGTATCGGTACGTCACTCGCCTGTCACTGACTTGCGAGCCTATCGCGGGCGGGCGCGCGCCCGCCGAGGCGCGCGCCCGCCGCGGCTCGTTCACAGGCAAGTCAGTGCGTGTGACCGGCGGACTTGATGTCCGCCAGTCACACTGCGATCGCTCCTGTGAAGGGAGAAAGACAGAGCAGCTTGTGTAAACAAGCTGCCTGTCAGTTCTCCCTGTGTAAAAGTAAAGATCTGACCGTTCTACTATGTAGAACGGTTGATCTTTGCTTTTACACCAATAGGAATGTCCCTACACAGTAGAAAGCACGCCCCTAGGACACACTTAACCCCTCCCTGTCCAATAAAGTTAACCCCTTCCCTGCCAGTGTCATTTTTGCAGTAACAGTGCATATGTATAGCACTGATTACTGCAGTAATGTCACTGGTAACCCCAAAAGTGTCAAAAATGTCAGTCAAGGGTCCGATCTGTCCGCCGCAATGTCGCAGTACCGAAAAAAAAAATCGCAGATCGCCGCCATTACGCGTTAAAAAAAAAAAAACACCAAAAATGACAAAAATCTTTCTCTTTGTTAGTAAACGCGATAACTTTTGCGCAAACCAATCAAAATACGCTTTTTGCGATTTTTTTTACCAAACATAGGTAGCATAAAACAAATTGGCCGAAAAATGATAAAAAATTTTGATTTTTACTTTTTTTTTTGGGGAATTTCATATAAAAAAATGTGAAAAATATTGTTATTTTTGCAAAATTTACGCTCTTTTTTTGTTTATAGCGCGTGATCAAAAAATCGCACAGGTGATCAAATACCACCAAAAGAAAGCTCTGTTTGTGGGAAAAAAAGGACGTCAAATTCGTTTAGGTACAGCGTCGCACGACCGCGCAATTGTCCGTTAAAGTCACGCAGTAAAAAATCGCAAAAAAAACCCTGGTCCTTTAGCAGCCAAATCCTCCGGGGCTTAAGTGGTTAAGTAACATGTTTTTTGTAACAAACCTAACAAGATAGTACCTATTTATTTTTTGTATATCAGTTATATACAATTTTTTTTATATAAAAGATTTTTCTTCAAAATGTTTGAGATTTATTTTTCTATCACTATTTTACACCAATTAAAAAAAAGTTTGTAAACAAAAAAAATTACACTTTATCTTTTCAATTTGGCCAAAATTATAAATATATAAATGTATCACTTATCACAAGTCGACGCAAAGACCCATCAATTTTCTCAAATTTAAAGATGTCATCACTGCCCTGATCTATCAGCAAGGATCTCCACCAGAAAGCATTCTCTCTGATTCAGTGAGCAGACTTCATGAGCATCATTTTCTGAGAACATTCCACCCAAAGAAGGAGGCTCGGGACATCAAAAAAGATGTTGGGTATGCAGCAGAGGAGGAGTTAGGAGAAACACCAGTTTCCTTTCTTCCTAATGTCCCTCCTAACCGGGCCTAAGCATCGGAAGACTGCTTCCAACGTTACCACACTTCACTAAAATATTAGGTACAGTGCCTATATTTCTAAAAGCCTGCCATTTTCCCATTTCTAATATCTATTGACGATGACTCTGCCTGCCATCTGGATTGCTTATCAACCATGTTCCTGCCTTCCACCTAAACTGACCTCGGTCTGTTATCGACCATGTTTATTGCTTGCCACTTGGACTGATCTTTGCCCTGCTAGTGGAATTTAAGAAAAAACAGGGGTCTCACATATGTGAAGGGCTTCAGAGTAGTGTTCCGAGTAGAGAAAACCAGTTTTTGGTTTTCTCTGGGTTTTGTCATTCCCAGATCAGGGTCTGGAGTCCTCGAAGAGATTTGGATGGGAAGAAGCCTCTACCCCTATGCCCAGGTCTTACCTGCCCTAGGCCCTAAGCCTGATGTTCCTGCCTGCTGCCTGTACACAAAATTTTGGCTGTGATGACCATATCTCTGCCTACTGCCTGTAATGACCAGGAACTTTTTATGGACCACGTTACTGGCTGCTGCTTGGACCAATACTTTGGTTGTGCTTCACTGTGTGTACTCATAAATGAACATACAAGTCTCTAGAGGGCCATCTGAGACCACATGTAGCGTAAAGGTGAAAAGGAGTATCATATAAATAATGCAAAAGTAATAATAACACAAACTGGAAACAAACAAAAAAAAAAATCCAACGTGACTGTGCCCAACACCAATAGTATTTTTTTCTGGATGTATAGGTCTTCTTATTGCTTCACCACAGGTGCTTGAAAGGTAGATGATAACTCACCAAAGATGTTTGACCCCTTTTTACAGAAGGTCAAAATGCGCTTTTTAGAAAACCAGATTTGTTTCTAAGCTCACACCATTCCACTCCACTGATCCCTTTGGTTATTGCTAAAAGATAAGGATGTACTCCACCAGGGACATAAAGAAAGACTTTATAGAGTAGTATGTTTATTAATGTTAAAAAGGCATAAACAATATATATTGCACTTACATGTAACAGTGCCTGAGCCTGGCATTGGGATCTACAGCATGTGCTGATTTGGCCTGTCATGAAGAAGAATTACTTATTTGCAAAATGTTGCAATAGAAACCCAGTGGCGATTAACCAGTTCTCGACTGCCCACCGTACATTTACTGCGGCAAGGCCGCTAGACTGCGTGAATCGACATACCTGTATGTCACTCGCGCCCAAGGGGAGGGGACATGCGCCCGCTGACTCAGCGGTGATCAGATTTGTTTCAGAACCGATCAATCTACAGGTACAGGCCAATGATTTATGGCCTGGACCTGCTGATCGGTTCTGCTGAATCACAGAACGTCCTGTGCATGTATAATATAGACACAGGCACAGGAAATGACGTGGTCTCCTGGAGCCCTTTTTCAGTTCCAGCGTGAGAGGAGATTACATCACAGTAAGTGCAAAGCGCTGCACTGACACGCACTTACACAGCTAGGCACATTTACCCCTTGATCGACCCCCAGTTAACCCTTTCACTCCCTGTCACAGTGTCACTAGGTATCAGTGGCGGCTTGTGCATAGGGGGCACCAGGGCGCCGCCCCCCCTAAAAAAAGAAAAAAAAATCTACAAAAAGAGCAATAAAGTTTTTTTTTAAAAAAAATTGCGTTCGCCGGCCTATGTGGAGGCTGTGGGGGGGGGGTTTACGACCCGGAAAGGCGCCGATTGGCTGCCTTCTGGGGGCGTAACCTGGGCGCAGGGCACAGCGCTAGGAAACCCCCACTTTCGTGATATCCTGGCTGTCATTGGTCCAGTCTCCAGCCTGGACCAATCATCATCCAGGACATCCCGCTGATGTCACAATGGGAGCCGAGCCGCCGCCAGGTAAGTGCATTCAATTGAAGGGAGCACGCACGCTGGTCTCTGCATTGATTGGGGGACAATGCTGTGGGCACTCTGCAATCATTGGGGTACAATGCTGTGGGCACTCTGCAATCATTGGGGTACAATGCTGTGGCACTCTGCAATCATTGGGGTACAATGCTGTGGCACTCTGCAATCATTGGGGTACAATGCTGTGGGCACTCTGCAATCATTGGGGTACAATGCTGTGGGCACTCTGCAATCATTGGGGTACAATGCTGTGGGCACTCTGCAATCATTGGGGTACAATGCTGTGGCACTCTGCAATCATTGGGGTACAATGCTGTGGCACTCTGCAATCATTGGGGTACAATGCTGTGGGCACTCTGCAATCATTGGGGTACAATGCTGTGGGCACTCTGCAATCACTGGGGTACAATGCTATGGCACTCTGCAATCATTGGGGTACAATGCTGTGGCACTCTGCAATCATTGGGGGACAATGCTGTGGGCACTCTGCAATCATTGGGGTACAATGCTGTGGGCACTCTGCAATCATTGGGGTACTATGCTATGGGCACTCTGCAATCATTGGGGTACAATGCTGTGGCCACTCTGCAATCATTGGGGTACAAAGCTGTGGCACTCTGCAATCATTGGGGTACAATGCTGTGGGCACTCTGCAATCATTGGGGTACAATGCTGTGGCACTCTGCAATCATTGGGGTACAATGCTGTGGCACTCTGCAATCATTGGGGGACAATGCTGTGGGCACTCTGCAATCATTGGGGTACAATGCTGTGGGCACTCTGCAATCATTGGGGTACAATGCTGTGGGCACTCTGCAATCATTGGGGTACAATGCTGTGGGCACTCTGCAATCATTGGGGTACAATGCTGTGGCACTCTGCAATCATTGGGGTACAATGCTATGGGCATTCTGCAACCATTGGGGTACAATGCTGTGGGCACTCTGCAATCATTGGGGTACAATGCTGTGGCACTCTGCAATCATTGGGGTACAATGCTGTGGCACTCTGCAATCATTGGGGTACAATGCTGTGGCACTCTGCAATCATTGGGGTACAATGCTGTGGCACTCTGCAATCATTGGGGTACAATGCTGTGGCACTCTGCAATCATTGGGGTACAATGCTGTGGGCACTCTGCAATCATTGGGGTACAATGCTGTGGCACTCTGCAATCATTGGGGTACAATGCTGTGGCACTCTGCAATCATTGGGGACAATGCTGTGGCGCTCTGCAATCATTGGGGACAATGCTGTGGCGCTCTGCAGTGATTGGGGACAATGCTGTGGAGCTCGGCAGTGATTGGGGACAATGCTGTGGCGCTCGGCAGTGATTGAGGACAATGCTGTGGCGCTCTGCATTGAAAGGGGCTCGCACGCTGAACTCTGCATTGATGGGGGCACGGAACAGTGTTCATTGCATTGAAGGGGGCACAGCACAGTTGCATTGAAGGGGGCACGCATGCTGAACTCTGCATTGTGGGGGCACAGCACAGTGTTCATTGCATTGAAGGGGGCACAGCACAGTGTTTATTGCATTGAAGGGGGCAAAGCACAGTGTTTATTGCATTGAAGGGGGCAGAGCACAGTGTTCATTGCATTGAAGGGGGCACGCACGCTGATCTCTGCATTGAAGGGGGCACGCACGCTGGTCTCTGCATTGAAAGGGGGCACGCACGCTGGTCTCTGCATTGAAAGGGGGCATGTACACTGGTCTCTGCATTGAAAGGGGGCATGTACGCTGGTCTCTGCATTGAAAGGGGGCATATACCATCTCCTGTACCATGACCTGTGACATGCCTATACCATATCTTTGCCATGCCTATACCATATCTGTGCCATGCCTATACCATCTCCTGCACCATCACCTATACCATGCCTATACCATCACCTGTGCCGTGCCTGTACCATGACTTCAAAGTCACGCAATTTTTTACTGCGTTTTTTGGCGCGAAGCAAAATATTAAATTTTTCTTTTTGCGCCCCCCCCCCCAAAAAATTTAGAGCACCAGCCGCCACTGCTAGGTATAGTGTACAGATTTTTACTGATCACTGTATTAGTGACACTGGTGTCATCAGTTAGCATCAGCGGCAGTTCGTGTCAGTCCCAGAGAGGTTTAGGGTACCTGCCATATCTTCTCTAATAAAGTGTTAACTTTGTGATCACCCCCAGTTAACTCTTTCACTCCCTGTCACAGTGTCACTAGGAACAGTGTACAGATCTTTTTTCTGATCACTGTATTGGCGTCACAGGTGAGGCCAATTAGCGTCAATCCCAGATGGCATCAGATTGGCTGCCACATATTCACTAATAAAGTTTAACCCTTTGATTGCCAGTAACACACACATTATACACCTCCATTACTAGTATAGTGTCTAATCGGATCAATATTTTTGATCAGATTAGAACTATACTAGCGTCCCCAATAGTATAGTGTTCCCAAAAATGCAGCATTAGCAGCATCAGCCCCAACACCTGCAAGCACCAGTGTTTAGCCCCAAAGCCCCCCCCCCCCCCCCAAGAAGTGCAGTGTCAGTAGACCACTGTCACTTCCGATACACAGCACACAAAACTGCAGCGTTAGCAGAGTCAGGACTGATCTCTGCAAGCGCTAGCAGTTACATCTTTTGTAGTGGTATAAACAGTCAACAACCAGGCGCTTTTTTACCTGTGAGTCACATTAAGTACCTATGAATTTATTGTCCAAAATGTCCAAACAATGGTACACTAGTGAAGAGGCCTACACGATGCTAAGCATGAAAGATAAGAGCGATGGGGAGTCCTCACTGTCAGAATCAGGCTAAGTATTTCGAACCTGTAAAGAGGAGCAGCACCCTGACAGATAGCTCTTACGATGGAGTAGAGGTTCCTGCTAAGGTCAAGCGTACCCGACCCCATTCCCAGGTTGCTGAGGTGTAACAATCACATGGTTCTTGTATGCATCAGAGTGCCAGTACTGGTGCTGCTCAGTGTTCTGTTGAACTGTCGAGTAACAGCGGCCATAAGTGCAGTTCAAGCTGGTGAAGTGGCTAGCAAAAGCAGTGTCCTGCAGCCACCAAGAATTCAAACACAGGCCTGTAGAGCCCATTGTGTCCTTCCTGATGTGCTTGCAAATCCTAACTGGGAGCCCACCACTTCTGCAGCGCCCGTACTTCCCCCATTCACTGCTCAACCAGGAATTCTGGTGAAAACAGCAGATTTTACTTCCCTTGGTATTTTTGAGCTGTTTTTCACTGAATATATTGATCAATGTATTGCTGCAAACCCAAATTTGACCCTTGCCAGAGAATTTTTTATTGAAACGTATTAATGTTTCCAAATTTAGGACCTTTCTGGGCCTATCCTTCATTATGGGCATTACTAAAAAGAGTGAGTTGCGGTCATATTGGTCCACTGACCCAATTCATCATTTGCCGTGTTCTCTGCTGCCATGGCCAGGACTAGATACAAGCAAATCTTGCAGTTTATGCACTTCAGCGACAATGAACTCTGTCGTCCTCGGGGTGACCCTGAATATGATTGGCTTCACAAAATTCGGCTTCTTGTAAATCTCTTCAACCAAAAATTTGCAGCCTTGTATACGCCCCAACAAGTTGTCTGCGTAGATGAGTCCCCAATTAGGTTTTCTGGCCGCCTTGTTTTCAGTTACTCCCCAGCAAGCATGCCAGATATGGGGTCAAAATGTATAAGCTCTGTGACAGAACAGGCTTTACATGTAGTTTCCGGATATACGAGGGTAAGGATAGAAGCCTGGAGCCCCATGACTGCCCAGACTACATAGGTAGCAGCGGCAAGATTGTTTGGGACTTGGTGTCAGAAAAAGTTACCATTTATACTTGGACAATTATTACACAAGAGTGCCACTTTTTAGTCACCTTTTTGATTCTGGAATTGGAGCATGTGGCACCATGCAACCTAATTGCCAGGGATTCCCCAACTGCTTGTAAATGCCCCACTTAGAAGGGGGGAGAGGGCCTGCTTGAAGTGTAATAAATTGCTTGCAGTGAGGTGGAAGGACAAGCAGAATGTTTTTGTTCTATCTTCCATTCATGCAGATACGACTGTCCAAACTGCAACTGAGACTGGTGTTATAAAGGAGCCCCTCTGTGTCTACGACTACAACCTTAACATGGGAGGGGTTGACATCAAAGACCAGATGATGGCGCCGTACTTAATTGACTATAAGGCCAGATGCTGGTACAAAAAATTGTCTGTATAATTATTCCAATTGGCTCTGTTCAATGCTTATGAACTATAGAAAGCGTCAGGAAGAAGTGAATACTTCCTAAAATTCCAGAAAAAGATCATTACAGACCTTTTGTATCCAGAAGGTGCTATGTCCCAATTTTTCAATCCAGATTTAGTGAGCTGGCTGCATGAGAGCCATTTTCTGGATGTTCTCCCTGGTACTCCTACCCAAACAGCACCCCAAAGAAGATGTTGTGTCTGTAGAAAACGCGGCTATAGGCGTGACACCCGCTATTCTTGTCCCTCCTGTCCAGGCCAAACTGGTCTCTGCATCAGGGACTGTTTCTGTCACAACCACACACTAGTAGAGTATTAGTATAGGGTACAGCACGGCACAGTCTAGGGCACACTTTCACAAAGGGTCTCGAAAGATGTTAGATGGCTATCGCATTTTGTGAGACCCTAGCTTGGAACGTTTAAAAAATTTTTACAGTTACAAAAAAGTGTAGAAAAAAGTTCAAAAAAAAAAAATAAAAAAACAAATATTGTTGTCGTTTTATTGAGTTAATTTTCTGTTCTTACTGTTTTACTGTACTTTATGATATACTGCTATACTGTATTGTTTTATTGTTACTGTGCTTTTCATTGTTAACCATAGTTTGTTTTGCAGATACCTCCAATCTACTGTTTTACTGTATAGTATACTATTATATTGTAATGTGTTATTGTTACTGTGTTTTATTATTAACCATTGTTTGCTTTGTAGGTATGCCCATCAGCTGCAGCACTGATCTGTTTATTCTGACAGCAACAGTGTTTGCTTTCAGCATATCCGTAAATCAATGATTGCAGCGCTGTAGGAAGTGATTTCACCACTGTTGTTAAAAAAAAAGAGCATATATGGCAAAGCATAGGGGATGGGACGGACACAGAGGGCGGATTACCCCTATGCTTCACCATATATTGTTTTACACTTTCCTTGGCAGAGATTTCTTCATCCACATCGATCGATGGGAATGGAGGAATCTGTAATGTTATTTTTTGGGCTGAACATTGCATGTATGCCCATCATTAGACGCGGGTGGATGCTGGGAGGTCTAATAGTGGGCCTACCACACACTGTCTGGCAGAGATTTCTTCATCCACATTGATCAATGTGAATGGAGGAATCTGTTAGGTTCTCTTTTCTCGTTCTGCCCACAGGCTGCATGAGAAAAAAAAAATTACAATATATGACTAACAAGGACCAGCAATGTACTGGTATGTCGCTGGACTTTGAGTGGTTATACCGGGATGATGCCTGCAGGTTTAGGCATAATTTTGGTATCAATTTTTTTTCAGCTGGCTGTCGGCTTTTATTTAAAAGCAATCCTAGTGGCTAATTAGCTACTAGAATACTTTTACAAGCAGTGGAAGGGAACTCCCCCCTGCCGCCGCCTTCCACGGTTTTCTTGGGCTCTTCTGTCCCACCGGGTAATTCGAGCATGCAGCCGGTGGTTCTGCTGGCTGACCATAGAGCTGATCAGAGACCAGAATTGCTCCAATCATCTCTATGGCCTAAGATATCAGAAGCTACAAGCATTTCATCACTTCAGTTTTGCCGGATATAAACAGCGCCATTTTTAAATTCTGAAAGCATCTTATCACTAATAGACCCCCGATTTTTTCAAAAAAAGAGTACCTGTCACTGCCTATTGCTATCATAGGGGATATTTATATTCACTGTGATAACAATAACATTGATTAAAAAAATAACGAAAGATACGGTGTAAAAATAAAATAAAAAAGAAAAATAAATAATAATAAAAAAAATAAAGCACCCCTGTCCCCCCGTGTCTGCGTGCAAAGGTGAACGCAAGCATCCGTCTCTTGTCATATGTAAACAGCAATTGCACCATGCATGTGAGGTACCCCCACGAATGTCTGATCAAGGGCAGTAATTCTAACAATAGACCTCCTCTGTAAATCTAAAGTGGTAACCCGTAAAGGTTTTTTAAGGCTTTTAAAATGTATGTAGTTTGTCGCCGCTGCATGGGTGTGCGCAATTTTAAAGCATGTCATGTTTGGGATCTATGTACTTGGCATATGATCATCTTTTAGATTTTGCCAAACAATTGGGTCATTTATTGTGTTTTTGTGCATTTCATTTAAAAAAGTGTTTTTTTTTTTTTTTTACAATAAAATTGCGTTTGGACAATCGCTGTGCAAATACTGTGTGACAAAAAAAAATTGCAAAGCCCACCATTTTATTCTTTAGGGTCCTGCTTTAAAAAAAAAAATTATATATATATATATATATATATATATATATATATATATATATATATATATATATATATATATATATATATATATATATATATATAATGTTTGGGGGTTCAAAGTAATTTTCTAGCAAAAAAATTATAATTTTTTTATGTAAACAAAAAGTATCAGAAAAGTGGTTAGAAGAGTGGGTGATGTGTGACATAATCTTCTAATGTTGGGCATAAAATGCGAGGACAGTTCAAACACCCCTCAAAAATGACCCCTTTTTGGAAAGTAGACAACCCAAGCTTTTTGCTGAGAGGCATGTTAAATCCATGGAATATTTTAAGCTATAAGCCTTGTGCTCACCCCTAGACAACCCTAGGCACAGCCAAGCCGCATGGGGAAAATACATTTGCCTGGAAATGGGCTTTAGAGGTCCCTCTATTCCTCTCATAATTTTTTTATCCTGAGGCAGCCATAACACCTCCCACATGAATAAAATCATTTTCTTTCAAAGAAGGAAAATGGCCTACTTATGGGCCCTTCTTATCTATGATGATACTAATATGTCTCTTAAGTATAACTAAATGTAAAACTTTTTTTTTTTAGTTTTGGACAGTGAAGATGGATTAAAACATCTATTACTTTATGAGAGAGATTCATCCTCTCTATTTGTAATGTTTACTAATATCATTAAAAGTAAAAGAAAATACCGAATTCGGAGTTGTTCCCAGAAAAGTAACAGAGGGGACATCTTCCAATGGGGACACTAGTTCTGGGGAAATAGAGGGCCCCAATGGATTCCCTTGTTTTGAAAGGATTTCCTCTCATTTCCTGTTTGGTTATGGGACAGGAAGTGAAGGTAAATCTCCACAATGGGACACAGATGGCAAAAAAAAAAATCTTACAGGGGTTATAACCCTCCCATATTATATCCAAAATGAAAAAAAAAATGCCCATAGTTCTACTGTACATAATGTAGGTCTGTCAGGTATTGCCGTATTCAAATATTTGTCCATTCGAAGAGTCTGCCAATATTTTTTTTATCATGTTTTCAACTTTTTTGTATTGCATATTATGATCCGTTATAATAGCCACCTCAGATTTGTTCTCCTTTCTATTATTATCTTTATCCTTAACCAAGGTATCCCTCTCCAAATTCTGTACCTTTTATCTCTTCTGGTAAGTAAAGCCTTTGAATGAAAGAAATCAATGAAAAAGAATCTGCTTATCTGTATGTGGTTTACTGCATAATGTGATATATACTATATTGGTTCACAGAATAAGTATACAGGCTGTGACAATGGCTGAATATCTCAGCCCATTTAAATACAGTTTCATTAGAAATTTGTCTAGCACATAGCCAAGGGGATGGGGGAACTACTAACTATCAATAAAGAAGAAGGGAAAATACATTGCAAACATGTAAAGGTTACATAGTTACATAGTTAGTGAGGTTGAAAAAAGACATCAGTCCATCCAGTTCAACCTATGATGTGTGTGTGTGTGTTTGCTTTTAACCGTACATTGTATACCCCTGTATGTTGTGGTCTTTAAGGTGTCCATCTAATAGTTTTTTGAAACTATCAATGCTCCCTGCTGATACGACTGCTTGTGGAAGAGAATTCCACATCCTTACCGCTCTTACAGTGAAGAACCCCTTACGCACTTTAAGGTTAAACCGCCTTTGATCAAGTTTTAGTGAGTGGCCACGTGTCTTATTGTATCTCCTTTCTCTGAATCGTTTGTTCCTTATGCTCGGGTCGCCAGTACAGTATTTGTACATTGATATCATATCCCCCCTCAATCGTCTCTTCTCCAGAGAGAATAGGTTCAGTGCTTGTAGTCTTTCCTCATAGCTGATGTCCTCCATTCCCCTAATTATTTTTGTTGCCCTTCTCTGGACTTTCTCCAGTTCCAGCACATCCTTCCTGAGGACCGGTGCCCAGAACTGGACAGCATACTCCAGATGTGGCCGGACCAGAGTCTTGTAGAGCGGGAGAATAATCTCTTTATTTCTGGAGTGAATCCCCTTTTTT
Source organism: Pelophylax lessonae (assembly GCF_965119305.1). NCBI lineage: Eukaryota > Metazoa > Chordata > Amphibia > Anura > Ranidae > Pelophylax > Pelophylax lessonae. The sequence goes on from NC_138768.1 coordinate 350,708,129, forward strand.
ATACAACCCAGTATTCTGATGGCTTTGCTTGCGGCGGCTTGGCATTGCATGCCACTGCCAAGCCTGTTGTCTACCAGTACCCCCAAGTCCTTTTCCATCCTAGACTCACCCAGAGGTTCCCCCCCCCTAGTGAGTAGCTTGCTTTTTAGTTTCTGGCCCCCAAGTGCATTACTTTACATTTTTCAACATTAAATCTCATCTGCCATGTAGTTGCCCACCCCGTTATTTTGTTCAGGTCCGCTTGCAAGGTTTCCACATCCTGCATAGAAGATATTGGAATGCCTAATTTAGTATCATCTGCAAATACTGAGATTGTACTCGATATCCCCTCCTCCAGATCATTTATGAATAAATCAAACAGGATTGGTCCCAGGACAGAACCCTGGGGGACCCCACTTTCCACACCGCCCAATCCGAGTACTCCCCATTAATCACCACCCTCTGTACTCTCCCCTGGAGCCAGTTCTCTATCCAGGTACTCACCTTATGGTCCATACCTACCTTCCTTAGTTTGTACAGTAAGCGTTTGTGGGGAATGGTGTCAAAGGCCTTTGCAAAGTCCAGATACACCACATCCACAGGCTTACCTTTATCTAGGTGGCAGCTCACTTCATCGTAGAAGGTTAATAGATTGGTTTGGCACGAACGATTTTAAATGAATCCATGCTGTTTACTACTTATAATACCGTTTTCATTACTAAAGTCTTGTATGTGGTCCCTTAACATCCCCTCCAAAATTTTGCAGACTACTGATGTTAGGCTGACCGGCCTATAGTTACCCGGGATATATCTCGGCCCCTTTTTAAATATTGGTACCACGTTGGCTTTTTTCCAATCAGCTGGCACCATACCCGTCTGTAAACTATCCTTAAAGATCAAGAATAATGGTCTGGCAATCACCTGGCTGAGCTCATTAAGAACCCTCGGGTGCAAGCCATCCGGTCTTGGGTATTTATTTATGTTAAGTTTCTCTAGTTTAGCTCTAAGTCTATCCTCTGTTAGCCATGGCAGCACTTCCTGAGGTGTATTATTTAGTTCGGCCTTACAAGCAAGGTTCGTGTAGCCCCCCGATTCCTTTGTGAAGACTGAAGAAAAGAAATTATTTAACACTTCCGCCTTTTCTCTGTCCTCAGTGGCCATTTTTCCTTTATCATCTTTTATGGGGCCAATGTGCTAGGGCTTCGCTTTCCTACTGTTTATATACTTAAAGAACTTCTTGGGGTTCTTTTTACTCTCCTCCGCTATATGTCTCTCGTGTTCTATTTTAGCCGCCCTGATTTCGTCTTTACATTTCTTATTACACTCTTTGTAGTGCTTAAATGCTGCCAATGACCCCTCAGTCTTGTATTTTTTGAAGGCCTTTTCTTTAGCTCTAATATACATTTTTATGTTGGAGTTTAGCCACCCAGGGTTTAGTTTTGCTCTTTTAAATTTATTTCCCTGTGGAATGAAAGGTTCTGGAAAATAGTCCATCTTACAATAATGGAAGTAATCCATCAATTGGGGAGTAGTATTTTCCTGACAGACTCCATGGCAGCATACGTTCGGCTCCTCTCCTACCACATAGGACCCCACTCCCATAAATCTTTGCTCCCTTTCAGCATCAGTGTTCCTTTTTTGTCCTCCTCATACATATGGTGTTATGTTCCTACTATTCTTCGGTCCTATATATCGATAGCAGATTGGGTCACAGAGCCTCCGATAAGCCCTGGCTCTTAGCGGGGTATGGGGGGGGCAATGGAAGAGACCCTTAGCAGGAGCTCTGTGGTCTGGCCGAGAGAGCCCTGCTGCTGCGGGTGGCCTATTTTTGCCTGAAGGTACAAGCCGGTGTTGCGTCTCCAGGACTCGATTCTGCTTTAGGCAGGGTGGTAAGACCTGTTATGGGACCCATTTTTTGTTTTTCCTCTCTATGCTGTGTGTATTTATGTCTGCCTGCTTGTGTCTATGCCGTATATGGTGTTTATTACTGCAGAGTGCTTCAGTGTTAGCTTATACATATGGTTAGGTCAGGTATTCTCTCTCTCATTTGTTAAAGCTTGCCCGTTTGCTTACTTGTGTTCGGTTCCCGGTCCGGCCGCGGCCGCAATCGCATCCGCCGCTTCCGGGTTGTCCGGCACTTCTGCGCATGCGCAGTACGCGCCGGATAGTAAATTCAGCGCGCATGCGCAGAAGCGACGTTTGACGTCACTCGCGCATGCGCAGTACCTCAGGATCGCCGCAGGGCGGTCTATTTAAACGTGCAAATCGTCCAGAGCTGGTGGGAAGGTCGGCATATTGGTAGCCTCCCCCGGACTCTGGTCTAGTGTATTAAGGTAAGGCTTTACTTTCCTGTTGGGTATTATTGCAGTGTGGAATGGGACTGATGGTGCATATCCTCCCTCCAGCTAGTCAAACAGTTTACGGATTGCTTGAGCTATGGACTCATCGCCGCCCCCTAGTGGCCAGCCCGCTCTTCCAAGGTATGTGCTGGATATTCAAAGGGGTGAAATGGTCTGTGTGTCTTTCTTATGTCTCTTATGTCCTGCTGTATGTGTCTGTCTCCAGCTCTTTCAGGTCTGATCAGCAGCCCCACGCACGCAGTGAAGACAGACATGCAAAATCGCAGCACCGGCACTCCTCGTCTAAGTCCAGGCGCAGCTCTCCCCATAGTAGGGGACGTGATGGCCAGTCTTCTACGCATCATGGCCACTCAGAACGCCCGCACGGGAAAAATGCTGGGGGTGTGGTACCCTGATAGCAGACGAACGGTTCCTCTCTGTGTAAACCCTGTTATGCCCAAGCTACGGGTGAAAGGGAGAAGTCGGACCAACATATTGAGGAGGTTGTGCGCAGAGTTCTAAAAGACTCTCTTGCTGAATTTCATAGGCCAAGTGCTTCCGCAGGGCCGTCCCGCTCCACTGACAGAGATCTTCTGGTCCACGATCTGTTTGAGTCTTCCCAGCCCAGCCATCCTTCTATCCTTCCGTCAGAATCCGAATCTGATTCAGATGACTCCGGTACTGGGTTTGAGTTTAGCCTCGTCTCCCCGTTAGTTAAGGAGGTGAGAGAAGCCCTTGATTGGGAAGATCCTGCTGTCTCTTCTCTGAAGCAGAAAAGATATTTCAAGCAGTTATGTAAGGAGCGCTTGAATTTTCCATTCTTAGGGGAGCTGGGAGACATAATTTCCGAAGAGTGGAGCAAAGTGGAGAGGAAAAATTCCATGACCACAAAAATGGCGAAGCTGTATCCTTTTAAACAGGAAGAGGTGAAACATCTGGAATCTTCCCCCAGTGTGGAAGCGGCTGTGATGCGTCTCGTGAAGCACGTCACTCTTCCAATGGAGAATACGGCGTCATTTAGGGATCCTTTGGATAGGAGGATTGACGCTGACCTTAAGCGGGCGTATCTTTCAGCCGGCATGGCCTGTAAACCAGTCCTGGCCTTGGCTACAATTTCTAAAGCCATGGAAGTTTGGATCAACGCCTTGGAAGATACTCTTGGAGGCGTTTCGGAAGAAGTTCTTCGGAGCTCCCCGATTCAGGAGCTGAAGATGGCTGCGGGCTTCTTGGGGGAGGCGTCTTTAGACACCATTCGCCTTTTTGCCTGAGTTATGCTGTCTTCTGTCACGGCTAAACGTGCCCTTTGGCTTCGCCCTTGGGTTGCCGATGCTGCTTTCAAACAGGCATGGTGCCGGATTCCCTTTGAGGGTTCTTCCCTCTTTGGGAACAAATTGGATGCGGCCATAACTCGGGCCACGGGCGGGAAGTCTGGATTCCTCCCTCAGGATAAACGCCCAGGCGCTCAGAAGTGCTCCTTCCCAAGGAGACAGAATGCTAATCGTTCTAGAGAAGCACGCAGCTACAGACCGGGCAAGTCCTTCGGAAGAGGTTGGAAGTCAAGACAAACCACCTTCCAGAAAGGTCCAAAAGGCCCTTCGTCTGGTGACCGGGAGGCCACCAAATCCTTTTGAGGTTGGGCCCGTCCAGGTTTTCCCGGTAGGAGCAAGGTTGCTCCAATTTCGGGATGTCTGGGCGGCCTCGATCCAGGATCCCTGGGTTCTAAATATTGTGTCCCAAGGGCACTCTTGGGTGTTCGACAACGTTCCCAAACCCAGGTTCGTCACCACTTCTCTTCCTCCTTCAGCAGAAAAAAAGAAGGTTCTTCTTGGTTATCTAGACACCCTACTGGCTCAGCGAGCTGTTGTTCCAGTTCCCGAAGCGGAAAGAGGTCAGGGAGTCCATTCGCCTCTCTTCTTTGTTCAAAAGAAGAACGGCACCTGGCACCCTGTGATAGACCTCACGTACCTCAACAGATCTATCCGTCGAGAAAGATTCAAGATGGAGTCCCTGGTCACAATACAGCATTCGGTTTTTCCAGGAGACTGGTCAGCATCGATAGACCTGAAAGATGCGTACTTCCATGTACCTGTGGCAAGGGAATATCATCAGTTTCTCCGATTTGCTGTCGGTCATGCCCACATGCAGTTTACATGTCTTCCCTTCGGGCTTTCAACATCGCCTCGCACATTTTCCAAGACCTTGTTGGCGGCTGTGGCTCTCATCAGGACCAGAGGTATCAGGTTGCACCATTATCTGGACGACCTCCTTCTTCTGTCCCAAGACAGATCTCAGTTACTCTTACATCTGGAACAGGTGATCTGTACTCTCCGGGAGTTCGGGTGGATCCTGAACCTAGAGAAGAGCCATCTTGTGCCAACGCAGTCGCTGGTGTTTCTTGGGGCACTGTTCAACACGATAAAATGCACCATCTCTCTGCCCGAAGAGAAAATCCCAGTGGTTCAAGGCAGGGTGGCTCTCGCTCTAGCCGCTTCCCGTCTCACTGCTCGCCAGTGTCTGAAGGTAGTGGGGACTCTTGTAGCTACATCGCCCATGGTGAAGTGGGCTCTGTGGAAACTGAGACCCTTCCAGAGGGGGTTTCTCCAACAATGGACGACAGAGAACATGTCGCAGGTTATTCATCTGACCCCATTCATGAAGGGGTGCCTTCCTTGGTGGTTATGCCGTGTAAATCTCACCAACTGCCACTCGATTGCTCCAATCACCTGGATCACGATAACCTCCGATGCCAGCAGTACCGGTTGGGGAGCCCACTGTCTTTCAGAAGTGGCACAAGGCAGGTGGAATTTTCCCGTTCACGGAGTGGTGTCCAACATTCTAGAACTGCGAGCTGCCCTCAAAGCCCTTCAGGCTTTTCACCATCTAACTCAGGGAGCTTCAGTGTTGCTCAGGAAGGACAACACCACGGCAGTGGCATACGTCAAGAGGCAGGGAGGAACTCGCAGCATGTCTCTTCTCCAGGAAACGGAGCCGATTATGTCATGGGCCCAGCAACATCTGGCCAATCTTTCGGCAGTCTTTGTTCCGGGAGTGTTGAATGTGGAAGCACACTTCCTGTCCAGATACCAACTGGACAACAACGAGTGGTCTCTTCATCAGGAAGTGTTCGACTGGGTTCTGTCTCTAGGAATGTCTCCAGAAGTAGACCTTTTTGCGAGTCCACGCAACAGGAAGCTGCGGAAATATTATGCAAGGTTCAGGGATCCTCAAGCCTTCGGAGTGGATGCCCTCACAGACAGATGGATGTTCCGAACCGCTTATGCCTTTCCGCCTGTGCCAATAATTCTCCAATTCCTTCTGAGACTGAAGATGGAGGGGGTAGAAGTCATAGCAATCATTCCCTTCTGGCCCAACAGGCCCTGGTTTCCCCTGCTGTCCCTTCTCAGCTTCAGGGATCCAATCCCTCTACCCCTCAGGCCGGACCTTCTGTCACAGGGTCCTACTTTGCATCCTTGTCCGGCACGTCTGCACCTCAAGGCTTGGTTCTTGAGAGGGGGAGGTTGGAAGCTCTCGGATGCCCGGCAGCAGTGATCCCTACTCTCATGAGTTCAAGGAGAATTAGCACCAACAGGGTCTATGAAAGGATCTGGGCTAAGTTCATGAGTCATCAAGCCCAGGAGTCTGGTCCGGTAGACACACCTACTATTCAGCAAATCCTAAGTTTCTTGCAGTCTGGTCTGGATCTCTCCCTATCGATCAGTTCTCTCCGGGTGCAAGTCTCTGCCATCTCAGCTTTTACTGGAATTGCTTGGGCAAGACATCAACTGGTCCAACAGTTTTTCAAAGGCGCAGTCAGGCTTAGGCTTCAGAGGAAGCCGAGATTCCCAAAATGGGATCTCCCATTAGTCTTGGATTTCCTTTCTTCTGCGGATGTTGCTTCCATGTCAATCAGGCAGCTTACGCTGAAGACAGTATTTTTGGTAGCTATTACCTCTGCTAAAAGGGTCTCTGAAGTGCATAATCTAAATTGCAAAGAACCTTTTTTGACCTTCTTTCAGGACAGGGTGGTCCTAATACCTATGCTAGGTTCAAACCCTAAGGTGACCTCTGTCTTCCATGAGAATTCTGAGATAGTCCTTCCCACCTTCAGAACCGATGAGGGTTCCCCAGTCCATCCTCTGGATGTGGGTAACACTTTGAATCAATACTTGGAGTCTACATCATCCTTCCGCCAATCGGATTATCTTTTTGTCCTCCTTCATGGGAAGAAGAAAGGAATGCGTGCCTCTTCTAGAGCGGTGGCTGCGTGGATTGTCCAGGCTATCCAGTGGGCGTATAGAGCGAAGGGCTTGGCTCCTCCGGAGGCGATTACAGCTCATTCTACCAGTAGCATTGCTATGTCTTGGGCAGTTTCTAAACACGTCGCTCCCGATGTGATCTGCAGAGCAGCCTCCTGGTCATCTATCAACACTTTTCTTTCCCATTATTGTGTTGAACCTGCTGCATTATCCTCTGTTAACTTTGGCGTTCAAGTCCTGTCAGTAGACGGTGCCAATTAAAATTTTCTTTGTTCAGCATCTTCCCACCCGGGAGTGTATAGCGAGTTATTTCCCGAACGTATGCTGCCATGGAGTCTGTCAGGAAAATGGAAAATTGATATCAAATACTTACCGTAATTTTCCTTTCCTGATGGACTCCATGGCAGCAGGAGTCCCCTTCCAATTCCTGAGTAGGCTAGTTACAGAACACTGATGCTGAAAGGGAGCAAAGATTTATGGGAGTGGGGTCCTATAAGGTAGGAGAGGAGGCGGGGCCTACCCGAATGTATGCTGCCATGGAGTCCATCAGGAAAGGAAAATTACGGTAAGTATTTGATATCAATTTTCCATTGTTTGACATGAGATGGGACCGTCCTTTCCCCAACATCCTTTCTCATTGAATAGATATGAAAACAACATATGGGATCCAAGAACAAATATGAAAACAAAGGATGAGAACTAAGAAATAACCAAGCTAAGAAGACCTCCAACTGTCCAAGATGATTATTAGTGTGAATATAATCTGATTCCATTTTTGATGGCTTATATGATGTTTTATCTTATCACTTCTTTAATAAACTATTTTTTAACTAGTTTATTGTAGTAATTAATCTTTATGCAGTTTCTTTTGATTCTCAAAAGCTATACCTAAAGGCTCCATTCACACCTGAATGTATCGATTTACTGGTGTTTTTCTGGCTTTTTTAAAGCTTTTTTTTTTTTTTGCAGCTTTTTACAAGCTTTTCTTTAACATGTTTTAGAAGTGTATTACAGTTTCAGGTGTATTTGTTTAGCCAAAAGAAAGCACTAGGGGGAGGAGAGGGAGAGGGAGAGGAAATTAGGGGTGGAAAGCTGCTATTTGAGCGTTTTACAAGTGTTTTACAAGCGCTTTTCTGCTCAAGTCTGGTGTTTCTAATAAAGTCTATGGGGCCAAAAACGCTTATAATCTGCCAAAAAGAAGCTCATGTACTTTTTTTTTGAGCTTCAGGCGTTTTGCTTCAGGTGACAGAACACTCAGATGTGAACAGGGGTCATCAAAATGAATGGGATTTTGTTTGCTCTTTTGGAGCTTCAAAGTTGAGCGTTTTACAAACTGAAAAACGCTCAGGTGTGAACAGGGCCTTAGTATGTTTACCAACTACAGATCACAGTGACAGCAATAAAATAGAATGTACTGTAGCTATTCCAGTCTGTAGTTTTAAAGTTTGTTTTCATGGCAACATGGTCCCCCTCTTTACTTATTTCTAGGTCCAAAAAGTTGACTTTGTACTTATTTACTTCTTATGTCAAAATTATATTTTTATCATTATTTTTTAGTTTACCAATTAAATGTTGTAGGCTACTTTCCTGACCCTCCCAACCCATGATAATGTCATATTTGAATCTTTTGTACAATTTTAATTGTTCTGGTTTAAGTTTGAACACTTGTTCTTCTTTTCACTTAGCTATATAAATATTCGCTAGGCCATATAAATACAGTATTTGGTATAATAAACAATATTTCAATCATTTGTCGATTTTTAATCACAGCAATTGTTACAATCCACAGAATGGTATATAAAAGACATGAAGCATATTTTAAATATCTTGAAAGATTTCACTATAGATTCAAAATGCTTTTAAGAGACAGCAGATGTGAGTTCTCTCTATACACTAATAAATCATTTGGAGGCATTATCTGCAAATGTCGGAAATGACCACAACTATTATTGGTTTAGGGGTAAATTCTTTAAGCAGACCACTGGAGTAGCCACGGGTGTGAAATTTTCACCCAGTGTGACCAACTCCTTCATGGCCAAGTGGGAGACTGAGACCATTGTTAGGACCAGAACAACTACTATTATAAAAGTGCTACATCAATGATGTGACCATGATTTGGAGAGGGAAGGCATTGGAGTTGGACCAATTTTTAAAGAGCTTTAATATGAATGGCAAGAATATAGCACAATATAAATACTGTAGATCTAAATTTTGAACTGTATGTGAAATATGACTGTCTGGGTCCTTCTACAATGACAGACTGTAACGCTCCTGCGTTTTACGTATGATGTGGATTTTCAGCTGCAGAAATATTCCACTTCAGTAGTCATGTAGAGAAACGCTGAGACACCAATCCCAACTCCCAATGACTCATCATGTGTGGATGATCTCAATTCAGCAAGTAAATACACACACTCAATAAGATGTTTCCTAGAGTGACTTATGTATATAGTAACACAGTGATGATAGGCTGAAGAGACAGGTTGGGTAGAGATGGTAGATGACAGACACTTGAAAGGAAATGTTCTTGAAAGTAAGATAGTAGCAGATGGGATGCAGATAGGTTTAGCAATCATGTATGGTAGCAGATGACAGAGTAGCAGGTGGACATACAAGAGAGATCAACCCAGTGCAAGAACAGGTGGTAGTAGGCTCAAGAGCTAGCAATCTTAGATAATGCAGATGTAGTAATAGTCCTTAGTATGCAGAGCTAGATAGTGTAAGCTTTAGTATAAAGGTTATAGAGGTTTCCCCTGTGGGGTACTTATCACTAATAGCAATGTAGCAGAGGAGAGGTTCGGCAAGAGCGGATGATCCGGTAGCGGGATACAGGGATCAGCGCAGCGTGGTTCCGACAGCGAGGTATGCTTGCAAGCATGAGAGCTTCAAGACAGGTTAGCATCAAGGCACAAAGCAGTTTGAACGAACACATGTGAGTGAGAGCCGGCGATCTAAATAGCCATCCAGTCCGGCGCTCAGTGATGACAGCATCAGTCTTAAAGGTGTATGCGCACCTTACCAAAAGAGAATGGTGGGGCGCATACACTTATGAAAGAGTAATTAGGGTACCCAAAGGTACCAGAACATTACACAGACAGGAATAGTTTCTTTCCACTGTCAAATTGTCACTACCCCCCATGGATGCACAATGTGCCTAAAGGGCAGTTTCTCAGAATGAGGAAAAACTGCTCTGATGTGATAGATTATTTTAAGTTCAGGTGTTGAAACGCAGAATTTTACAGAAAAGTTACTCAGAAGGGGGCCTCAATGAAGAAATAGAAAAGGTGTTTAAAATGAATAGGAATGAAATATTTAAAAACAACCTGAACTCTAGGAGGAAAGTCAATGGGGAAGACTTAGCTAATGTGTTGGATTCTAATATTCACTTTAGACAGGTTAAAAAGATTTGAACAAATATTGGGGCATCCTGAAAAAAGATAAACATCTTGGACCATGGTTTTCTCATAACCACCATATTTACCGCAAAGCACCCGCTATAAGTAATACTCCAGCAAGAAGTATTGTTGATCTCCCTACAGCAGGTGGGATACAAAAACACACCTTTTTAGATCACATTGGATTTTATGCCTGTGGCCAATGTCTCCCTTGTAAATTAGCATGTACAAAATTAAGGAAAAGAAAGAAAGAATTTCATATTTAAAAAAGTCATTATTATCCATCTTTTAGTACTTTAAATTATGTTAGATCTCCTCTCCTATCCACTGATTTATATATTCAGGAGGATTTTATTTTAATATGTTATATATGTGATTTATATTTTATTTTATTCTCGTTCTTAGTAATTTATTTATTTCATCCGTATTTTTGTTGTTTATTGATCTACCAGATGGTATGAGATGCTTTAGAATGTTCAAATACATGGCTAATAATGTAATTTACTTACAATTTGGTTTAAGATTTTGTGTAGGTAGCAGTGGATACATGGGTGGAGCGATCAGAAGATGTGCATAGAAACAGAGCACTGACCCAGCCATTCCCTCTATCCACCACATGGTTTTGGTCATACATGTAGATTGAAGTGTGCTGCCTTGATCCACATGGTAGTTGGGGCTCTTGTCCCCTTGTGATTGTACTTTGCAATCTATTTGTTTGTTATCCCAGGTGGCGTATTCAAATGTAAAAGAAGGAACATTTGTTGGGAGGCTTCGGTATAAAGATCTCTCTCCGTACTGCCTAACCGTGTGCCCCGATTATGTCAGCACAACCAGAGAGAGAGAGAGCTGAGAGTAGGCTGGCTGAGCCATTTATAGCTATATTGGAGATAGCTGCTCAACAGTGTGTATGTGGCTTAAAAGTAAAACCCCATTGACTCATGTGAGTGTCTGTTATTTTTGTAATAATAAAATATGACACAGTAGGCACTATGCCAGTTTTATTTTTATTTTGAGAGATATATTTAATCCACACAACCAGGCTTCTTGCTGATTGTTGAGACTAACAAGGGATCAGTTTGAAGTGTAAAGGAGAGCTTTCTGAGAGCAATCAGAGAGGCCTGGATTTGATTGAAAAGTGCTTGTATGACCCTTGTTGTGGGGGTCATTCCCAAAAGGTGAGGGTGTGCCCAAAAGGGGAATAACACAGTGAAGGTTTTTTCTTTTACACACCAACTCACAGGATTCAAGAAAGACATCTTGGTAGGTTGTTGTTTATGTTTTATTGCACATAGTGACTTTGTTGTATTTTGCACTTTAGGGATTAATAATTCTGCTACCTGTAACTAAGTTTTCTTGCTGCATTTTCTAAAATTAGTAATATTACATTAAGTGCTTGTGTGTGATCTCTCTTTGCACATCTCGAAAAAAAAAAAAGAAAAGGTAAACTATCAAGTAACCGTGATAAAACACCAGCTGTCAATCAGGCAGCTGGGGGTTTTCCAACAAAATTGTCAGGATCCTTCTGGAGCCTGAAGCAGCTCTGTGATGTCCACAGAATAGAATAGAGGGTAATAATGTCCGACAGGATTTGGGATGCCACTCAGTGCACTTTTTGCTGCATGTATGCGTTCCTTGATGAACCAATCAAGGGTGAATGCTGCTGTAAAAGATGTGAACGACTTGTTTCTCTGGAAGCCCAGATCCTGGATCTAGAAAACAAGGTGGCAACACTACGTAGCATCAACAACCTGGAAAGGAGCTTGGACATTACACAGCAGGTGCTGGCAGGGGCCAACATAGAGGAGGGTGGAGACATGGAGATGCAGGCACCGATGGTAGGCACTTGGGTGACAGTTAGAAGGAGGGGAAGAGCGCTAGGGAGGCCACCCCAACAAATATGCCAAGTTGCATGATGATGGGGATATCAGCTCAGGGGTGGCAGTGCTGGAGCAGGCGCCCTCCCCCAGCTGCCAGGGGAGCGGAGGCTCCAGGAAGGAGGGGGGGCCGAGACTCAGGAAAGGTTAGCCAGGTAGTGGTAGTAGGGGACTCAATTATCAAGAGGACAGACAATCTGTCAAAGTGATCGTGGTAGCCAAACAGTATGTTGTTTACCGTGCGCCCGAGTTCGGCACATCGTGGATCGGCTGGACAGATTATTGGGCGGGGCTGGGGAGGACCCAGCGGTCATGGTGCATGTAGGCACCAATGACCAAGTGAGAGAAAGGTGGATGATCGTAAAAAATTATTTCAGGGACTTAGGGAATAGATTGAGGAATAGGACCTCCAAGGTGGTTTTCTCTGAAATACTGTCTGTACCTCGAGTCACACCAGAGAGGCAGAAAGAGCTTAGGGAACTGAACAAGTGGCTGAGGTACTGGAGTAGGAAGGAGGGGTTCAGATTCCTGGAGAACCGGGCTGACTTCTCAGTCGACAACCCACTCTTTAGTAAGGACGGCTGCACCTTAATGGGAATGGTACAGCTCTATTTGGGAGAAAGATGGCCACAAAGTTGGAGGGGCTTTTAAACTAGGTGTTTGGGGGAAGGCTCAGAGGTAGAGTCAGTTAGTAGGGAGCAAAGGACAGAAGGTATTATTGGGGTCAGCAGCAACAGTAGAACCATAGCGACAACCACTGGGGGGTCTGTGCAGACAAACCCCAGACCAAACAGGAATAAACTTAAGTAAAATTCTCTATCCACTTCTACAAAACTAAGAGGGGTATATGCAAATGCCAGGAGCCTAGCTAATAAAATGGATGAGTTGGAACTGTTAAAACAAGGTGTAAAGTTTGGGGGTTCTAGCTCCACCGGATTGAGTGCACAACCGTTTAAAACATAAACAAAAAGGCTTTATTTCAGCAAACTTAAACAGGCTTCCAGCAGTGCATAAATCAAACACAAAATAAAGTCCGCTTTTCTTCAGCACAAAGGAATAAAGCAAGAAAAAAGGCACATACGGTTTTGTGGATGGGTCTTCACCCCAAGGTTTGAAACAGTCCTTAATAGACCTCTCAGCAGCTTCCAGCAAACTTGCAGCTCCTTCAGACAGGTGCAACCACCAAACTACTCCTCCCCCACACTCACCTATTGCTGCTTCCTGTCTCTTAAGGACTGCTTCTCATGGGTCTTAACCCTGTATGTGCTGGAATCCCTTATGGTCAGGGGTGGGGGCTCTTTCCCACCCGAATATCACTACAGAGCCCCCCAAATTCCGGGTCCCAAATATCGCTCTATTCAACACAGAGAGCACTGCGATTCAGTCCTCCTGATTTTAGCTATTTCCAGGAATTTCTCACCCGTCTTGGGTGACCCCCTGAACATTTCCCAACTTCCCTTAAAGAGACCACAACCCAAACACAGGAGATATATAGCGATTGTCCAGGACCCAACCTTGGCGTCCTGTACATATCCCCCCCCTCTGCCTCAACGCGGAGGTGTTGGAGGCACCACACGACAGCATACAGTGGACTCGGGAGAGGGCATCGGCATTCTGATGCTGTCTCCCGGGTCTGTGTTCTACCACAAAATTGAACTCCTGGAGAGAAAGGAACCACCTTGTCACCCTGGCATTGGTGTACTTGTTCTGTCTCATCCAGGTCAATGGGGCATGGTCTGACACCAGGCGAAACCTCCTACCTAGGAGAAAATACCGTAGGGAGTCCAAAGCCCACTTGATGGCAAGACACTCCCGCTCCACCACAGCGTAGTTTCTCTCTGCTGTCGTTAGCTTCCTACTCAGAAAAACCACGGGGTGTTCTTCCCCATTGACCACTTGAGAGAGGACCGCTCCTAATCCTTCACTTGAAGCATCTGTCTGCACTACAAAATCCTTGGAGAAATCGGGAGCTACGAGCACCGGATGTTGGCATAATGCCGCCTTAAGCTTCTGAAAAGCTTCTTCGGCATTCGCGCTCCACTTTATCATCACTGACTTTCTACCTTTGGTCAAGTCAGTCAATGGTGCAGCAATGGTGGCAAAGTTGGGGACAAACCTCCGGTAGTAGCCAACTATGCCCAAAAATGCTCTGACCTGCTTTTTGGTTAGGGGACGGGGCCAGCCCTGTATGGCTTCTACCTTATTCATTTGGGGTTTAACCAGCCCTCTACCCACAATGTACCCTAGGTACTTGGCTTCCTCCATCCCGATTGCACATTTCTCTGGATTGATGGTGAACCCTGCTCTTCTCAAGGAGTCTACGACTGCCTGAACCCGGGGAAGATGGGACTCCCAATCAGTGCTGAAGACGACTATGTCATCCAGGTAGACGGAAGCATATCTTTGATGTGGACGTAAAGTTTTATCCATGGCCCGTTGGAATGTGGCAGGGGCAGAGTGCAGACCAAATGGCATCCTTTTGTACTGGAAGTGGCCTTCCGGGGTGGAGAAGGCTGTTTTCTCCCTGGCCTCCTTGGTTAGGGGAATCTGCCAGTACCCTTTTGTGAGGTCAAGCGTGGTGATATACCTGGCTGGACCCAACCTCTCAATTAACTCGTCTATCCGGGGCATAGGATATGCATCGAACTTGGAGATTTCATTAAGCTTTCTGAAGTCATTGCAGAAGCGAAGAGTGCCGTTGGGTTTAGGCACCAACACAATTGGACTCGACCACTCGCTCTGCGACTCTTCAATGACATCAAGCTCAAGCATTCTTTTTACCTCCTCAGACACTGCCACCCTATGAGCTTCTGGGATACGATACGGCTTTAACCGGATTTTTTCATTGGGCTCGGTTACAATGTCATGCTCGATGACATTGGTGAGACCAGGTAACCCTGAAAACATGTCCCTATTTCTTTGCAGAAATTCTTTTGCCTGTTGGGTCTGGGGCCTAGACAGGGTAGCAGCAACCTGCACTAGGTCAATCCCTGCAGGGTCCCCTGACTGGACACCTATCACTGCAGACACCTGTTCTCTATCTCTCCAGGGTTTCAACAAATTTATGTGGTAGATCTGGTATGGCTTTCTTCTCCCAGGCTGGTGTACCTTGTAGTTCACTTCCCCCATTTTTTCCACTATCTCAAACGGACCTTGCCACTTGGCCAAGAACTTGCTCTCCACCGTTGGTATTAGGACGGCCACCCGGTCTCCTATTTGAAATTGTCTGATTTTAGCCGACCGGTTGTACACCCTTCTTTGGGCATCTTGAGCCTTCTGCAGATGCTCCCTCACCAACGGCATTACCTTAGCCACTCTCTCTCGCATTTGGGAGATATGCTCTACCACAGTTTTGTGTGGGGAAGACTCACTTTCCCATGTCTCCTTTACTAGATCTAGCAACCCCCGGGGCCTTCGCCCATACACTAACTCAAACGGTGAGAAACCCGTTGATGCTTGTGGAACCTCCCGGATGGCAAACAACAGGGCAGGGAGTAACATATCCCAATCCTTCCCATCTTTCTGGACCACTCTTTTTAACATGCATTTTAAAGTTTTATTGAACCTCTCGACTAGGCCATCAGTCTGCGGGTGATAGACGGACGTCCGCAACTGTTTAATCTGGAACAGTTTGCACAAGTCCGCCATCACTTTGGACATAAAAGGGGTGCCCTGGTCCGTCAATATTTCTTTGGGGAACCCCGTTCGGGAAAACATTTGAAACAGTTCCCTGGCAATGGCCTTAGAGGAAGTTTTCCTTAAAGGGACTGCTTCTGGATATCTAGTGGCATAGTCTAGGATGACTAGTATATATTGGTACCCCCTTGCTGACTTCACCAGGGGTCCTACGAGATCCATTGCAATTCGTTCAAATGGTACCTCGATAATTGGCAAGGGTACCAGGGGGTTTCTGTAATGGGACACCGGGGCAGTTAACTGGCAAGTCGGACAGGACGCACAATACCTTTTAACCTCGGCCTTTACCCCTGGCCAGTAAAACCGGTCAGTTACCCTGGCCTCTGTTTTTTCTGCCCCCAGGTGTCCTCCCAGTGCATCATTGTGGGCTAGATCGAGAAGCATCCGCCTATAAGGCTGGGGAACCAGCAACTGCTCGACAGTTTCCCCTCGGCTTTCAGCCACTCGATAAACCAAGTTATCTTTCAATGCAAAATGAGGAAACCTCTGGTCTGCACCTGGTATTTGTGGGATCCCATCAATAACAGAAACCTGCTCTCTAGCATTGACCAAGGTAAGATCCTGCAATTGAGCGGTGCCAAACGCACCCCTGGATACGTCCAGGTCTGGATGCACTGGCCTTGAGGAGGTTTCCCCTTCACTCTCCTCAACCTGGGACTGTGGTGGGGAGAGTTCCTCATCATCCTCTCCCAGCATAACCTGTAACGGGGAGACTTCCCCCCCCTCAGAGGTCAGCTCGGTCTTGCGACCTGAAACAGAAACAATATCGTCCAATTTAACATTTTCTGCAATGTCATTGTTAGTGACAGGTACCTCCCCATCAGGGGGTTGTGTTGTGGGGATTTCAGGCCCGGACCCCTCAGACTCTGTTCCTTCGAGGCCGAGGGTCCCCAGTCCCCTTGGTTGTCCAGGCTGTTCACACTGTACCTGGTTCCATAGTTCAAAAAACAGTGGGCAGTCCCGCCCCACTATGACATCATGTATCAAATTTCTTACCACCCCGACTTCTTGTGTCACAGAGGTACCACCATAGGCAACAGTCACTGGCACCAGGGGGTACTCTCTGGTGTCCCCATGGATACATACTACCCGTAGAGTCTTACTTACTGGGCCGAGTCTTCCGATCACCCTGGTATGTACCAGCGTTACCATGCTACCAGAGTCCAGCAGAGCCTTGGCAGGAAGGTGGTTCACCCATAGTTCACATTCAAACTGTCCGGTCGCTATATCAAGATGGGTGACACATGCTCTTTGCACATAAAAAGAGCTTCTCCGAACAGTCCCACACTCCATAGGCTCCTCCTGAAGTGGGCATTGTGCCCGGGTATGCCCCCAGGACCGACATCGCCAGCACTGTATGTCTCCCATCCTTGGGACAGGAACCAACCTCCGTGGTTCTGCTGAAGAAGATACCGGTTTGTGGGTGACAACGTCTGGCGGAGCTTCTCTCCTAGGTGCTGTGGCTGGCCTGGTTGCCCTATGTGTGGGTTCCCGATGCTTGGCAGGCCCGAGCAGGTCTTCCACCACAGTGTATCTTTCGACCAACTCTACCAGCTGGTCAGCGGTTGCAGGGTCACCATGGCTTACCCAGCGCTGTAGGTCATCTGGTAGGGACCGCAGGTACCAGTCCATCACTACCCGTTCCACCATTTGCGGGCCTGTCAGCTTCTCTGGTTGCAGCCATTTTTTCACCAGCTGTACCAGTTCGTGCATCTGGGACCTGGGTGGCCGATTAGGTTTGTACCTCCAGCGGTGCACCCTCTGAGCCCGGACAGCTGTGGTCACCCCCAGGCGGGCCAAGATCTCTGCCTTCAGACGCTCATAGTCGCTGATGTGCTCAGTTGGAAGGTCCAAGTAGGCTTTTTGCGGGTCACCAGTAAGGAAAGGGGAGATAATGCCAGCCCATTGGTCACGGGGCCACCCCTCTCTCTCCGCTATCCTCTCAAAAGTTGTGAGAAAAGCCTCCACATCATCACTGGGGGTCAGTTTTTGCAAGTAATGACTGGCTCTCACAGATACTGGGTTGCCATCGGCAATGACTGCTTGCTCTCGTCCCTGAGCCAAACGCTGTACTGCCTCCTGCAAGGCAGCCACCTGTGCTTGAGTGGACTCCTGCTGGGCAGTAAACTGAGCAGCTAGCAACCGTGTGCTTTCCTGTTGTGCCTTTACAGCCTGTGCCAGGGCTTGCTGCTGCTGAGCCATTGCTTCCTCATGGCGACGGTTTGCCTCTACTGAGGCTTGCTGCTGGGTCACAGTGGCTTGCACCAGTGCTTTAATCACTTCCTCCATGCCTGCTGTTTGTAGTGTCTGAGCTGTTTTCACCCAAGACATGCCATAGGTATACTGTCTCTTTAAATGTCAGTTTTTGGTTTTAAACGGCTTTTGCGGCTGCAAAATGCACTCTGCCCGCATCCGAGACACCAGTTGTAAAGTTTGGGGGTTCTAGCTCCACCGGATTGAGTGCACAACCGTTTAAAACATAAACAAAAAGGCTTTATTTCAGCAAACTTAAACAGGCTTCCAGCAGTGCATAAATCAAACACAAAATAAAGTCCGCTTTTCTTCAGCACAAAGGAATAAAGCAAGAAAAAAGGCACATACGGTTTTGTGGATGGGTCTTCACCCCAAGGTTTGAAACAGTCCTTAATAGACCTCTCAGCAGCTTCCAGCAAACTTGCAGCTCCTTCAGACAGGCGCAACCACCAAACTACTCCTCCCCCACACTCACCTATTGCTGCTTCCTGTCTCTTAAGGACTGCTTCTCATGGGTCTTAACCCTGTATGTGCTGGAATCCCTTATGGTCAGGGGTGGGGGCTCTTTCCCACCCGAATATCACTACAGAGCCCCCCAAATTCCGGGTCCCAAATATCGCTCTATTCAACACAGAGAGCACTGCGATTCAGTCCTCCTGATTTTAGCTATTTCCAGGAATTTCTCACCCGTCTTGGGTGACCCCCTGAACATTTCCCAACTTCCCTTAAAGAGACCACAACCCAAACACAGGAGATATATAGCGATTGTCCAGGACCCAACCTTGGCGTCCTGTACAAAGGACATAGACCTTGTGGGAATAACAGAAACTTGGTTTGACCCCTCAAACGACTGGCTGGCCAATATCCAAGGGTATTCTGTGTATCGGAAGGACAGGGAAGGAAAACGAGGGGGAGGGGTATGTCTCTACTTCATAAAAAATGTAAAGGTGGTAGAGAGGAGTGACATTATGGAAGGGATGAGTACGGAGTTAGAATCTGTGTGGGTAGAACTCCATAGGGAAGAAGTAAAGGGGAAAGTAATAGTGGAGGTATGTTACAGGCCGCCCAACCAAAGGGAGGAGGTTGAGCTGGAATTTCAGTCACTGTTGGGTAATGAGGCAAAGCTGGGGCCAGTCATCATATTGGGGGACTTCAATTATCCCGACATTGACTGGGAAGCGGGAACTGCACACTCACTAAAGGCCCGTCTCTTCATGAATATCTTACAGGACAACTACATGTCTCAGTTGGTGGCTTCTCCTACTAGAAAGAATGCAGTGCTAGATCTATTAATTACTAATGACACAGATCTAGTCTTAGATGTAGGAGTCCGGGACAACTTGGGTTCTAGCGATCACAGGATGATCACATTTAACGTAAATCAGTGGCGAAACTATCAGAGTCGCAGCAGTCGCGCTGGCCCTGGAGTTCCGCCACTATGGGGGGGGGCCCGCCGGCCTCCATTCTCCGTCTGTGGGGGGCCCGCCAGCACCTGCCAGTTCTGGATGTGGATGTGCTACTCTGCCGTGTGAGTGAGTGCCTCCCTCCCTCCTCAGAATCACTCTCAGTCAGATAGTTGTGCCGCGCGGGGGGGAGGATGCTGTGGCCGGCTGTTAGGAGGAGGCTGAGCTGAGCTCTTACTGTGATGAATGAGAGAGCCAGCAAGCCAATCCATGTAGAGAGCAGGGAGTAGAGAGGCGGAGTTTCACAGACACTGAAGGAGAGTCAGCCGTCCAGAAGGGGGTGGATCTCTCCTCTGAGAGGAGACTCTGGCATATGACTCACATGCATCCATGGATGGTGGAGGCCCTTTTCGTGGCCAGTGACTGAGGGGAATCAACTGAAGGACATGAAAGTGTCAGTGACAAATTGCTAACCTCCACCACTGATCCCAACCTCCACCATTGCTGCCTCTTAATAATCCCACACTACAGATTTCATCCCTACCCCCCCCCCCCATCACTTCTACAACAGAGATCCTTGGTGGTGGGGGGGATGGGATCAGTAAGAGGCAGAGGTGGGGGAGGAAGGCACCACCACTAATCCCACCCCTCCTCACCCACTGATCCCCCCTCACCACCATCACTGATCCCCCACCCTCACCACCATCACTGATCCCCCCCCCTCCCCACCATCACTGGTCCCCCTCCCCCATCCCCCCTCACCACCATCACTGATCCTACCCTCCCCCCCCTCACCACCATCACTGATCCCCCTCCCCACCATCACTGATCCCCCCCCACCACCATCACTGATCCCCCCCTCACCCACATCACTGATCCCCCCCACCACCATCACTGATCCCCCCCTCACCAACATCACTGATCCCCCTTCCCCCCTCACCACCATCACTGATCCCCCCTCACCATCGCTGCCACTGATCCCACCCCCCTCCCCACCATTGCCGCCACTGATCCCACCCACATCCCCACCATCGCTGCCACTGATCCCACCCCCTCCCCACCATCACTGCCACTGATCCCACCTCCATCGCCGCCACTATTACTGGTCCCATTCCCCCTCCCCACCAGTCCTGCCACTGATCCCATACACCCCTCTCCCCACCAGCACTATTACTGGTCCCATTCCCCCCTCCCCACCAGTCCTGCCACTGATCCCATACACCCCTCTCCCCACCAGCACTATTACTGGTCCCATTCCCCCCTCCCCACCAGTCCTGCCACTGATCCCATACACCCCTCTCCCCACCAGCACTATTACTGGTCCCATTCCCCCCCCCCCCACCCCCCACCAGTCCTGCCACTGATCCCATACACCCCTCTCCCCACCAGCACTATTACTGGTCCCATTCCCCCCCCCCCCCACCAGTCCTGCCACTGATCCCATAAACCCCCTCTGCCCACCAGTACTATTACTGGTCCCATTCCCCAGATCAGATTTTACCGATCCTAAGGAGGCAAATCAAAGAAATGAATTGTTGAGGTTCACATTCCCTTTAATGAAAGAATATTATATAAAGTATATACAGTAGGTTTTTTCTTTTTTGTATGTACCCCGTCAGTGTTCAGGGGGCCTTACAAGCCTGTGAAAGGTTGAGGGTCTTGAAGGAGTTTTAGGGCAGTGTTTCTCAACCTTTTTTGAGTCAAGGTACACTTTAAATGTATGCACAATCTTGAGGCACCGCATTCCACAATGCAAAAAAACAAAACAAATACGGTAGTTTTATATACCGCAGCAACAGCAACACCTGTAGGACATCCTTTAGAGGCGATCTATTCTTCCAAAGCAAATACACGTTTGCACTCTGATACTGAATAGTATTCCAGTGTTTTTCCTCTCCCTCTGTTTCTTTCCCTCACTGAACTAATGTCACCCCAGTCCCCAGTGCTGGCAGAGGGAGACAGGGGAGGAGCAAACAAGGATGTTTTAACCGATTTACTGATGACGTCATTGGTTGTTAGGGTGCCAGCGTCTGGAAGGTTGTAATGGTGCACAATAAAAACCTGCGATTTTGTGTAACTAAAAGGCAGCTTTGATCCACCTTGTGGCTTGGTTAAAATTTCAGGCAATTTTTAGGCATTTTGCCAAGGCACCCATGAAGAAACATAAAGACACACCAGGGTGCCTGGGCACCCTGGTTGAAAAAGGCTGTACTACAGGATGACTAACATTAACCGCTTAAGGACCACCCGCCGCAGTTTTACTGTGGCAGGCAGCCCTTCCTGCACAAACCAACGTAATACTACGTCAGTCACTCGCCTGGTGCTAGGGGGCGAGCGGGGATGCCGATACACGGGGACGGCGGCCGCGATTGCCGCTGACCACCCTCGATCGCTCCCCGCTGAGAGAGAAGGACGGTCTGCTGTTGTAAACACAGCTGACCGTTCTCCCTGGAATGATCACAGAGCTCATGTGATCCTTCTATATAGAATCAAAGGTCTCTATGATCATTTCAAAAGCCCCTCCCCCCACAGATAGAAACACTCCCCTAGGCTTACATTTAACCCCTTGATCACCCCTAGGTTAACCCCTTCCCTGCCAGTGTCATTATTACAGTGACAGTGTATATTTTTAGAACTGATTACTGTAGTAATGTCACTGGTCCCCCAAAAAGCGTCAAAATTGTCAGTTAGGGGTCCGGTCTGTCTGCCCCAATGTAGCAGTCCCGCTAAAAATCGCAGATCGCCGCCATTACTAGTAAAAAAAAAAAAAAATACATAAATCTTTCCCCTAGTTTGTAGATGCAATACCTTTTGCGCAAACCAATTAAAATACGCTTATTGCAACTTTTTTTTAGCAAAAATATGTAGCAGAATACAAATTGGCCTAAACATTATGAAAAAAATAGATTTTTTATTTTTTTTTTTGGAATATTATATGGCAGAATGTGAAAAAAAAGTGTAAAAACAATGCTTTTTTTTTTTTGGGGGGGGGGGGGGGTGGGCCTTCATGATTTCTTGCACCTGGGCCCTGAAAGTTCTAGTTACGCCTCTAACGTAAATCACAATATAGCAAGGGAAGAGGAGAATATAAGAACCCTATATTTGAAAAGATCAAATTTCCTAAATTGTGCTCAATAATAGAGAAAATAAACTGGGACCAAACCCTAGGAACACTGACCACGGAGGAAAAATGGGAATGCTTTAGGAACATATTAAACAAAAAACATCTCACAGTGCATTCCTACGGGAAATAAATTTAGAAGAGCCAAGGCCAAACCAGGGAGGCTAAACCGTAATGTAAAAAAAATTATTAGGGAAAAAAAATGGCATTTAAGAGATAGAAATCGGAGGGGACATTATTGGCTTTCCACCAATGCAAGTGTAGCAAGGTTTCCAGGCCTATGGCCTGACGTGCGTCTGCCATTAGTACCGGTAATCCCTCCAGCCTATGTGAGCTGTGACCCTGGATGTGACAACTGAAGCAGCAACAACTCTGGCATCTTTGTTTGTGGTTTTTATTGGAATTAGGGGATGGGAGAAGGGAATGAGTGGGATAATCCTTGAGATTTAAACTAATTACAATTGGGACTTTTACTCCTGAAATGCCCGTTGGCGCTTCTTTGACACCAGCCGGCGCCAGGCAACGCTCACTGACACTGAGAATATTCTGTAAACAGAAGAAGTGCTGAATCCTCGACTTATAGTCCAGAAGATCCAAGACTGAGAACTGTAGAACTCCTGACACTGTTGCACTGTGAAAGTCACTGAATACTTTCCCCCGCCTGGCACAGCTTGAGGTAGTATATAGTAGAACTCTGTATAGCTGTCACTGTAACTGGCACGCTCTGTACAATTCAGGGCCCAAACTGCAGGTGCCCCCTTTAACCTCAAACTCTTCAGGGTCCACTGACTATGTACCCCCTCTGTAGCTTCAGGGTCCTCAACCTAGGTACAGCTGACACTGGATCCCAGAACCTCTTCCGGAATGGTCCCCTCTAACTTCAGGCAGACCCCCAGGGGCAATCCTCAGCACTCACAACCTGTGTAGGCTTTTCTGGGACTGGACCCCTCTCTATCCGCAGACTCTCGGCACACCGGATCCCCTCAACTCAACTCAGCACTCTCTGGACACTCAGGCGACACCCCGAGACATCCGCCTTCCTCAAACAGGAGGAGAGACAGCCGTACTCTCCTTCCTGGGACTCTGCTCCCGCCAAAGACACCGTGCCACGCACTTCCCCCCAAACTTATACCCACTCCCAGAATCCTTTGCAGCATAATCTGCCTTCTGGTGTAGCTACAAGCTGGGATGTGTCCCCTGATTGGGCTTCCCACACTGCCCTATGAGAAGCCTCTCACAGGAGCCAGTGGGGACATTTCCCCCCTCAGCAGGCACATCTGGAAGCCCTGACACCCTATCTAAACAGATCATAGCCCTGCTGTTAGGCAGACAAGGCCCACTATGCATTTACCTAGCACCTACATGTAGGGTGCTATACAAGGAATTTAAAGAGAAATGTAAATCCGAAATCAAGAAGGCTAAAATTGACTTTGAGCGACATATAACAGAGGAAAGTAAAAGGAACCCTAAGAAATTCTTTAAAAATATCAATAGCAAACATAATCAATAATGATGGGCGAACGGTTACAGAGGACACAGAGAAGGCAACTGTGCTAAATGCTTTCTTCTCCTGAGTCTTTACACAGGAAAAGGAGGGGTGCACTGACCATGACTGTATGGTTAGCAGTACTTCACAGGACATGCTGCTATGGCTAACAGAGGGTGAAATCGTGAAAAGGCTTGATAACATTAACACAAATAAACCACCAGGACCGGATGGCGTGCATCTGTGAGTACTCAAAGAACTCAGTAATGTTATATCTAGACCACTGTTCCTGAGTTTTGCAGATAGTATTTTGAAAGGAGGAAAGCTAATGTGATACCAATATTCAAAAAAGGGCAGAGGCATATCCTGGGCAATTTTAGGCCGGTCAGCCTGACGTCAATAGTATGTAAATTACTGCAAAGCATGATATATCCAAGAATTTGCAAAAGTCAACAGTAATCAGAACGGGTTTACAAAAGGACGTTCTTGTCAGACTGATCTGTTAACATTCTATGAGGAGGTGAGCTGTGAGCTAGATAGGGGGAGACCTGTGGGTGTGGTGTATCTGGATTTTGCTAAGGCATTCGGTACAGTCCCCCACAAACGATTAATTTACAAAATAAGGTATGCAGGCTTAGACCACAAGGTTTGTTCTTGGATATAAAACTGGTTAAAGGGGCGTGTCCAAAGGGTGGTAATAAATAACGCGTACTCAGACTGGTCTGGAGTGATAAGTGGGGTCCCCCAAGGCTCAGTCCTGGGACCAATTTTATTCAATATATTCATAAATAGCATTGAAGACGGGATCATTAGCTCAATCTCAGTTTTTGCAACTGACACAAAATTAAGCAGGACAATAACTTCACATCATGATGCAGAAATCTTACAGAATGACCTGAACAAAATAACAGAGTGGGCAACTATGTGGTTTAAAGTGGAAAAGTGTAAGGTATTGCACTTGGGAAATAAAAACATAAACGCAAAATAAGCGTTGGGGGGGGGGGGGGTTTGGGAACCTCTGGGGGAATCAAGAATGGAGAAAGATCTGGGAGTCTTAGTAGAAGATAGACTATAGCATGCAAAGTCAAGCTGCAGCTGCCAAAGGTGGCAGAATATTAGCATGCATAAGGAAGGGGATATATTCCAGAGATAAAACTATCATCCTACCGCTTTATAAAACTCTGGTCCGGCCACATCTGGAATATTCTGTCCAGTTCTGGTCGCCAATCCTCAGAAAGGATGTGCTGGAACTGGAGAGAGTCCAAAGAAGGGCAACTAAGCTAATTATGGGATTGGAGGACCTAAATTATGAGGAGCCTTTACAAGCGCTCGATTTATTCTCCCTATAAAAGACGCCTGAGAGGGGACATGATAGCGATTTACAAATACCTCAATGGTGATCTCAGCATAGAAAAAGAAAACGATTCAGTCACAAGGAGTGTAAGAGGACATGAGGCCATACAATGCGATTAGAGGAGAAGCAATTTAACCTCAGGCTATGCAAGGGTTTTTTTTTTTTACAGTAAGGGCAACAAGATTGTGGAACTCTCTTCCACAAATGATAGTAACTGCGGGGAGTATGGCTACTTTTAAAAGACTCTTGGACGTATATCTCCAAGATCAAAACATTCAGGGGTATGGGAAATGAACACGTCCACACACACCCACACAGGTTGAACTGGATGGACTATTGTCTTTATTCAACCTCAACTACTATGTAAGTATTTCAGTCAGCTGACAGCAGGCTTTAGTACAGCCAAAAAAGCTTAAGCCATATATCTCTTTTATTCCCCACACAACCAGAGGATAACTTCTGGAGGAACCAGCTACAATTTGCACAGTGTATGAGCAGCTTTACACTTAAGCCCCGTACACACGTACCGATGGTCGGCTTACAAATGTTCCTCTTTTCTCCCCGGGATGTCGGTGTCTGCTGAAAAGTGCAAAGACAGCACAAGGACAGCACAAGAATTTTGTCCGCCGACTGCAGAAGTGATGTCATGTAATGGTTAACTTTCCCTGTGTTTTCTATTTTCTGAGCATGCCCAGTCTTGCAAATCTGCGGTCTGTCGGCCGAATTGTGTACTGACAGGCGAACAATCGTCCGTTCTGGTGTCGGCATACAAATATTTTCATGTTTGCACGAAAGACTTTTGTCCGCGGATTGTGCGCAGACATCTGTCGGAGGCACCATACTAACACGCGTACAATCGGCAGATCCTTCGTCCACCGACGTTTGTATGCCGACGATCGGTACGTGTGTACGGGCCTTTACTTTCTGTCTTGTAAAACATTGTCAGCTGGACAGGAAGTGAAATCGCTTTAATGGAACTCCTTACAGTAAAGACCTGACAGGGGTTCTTACTATCCTCCACTCGCAACAAAAGCCAATCAAGAAACAGACTTTTGTTAAGCCTGGTGGTGCTGACAAGGCCACTCACAGCTTGAATTTCGGCTGTTTCAGCAGAAACTGGGGGAAGTTCCAGCCTTATAAAGCCTAGTACACACGGAGTGTCAGATGGCAAAAGCCAGCTCAATGAAAACCAGCCGACATACGGCCCGTGTGTACTGCAAGCAGTCCGATATAAGGCACCCTTTTAGCTAGCTTCTGTTGAAGGGGCATGACCCAAAAGGGTCTGCCGATCTGCACCTAATCATTGCTCTCCGCCAACGGCTGAGAGTGCTGACCGGGGTGTTCTGGTGGGGGGGGGGGGGAGTCCCTGTCAGAACACAAAGGCACAGCAGTGGGGAAATCACTGTACTAACATCAGAATGTTAGTGCAGCGGCTCCAAACTGAGCTGTCAGTTTTTTTTTTCTGTTGAACCCCCAAAAAATAGTGGTGTTGACGTGGCTTACACCCCCCCTCTCCCAAGAATTAAAAGTCGGCAGCTACACATACAGTAGCTGCCGACTTTTAACATTAGGACACTTCCCTGTCCTGAAGTCCAGCAATGTTGGCACCGCCGCCGATGTTTCCATCTGGTGTCGGATGCTGCCGCTGCCATTGCCGGTAAAGGGAACCCTTGCTGCTTCAAGACCGGGTCCCTACTGTGCATGCGCGCTGCACTCTTACTGGCCTAGAAGCAGAGGAAGGAGGAGTAGGACACACCCCTGCCACGGCGAGGTCCAACGAATGTGGGGACAGAGTACCCGTCAAAAACAGGTACCTGCTCCCCCTCCTGAAAGATGCCAAATGCGGCACTGGAGGGAGGAGGAGGAGAAGACAGATACCGTATATACTCGAGTATAAGCTGAGTTTTTCAGCACATCTTTTTGTGCTGAAAACGTCCCCCTCGGCTTATACTCGAGTCAAGGAAAAAAAAAAAGTCACTGGCCGCTCCGACGGGCTTAAGCTTTAAAAATGGCACCACCCGTCGCATACATGTCACCGCTCACGCGCCGCCGCCGCTCGGGAGGGGCCGGGAATAGCCGAAATTATACGAGCGGCGGCGATGCGTGCGCAATGACGTGTTGGCGCCGGGCGGCGCGATTTTTAAAATGAAGGCGCCTCTGGAACAGGTAAGTGAAACAGCTTCACTACCTGCCATTATGCAGGGCTGCGGGCACACTACAAAGGATGCAGTGCTGCGGGCATGGTCCACCTGTACCATGCCCACAGCACTGCATCTCCTGTAGTATGCCCACAACCCCGGATCCTCTTGTACCATGCCAGTACCCTGCATTCTCCTGTACCATGCCAGTACCCTGCATTCTCCTGCACCATGCCAGTACCCTGCATTCTCCTGTACCATGCCAGTACCCTGCATTCTCCTGCACCATGCCAGTCACCCTGCATTCTCCTGCACCATGCCAGTACCCTGCATTCTCCTGTACCATGCCAGTACCCTGCATTCTCCTGCACCATGCCAGTACCCTGCATTCTCCTGTACCATGCCAGTACCCTGCATTCTCCTGCACCATGCCAGTACCCTGCATTCTCCTGCACCATGCTAGTACCCTGCATTCTCCTGCACCATGCCAGTCACCCTGCATTCTCCTGTACCATGCCAGTACCCTGCATTCTCCTGCACCATGCCAGTCACCCTGCATTCTCCTGTACCATGCCAGTACCCTGCATTCTCCTGCACCATGCCAGTCACCCTGCATTCTCCTGTACCATGCCAGTCACCCTGCATTCTCCTGTACCATGCCAGTACCCTGCATTCTCCTGCACCATGCCAGTCACCCTGCATTCTCCTGCACCATGCCAGTCACCCTGCATTCTCCTGCACCATGCCAGTCACCCTGCATTCTCCTGTACCATGCCTGCCGCCCTGCATTCTCACCCTAGGCTTATACTCGAGTCAATGATTTTTCCCATCTTTTTGTGGTAAAAGTGGGGGCCTCGGCTTATACTCGGGTCGGCTTATACTCGAGTATATACGGTAAGTGGAAGTTCCACTTTAAGGCAAGCTTTTGCCTTACATGGATATGACTAAATGAATACGTTTACTGTTGTCTTCAGCCTGAAGTCACTTAACAGGCTTAAGCAAATGCAAATAGATAAAGTGTGTCATAATAACATCAGGCGTTTACACTAAGAGATCAGGTAATTTCTCTAGAAGGGAGGTTCTAAAATCACCTTATGCATAACCTGATGTGACAAGAGATAAAAATAAATAAGAAGTGGAGAATGCAGCAATGTCACAATGACAGCAGGCAGCTGCCACGTAGCCAGTGTCTGCATAGCAGGATTTGTAAACCAAGGCTGCAGATAGAGAACAATAGGCTACCCAGCCATTGTCTGCACACCCTTATTAACATAAATCACGTGGTGAACCCGCCAGACTTTGAGGATCCCGCTGAAAAGAGCTCAGTGTGCAATCTGTGATCGGATACAGAGAAACAGTTTGCACCAGACTCGCTGAGACACGGGATCCTTTACCAAAGTCTACAACGTCACATGTGACAACTCAGCCAGCGCGCCCCGCCCCTTCCCTGCTGTCTCCTGCTACGCACGTGACTTCCTCTTCCGCTCCTCCCTCCACTCTTGGGTCGCCGGTTAACTGTTGGTTGCCTGGCAACGCATTTAAAGTGAGAAGCTCCGTGGAGAAATCGCAGAGTCCTGAAGGCAGAACTCGACACGGGAGGGGGTGTGGACTGGAGGTAGTACAGGAAAGGTGACACACGTACACAGGGCTTTGGGGACAGCTTCCTTCTGGAGTGGACACCGTGCACGAGAGCTGGCTTCTGAGGGAGCCGGCCGGCCCGGGGTGAGTTGTCCTTCTATTGTAATAATACAGGAGCCTGGGCTAAGTGTGTGCATGTGTATGTGGAGGCTGCTATTGTCATCTCTTCTACCTCAAACTCATAACAAGGGCAGTGACAGGACTGCTGGGTTACTTTCTGGGTGTACTCTAGAAGAAAACATCAGAAGGAAGTATTTTAAAATAGCACAGCATTGAACGTCACAGTCTTGGGGCCAATTCGCACTGACTTGCACTAAAATGCATGTACATTTCCATCCGTTTAGTCGCGTTTTAATGCGCGCCGACGTCTGTTGATGAGCATGCGCAGCGTTATGGTGTAAATAGGACACATTGGAAATGTCCTTTCCGTTCTGTGTTTTATGGCTGCGCCAAATGGCAGATCAATGCACCGGTGTGAATTGACCCTTTTTGTTTTTTTGTATTTTATTTCTGTTTAGTGAAAAAAAAAAAAAAAATAACTAAATTATATATTAGTTCCTGACTGATTATTACAGTGTATAGTCAAAGTGTAGAATCCCCTCTCTCTCTCTTTTTCTCTATCTATCTATCTCCTGTTATTACTATAATACTTTTACTATTGTTAAAATATATATATATATATATATATATATATATATATATATATATATATATATATATATATATATATATATATATATATTTCCTGTTATTACTATAATAATTTACTATTGTTACTATAATTACTATCTCCTATTAAAGAGGAAATAAACTTCCATCTTTAAGTTTTACTTCTAGGTAAGCCTATAATAACCCTAAGGGTTCCTCCTGAGGTTGCTAGGGGTTCCTTGAGCAATGAGCAATTTCTGCCTCTCACATAAGTTTCCACTGACACCATTCATCGTTTTAGCTCTCTGTAAGGGAGTAATGCTTCCCAATGATGAGTAAGGAGCATTCTGCCACACTGTCACACTAATGTGTCATGAGTTGAAGCTTTTTAATTTTTAACAGGGGTTCCCCGAGACCAGAAAACAACAGCACACTGAGCTTCCAAGTGAATGGCTGTGCAGTGGGCGCATGTCAGGACAAGTCTGATCATTGGAGGAGAGTACACAGAGTTTCCAGCATAGCTAGAGAACTGCCCACTGTGTGCTCTCCTGCTTGGTGTGGTCAGTTTTTAATAGGAAAGTAGAGTGACAGGAACACCAGGTATTTTACACAAAGGAAGCAATTCAAAGAGAGACTTTGTTATCGCAACACTTCATATTTCAGATTTGTGCCTGCCGTACCATGTACTTGTATGACAAACGCTTTAGTCTCCATTCACACTACCGCGACTTGTCGGCTTGACAAGTCGCGGTCCATGCAGTTCTACAGGACCCGTTCTAATAGGAGCGACACAAGTCGCTCCGACTTAGAAAAAGGGTCCTGTACTACTTTGGGGCGACTTGCATAGACATTCATTATATGAAGTCTGTGCAAGTCGCGGTGCACGCGACTTCACAGGTCGCCCCAGAAGTCCTGCCGCTTCGGTGTAAATGCGGTCTTAAAGTAGAAGTCCACGCTAACCCTAAAATCTCAAAGCCACATTCAAAAGATGGCCATACACTAAACAAATAATTGTTCAAACTTCTGTTCGAAAAACGTACACTCAGCCGTGAGAGCAGACGATCGTGCCATCATGTATTGACTGATAAATCGTTCAATGGGCATAAATGAATCAGTTTTTTGTTAGTTTTTTCACATATACCTAGTGCAAACAGTTCAGATGAGAAACACATTAACCTTTCAATTTATAGTTCGTTCAGCAGAAAATTTCCAAACTTGTCCTTTTTTTTTTTTTTGGCTCAAACGTCACTACCGATTTGTGCTCATTAACTGTCCGGAAAATGAGCCAACTGTCCAAATGACCGAGTTTCAGACAATTTTTCTTATAGTGTATGGCCAGCATAAGACTAATGTATCTAGCCTTGTAAAGAAGAAATCATTATACATACTGTGACAAACTCGCTCAGGACAGGGGCTTTTGGAGGGGACTGCAAGCTAGCCTCTTGCCTACTGACTATGGGCCCTGGCTTGTATGGGAACACTGCTCTTTGTGGGGTGTATGCTGGGGGGACCCTTGGAGTAATGCTACTTTGCATTCAAGTCCACATCTCCCCAAGACACACAGACTCTGGGACTCTAGGCCTAGGATCCATGTTAAAGGCCTAGCTGCCTATTGCCAATAGGGGACTGCTCCGCACACTCAGACTCATAGCAGATGCGACTGTCAGTAGCTCAACCACCTGTCTTCCACACATTGTTGATTGTGCTGATTAACTCACCAATTGTCTACTGTGGGGGTGTGTTTACACTTTTAATAATGTATATTGTTCTTCATGAGCTCGATGATGGCATGTCTGCTAGTTAATTGGTTCAAGTTAATTAAATCATTATCTTTCATTAGTTGCTAGTGGGAAAGTAGAATACTGTTTGTTTGTGTTGGTTGTTTCTTTAGATATGTTAATTAAATTTCTGTACACAATTTCATCTGCATATGATAATGTAATCAGGCACCTGACCTGGTGGGGTATATATTCGGTGAGAGTTTGTTCAATAAATGTTCCAGATCTTATACAAGCTAAGTCTTGGCTAGTTTTGTATGGGGGCGGCTGTAATATCTGATACCTATGTTCAAGACGAAGGAAGCGTTCTACTAATGGAAGCACACAAGCATTGTGGGGTCGCGGTTCCGTTACACATACCTTTTCTGAAGACGTTCCGATTCTGTCCTACGCTGAACCGTCAGCCACGGCTTCCCTGTGTAGGTGAGTGCAGAAGAGACAGCTGACAACAGAAGCCCCATAGTAAGTCTATGGTTGACATCACTTCCTAGGCATTTCACAGCTGTAGCCGGCTGTCTCCTCTGCAGAGCTTCCGCCACTGGAGACCGGACCAGAAAAGATATATGTATAGCGATTTTTCTTCTTTACAGGGCTAGATAGGTTAATCTCAGATTGTAGATTTACAGATTATAGTGTTGGGGTTGACTTCTACTTTAACTTGAGGGCCAGTTCACATCACATGCAGTCATGTGTGTTTGTTTTTTTTTTTTTCTGCATCAAAAAATGCATAAAAAGTAGGTTTATATGCTTTCCGATGGCATAGTTCACAGTCACTAGTGCAGTCAGTTCCAGGGTGTTCCAGATCCTTAAAAAGTAGAACATGCTGCATTTTTCCTGCACTGGACTGGACTGGATTGCGGTAAAACACATCAAACCCACCGGAATGTATCAAAAATGCACCAGACCTCAGCTCAGTGAAGAAAAAAAAAAATACAGGACAAAAGCTTCTGGAATGCATGATTGGCCTGTGTAGGTGACCACTTCCTAATGGGTTCAGATTCTGTTCTGAGAGTGACCAAGCTCATCACAACTTCTGAACTACAGAGGTGCTGAACTTCTGAACTACAGAGGTGCTGAGAGGACTTCCAGAAGGTGAAACTGAGGCATCCGGAAATGCATCAAAAAAGCACTGGAACGCATCAAAAACACTTTAAAAACACACATGCAGAAACACATCTGGAGTGCGTTTTTGTGGTGTGAACCAGCTTTGGAAGATCTTGAAAGTGATATTTGGTTCACGCCACAAAAACGCACTCCGGATCTGTTCTGGATGCATTTCTGCATGCGTGTTTTTAACGCGATTTTTGCATGTTTTAGTGCATTTTTGATGTGTTTCCGGATGCATTTTAGATTGGGTTTTTTTCACTGTACTGGGGTCTGGTGCATGTTTGATGTGTTCCAGTGCATTGTGGTGTATTTTTTTCAGTGCATTCTGGTGTGGTCCAGTACAGGAAAATTGC
Source organism: Pelophylax lessonae (assembly GCF_965119305.1). Lineage (NCBI taxonomy): Eukaryota > Metazoa > Chordata > Amphibia > Anura > Ranidae > Pelophylax > Pelophylax lessonae. Next base: position 350,740,947 of record NC_138768.1, read on the forward strand.
AGCATGTTCTACTTTTTTCTTCTGGCACTAACTGCACTGCACTAGTGTGAACTATGCCATTGGGACCATGCAGTGGTGATCGAAAGTTTGGGCACCCCAGGTAAAAATTTGTATTAATGGGCATAAAGAAGCCAAGGAAAGATGGAAAATCTCCAAAAGGCATCAAATTACAGATTAGACATTCTTATAATATGTCAACAAAAGTTAGATTTTATTTCCATCATTTACACTTTCAAAATTACAGAAAAAAAATAGCGTCTGCAAAAGTTTGGGCACCCTGCAGAATTTATAGCATGCACTGCCTCCTTTGCAAGGCTGAGACCTGCCAGTGTCATGGATTGTTCTCAATCATCGTCTGGGAAGACCAGGTGATGTCAATCTCAAAGGTTTTAAATGCCCAGACTCATCTGCCCTTGCACCATGGGATCTTCTAAGCAGTTGTCTGGAAAACTGAAAATAGTTGACGCTCACAAAGCTGGAGAAGGCTATAAGAAGATAGCAAAGCGTTTTCAGATGTCAATATCCTCTGTTCGGAATGTAATTAAGAAATGGCAGTCCTCAGGAACAGTGGAAGGTAAAGCAAGATCTGGAAGCCAAGAAAAATATCAGACAGAACAGCTCGCAGGATTGTGAGAAAAACAATTCAAAACCCACGTTTGACTGCACGATCCCTCCAGAAAGATCTGGCAGACACTGGAGTTGTGGTACACTATTCCACTATAAAGAGATACTTGTACAAATATGGTCTTCATGGAAGAGTCATCAGAAGAAAACCTCTTCTACATCCTCACCACAAAAATCAGCGTTTGAACTTTGCAAATGAACATATAGACAAGCCTGATGCATTTTGGAAACAAGTTCTGTGGACCGATGAGGTTAAAATTGAACTTTTTGGGCTCTTTCACACGGGCGTTCCGATCAGATCCGCCTGTCAGTTTTTTAGGCGGATCTGATTGGATGCCCCATTCAGCCTTATGGAGCAGCGGATGTCAGCGGTGACATGTCCGCTGCCATCCGCATCTGATCCTGTCCGTGAAATCCAGAAGGATGGAAACCCTATTTTCCATCCGTCCTGGGGATCGGATGAGAGCGGACAGGCAGTCCGCTCTCATCCGATTCCACATAGAGAGCAGCGGGGCTCTGACACCTCCCTCTCCACACACAGTGCAGAGACGGGAGCTGTCATCCGCCGGCTCAGTGGGGATCGGCGGATTGATCCCCGCTGAGCAGAGCACGGTCCGCAACGGAATGCGGACCGTGTGAAAGGGGCCTTTGGCTGGAATGAGCAAAGGTACGTTTGGAGAAGAAGGGGCACAGAATTTAATCAAAATAACCTCTGTCCAACTGTTAAGCATGGGGGTGGATCAATCATGCTTTGGGGTTGTATTTCAGCCAGTGGCACAGGGAACATCTCACGAGTAGAAGGGAAAAATGGATTCCATAAAATTTCAGCAAATTTTGGATGGTAACTTGATGCCATCTGTGAAAAAGCTGAAGTTAAAGAGAGGATGGCTTCTACAAATGGATAATGATCCTAAACACACCTCAAAATACACGGGGGGATTATATCAAGAGGAGTAAACTGAAGGTTTTGCCATGGCCTTCACAATCTCCTGACCTCAACATAATTGAAACTCTATGGATAGACCTTAAAAGAGCAGTGCGTGACAGACAGCCCAGAAATCTCGAAGAACTGGAAGACTTTTGTAAGGAAGAATGGGCAAAGATACCTCAAACAAGAATTGAAAGACTCTTGGCTGGCTACACAAAGCGTTTAAAAGCTGTGATACTTGCCAAAGGGGGCAGTACAAGATATTAACTCTGCAGGGTGCCCAAACTTTTGCAGACGCCCATTTTTTTGTTTTCTGTTATTTTGAAAGTGTAAATGATGGAAATAAAATCTAACTTTTGTTGACCTATTATAAGAATGTCTAATCGGTAATTTGATGCCTTTTGGAGATTTTTCCATCTTTCCTTGGCTTCTTTATGCATATTAATACAAATTTTTACCTGGGGTGCCCAAACTTTCGATCACCACTGTATAACCTACTTTCCATGTGTTTTTGATGCAGTAAAAAAACACACTGGATTGCATGTGGTGTAAACTGGCCCTAAGGCCCCGTTCACACTGGGGCGATCCGACTTCCTGGGGCGACCTCCGAGGTCGCGGTGCGAGCAGCGCGCCGCAACCTCGGAGCGGCCGGCACGGACTTCATAACATTGAAGTCTGACGGTCGCTCCGGGTCGCCCCAAAGAAGCTCCGGACCCTTTTTCTAAGTCGGAGCGACTTGTGTCGCTCCTATAAGAACGGGTCCGCAGCTTCTCTATGGAAGGCGACCTGTGAGGCGACCAGGTCGCCCCAGTGTGAACGGGGACTAAGGCAGATTTTTATTTGTTTTTTTTTTTCTCTAAATAATAAACATGTCCTACTTGCCTGCTCTGTGCAGTGGTTTTGCACAGAGCAGTCTCGATTCTCCTCTTCTCGGGTCTCTCAGCAGTGCTCCTCGCTCTTACCGAGTGTGCCCCCATAACAAGCCGCTTTCTATGGGGGTACCTGAGCTGCTGTTTTGTGTGTCCATTCTCACACTGAGCTCAACTCGGCTCCGCTGCTGCTCTCTATTGGCTCACTGGCTGTGATTGACAGTAGCTAGAGCCATACTTCATGTCTCAAGTCAATGAGGCGGAAGAGACCCAGGAGATCCAATGCCCTTGTGCACATCGCGGAATCGAGATGAGGCTCAGGGAAGAATTGGGGGCTGCTGCACACAGGTTTTTCCCTTCATGCATTCTATGAAGGAAAAAAAAAAAAAAAAAAAAACATTGGGACTACAACCACTGTTTAAAAGGGGGCTATTCCGTGAAGATGTCGCATAACGAAACTAGTAGGGCGGGACTAGAGGACGTTGGACACTACCGCGCATGCTCGATTCACGCTCGTGGCTTGGATGTTGACAGCCGGAGGTGAAGAGCATAGGATTTATTGACACGTGTTGGAACTCCTAGTGTCGCTCAGACACTTATTAAAGTTATATCCCTATGTGCTCCTACGAGGATGTCTGGATAATGGGGATTATATAGAGTGAATTGTGGACCTGCACGCTGGATATAATATACTTATGATAAAGGCACAGTAGCTGGTTTATAACTATACCAGCCACTCCATCTGGTGAGTCAGTTTGGGGGTGATTGGTGGTTGGCACTCAACGAAGATTTATTTGCACTTTATTGGATTTTCTTTTGGGACGTTTACAAATATTAATGAATGGACACTATTTATGATGACTATTTTTTGGACTTCTTTTTAACACTTATTTACTTCATTGTTTTTTTACACTATGAATTTTTTTTTTTTTTTTATATAATTTGTTTTTTCACATTGATCATTTTATATATGATATATTTTTTCACTTTTGAGATAAAAAAAACATTTTTATATATTTATTTATTTATTTTTTTTTAAAAAACATTTTTATATCAATAACTAATAGGATTTGCAACTTTTTTCTTTTTTTGGGATGGGGATTTTGGAACACTGTAGTACTTTAGGGTAGATTTGCGCTCATTTACAACTTGTTGAGTCACCTTTATGCTGCACAAGTCTGCAGTAAATTAGCAGCAACTACATACTATAGTATATCTTTAGAATAACTTATAACCAACTGTTTTCGGCGCCTGATCATTTTTTATCATTTCACAGAGCCTACCTACTGAATAGGATCCAAACCCACAAGTTAACTTTTCTGCCTGTGTGGGCCAATTGTCTGCAGTCGGGATGCCCCCCCCACCTGCAGCTGAACCTTTACAAAAGACACATGTATATCTGTGAGTGTAGGTGACCTCTTTTCTGATGGGTTCGGATTCTACTCCGAGAGTGACCGAGCTCATCACTACTAAACAGCAAATCAAAAGCTGCAGAGCATACAGGGAATTCAGGTGGTTTTGGAAAGAGATGGCCAACAGCCAGGCAGAACTCACAACCTAAAAAGGAGATTAAGTCCCCATTCACACTAGCGCGACTTGTCAGGCGACTTGGTTGCCTGACAAGTCGTGGTGGGTCGCCTGCCATTGATTAGCACAGGACCCGTTCTAATAGGAGCGACACAAGTCGCTCCGACTTAGAAAAAGGGTCCTGTACTACTTTGGGGCGACCTGGAGGCGACCTGCATTGACTTCAATGATATGAAGTCCGTGCATGTCGCGCCGAGGTTGCAGTGCATGCTGTGCACCGTGACTTCACAGGTCGCCCCGGCAAGTCGTGTCGCCCCTGTGTGAATGGGCTCTTAAATACTTATGGTTCAGCTTAAAAAAACAAAAACAAAAAAAACATACCTGCGATGTGTAATGGTTTTGCACAGAACAGCCCCCATCCTCCTCATCTGCGTCCCCCGTTGACACTCTTAGCTCCTTTCCCCTGCTGTTGTTGTAAGCTGCTTGTTCTGGGGGCACTCGGGCATGCTTACTCCCAAGCCGCCTCTGTGAGTCCATAAGACACATCGATCGCTGCTTGGCCCACTCCCTCCTCACTGGCTTCGACAGCAGCAAGAGCCAATGACTACCGCTGCTATGCCTCAGCCAATGAGGAGGGAGAGACCCAGGAGAGCTGCTCTCCTGCACATTGCTATATCAAGATGTGGCTCAGGTAAGTATAAGGGGGGAGCTGCACACTGAAGGTTTTTTTACCTCCATACATTCTATGAGTGCATAAAGGTAAAATACTATAATTCTTTAGAACCACTTTGAGCTTATATTGGATTGTCAAAAAATATCTATTTGTATCACTGTTATAATTTTGAGGTCTATGGGACCTGATCAAAACCTGCAGCATGTCTGTGATTACATTAGATCTCATTTCAAGTTGCTGCTGCAGTAGCAATGAGGAACAAGCGAGACTTTGCTTGCAAGAAGACAACACTGGGCTCTATGATATACTAGTAAGTATGTCTGTCTTTTTTTTTTTTTTTGTTTTGTTTTTGCTTACAGGAACAAGCGTTGGGGATTTTACCTTTTTTTTTTTTTTTTTTTTTTTTTTAATTTAGGATAGGTAGGTTAAGTTCCTCTTTAAAAATGTTTGTAAATAAAAACATTGCCCTCCTATTTGTTTCTTTTGATCTGTTAAAAGAGAAGTATGATGTTTTAATGTTTTCCCCCATTTATACTTGCCTAGGTGGACGCAGCATCGGTCCTCTGGCGCCTCTGCACTGAGAACTGAGTGATGAAAAGCTGCCGATTGCTCGGTTCTGACAGCTCCCCGAGCAGAGAGCTGCTGACTGTCAGTCATCAGCTCTCTGTTCTGCCCCCTCCTCACTCATTAGAGCGCTGGGCTGTAGAGGGGCAGGGAGGGGCTGGCTCAGGCTCTCTGGTTGAGCCAGGTGTCAGCCCAGGCACCTGGTGGATCCTGACTTCCATTGTCGTTATAACGCGGTGCCTGGGCTGACGTCCATGGAGTCAGCAGAGAGCAGATTCAGTCTGCTCTCTGCTGAACATGGGTCACAGGAGTGCAAAACGAATTGCACTCCTGTGATCCATAGGATAAGTACAGCCAAACAAGCTTTGGCTATACTTCTTTTAAATGTATTATGGAAAGTGGTCTGTTATCAGCGCAGTATATGCAAAATTATACTTGTTGACCCTTGTTAGCTGATGACTTCCTGTGCTGTACTTTATTCTCTTAGTATTGTTCCCTGCTAACCCTGAGGACTTGCGGAACCTATTCCCCTAAGTTATGGAGAAGATGATAGCGGGAGGTGTTTATAGTCTTGTGACAACTGCTCCTGTTTGATAGATACAGTGCAGTGAGTGAGCATTGCCACTCTTGTGGCGCTTTTCCACTGCAAGTACTGGCTAGTACCGGCTCGGCTCTACTCGGCCCTGCTTGGCCTGGTTTGCTTTTCCACTGCTGGTACCGCATGGTATAGTGTCGGAACGGTTCGGTACGGTACGGTATAGGTTTGCTTTTCCACTAAAGTAGTACTAAAGTTAAGTGGGTGGGATAACAATGGGGTGGGTGTGATTCTCTGACCAATCAGTGGCTAGTAGTGACTGCATGCAAAGGATTGTGGGATATGGTACCAGTTTGGTACCTGTTGGAACCACAATCGAGTAGGTACTGTTTTTTCAGAGCCGTACCGTACCGTTCGGTTCCATGCAGTGGAAAAGCAAACCTATACCGTACCGTACCGAACCGTTCCGACCCTATACCATGCGGTACCAGCAGTGGAAAAGCACAAAAGCGTGCCGAACCGGTACGGTTCCATGCAGTGGAAAAGCGCCATAGGACAACAGTTGTGTTGCTGGAAGGGTAACCAGGTTAAAATTGGGGTAATAATTCCTAAAAAAAAAAAAAAAAGTTTTGGCCAGTTCCTGCCCGACATCCTTTAAAAGAGAAGTATGGGCTTCTTCCTTACTTTTTTTTCTTTCTTTTTCTTTCTTTTTCCTTTTTTCTTTTTCTTTTTTAGAATTTATACTTGCCTAGGTAGATACAGCATCGGTCAGATGCTGCATTTGTCCCTCTGTGCCTCTAACACTGAGAACTGAGCAATCGAACACTGCCGATCACTCAGTTCTGACAATTCCATTAGCAGAGAGCTGCTGACTGTCAGTCACAGCTCTCTGCTCTGCTTCCTCCTCACTCATTGGAGCTCTGAGCTGTGGAAGGTGCGGAGCGGCCGGCTCAGGCTCTCAGCGTCTCGCTGAGAGGGCGAGCCAGGTGTTAGTCCAGGCACCTGGCGGATCCCAACTTCCATTGTCGTGATAATGCGGTGCCTGGACTGACTTCTGTGATGTCCAGCAGAGAGTGGATTTCAGCCCGCTCTCTGCTGAAAACGGATCATGGGAGTGCAAAACCAAAGGAGATGTACAGCCAAATAAGCTTTGGCTGTAAATCTCCTTTTTAATCTAAAATTTTCAATCTGCAGTTTTATTTCTGAAGGAGGCAGGCAGAATACTGTCAGCTGCATCCAGTCAGATGCAGTCACTGTTTGGGTATTATAAAAGCTGCAGATGCTGTCTGTCTCAATACAGTAGAGAGATTTCTCAGTGCATGCTGTTTCGTGTCAATGGGGAAATTGAAGGAAATCTTAACATGTATGGCAACCTAATGCAGCCATCACATCTAAGCATTGGTAAGCTGTAATTTGTTTTTCTGCAGTTGTGTAAGAGGGAGAGGGGAGGGGCAATGGAGAGGATGTCATGCAGATGGGGTAAGGTCCACTTCAAGAAATAAAATTGGTTTTAAGAATAGGAACTGTGCATTGAATAAGAGCACAATATTTTAAAAAGTTGGCTGCTATGTAGCGAAGAGCCAGTGTACAAAGAATAAAAAGCCCCTCTGTCTCGCCTAAGGCTCCATTCACACCTGGGCGTTTTTGAGTGTTTTTCAGCTCCAAAAACGCTCAAAAAAAATGTTCCAAAATGCCCAACAAGTAAAACCCCATTCATTTAAATGGCCCCTGTTCACATCTGAGTGTTTTGCAAAACGCCTGTAGCTGAAAAAAGTACATGAGCTTCTTTTTGGGCTGATTACCAGCGTGTTTGATAGATGTCAATGCCTGCCTCCAAAAAACGCCTGAAAATCGCGGTAAAACGCTACGCTCAAGTGTGAATGCAGCCTTAAAAGTGAAATCTGCAGTGAGGGGAAAATGGTAGTTTTGACCTCCTTCTCTGACTACTAATTGCCTGGCTTTTTGGGTCTCTGGTTCAGAACAGATCTGCCAAAATGATGTCAAAGGGAAGTTAGAATTTGTATTACAACTTGTTAGTCTGTGACTCAAAGGATTGAAGGCATGGGTCAGTATTGCCTCGTTTCCACTGAGCGGAACGGTTCGGGTCGGTACAGTTTGGAAGGGTTAGAATGGTCCGGTCTATTCAGGTGAGCGTTTCCACTGCAAGTCGGGCCACCAGGGACCATGCGGGGTTTACACCAAATGAGGTGTTTGTTTTGCTCTTTCATTTGATGTGAGCATTGATGGTTTCCTGTCCGCCAATCAGAGGACTCTATCGTGTGACGCCAGTAGCTCCGCCCTAACCGTACCGTACCATTTCCTATGGCCCTACATCTGAAGCAGGACCAGGAATGGTGCGGTTTGGTTCGGTTGTATGGGCCACTTTCATAATGGAAACACTCAAATTAGCGTACCGTACCGAACCGATCCGCTCAGTGGAAACGAGGCATAGGAGAGCCATTGAGCTAGGCGATCAGTAAAGTCCACATTTTCTTTGCGACCTTTTAGTAACTTTTCAAGCCTCCATGAATACATTTCTGACTTTTCACAACATACAGTACAAATGTATCTTTATCAAAATACACCACTTCTTCTTTTAGTCTGTGTCAACCCTAACCATGAATTTCTCTTTAAACTGGTCCCTAGTCTGTTCAATATACAGTTAAAAGAATTTTGTTAATTTGACAAATATATTATGCTGATAACAGTGAACACAAGCAGAAAGTACATGAAGTGTGAAGTGATCAGTTAAGTCTAGTACACACTATCAGTTTTTTTTTTTTTTTTTTTTTCGTTTTACCCAACAGGCGGAAAAAAAACAAAAACTGTTAATGCAAGATCTCCTCCTGAGGTCTTCATTCTGAAGTTAGTACAGCTATCTCCCCTGCTGAGCTATTGTTCTGACAGGGAGACCCACCCAGGGCCATCTTAAGAGCATTAAAGGGCCCCGGGCAATGCAGTGCACAGGGGCCCTGCCTACACAATCACCCAAGAGAATAAAAATGCAAATTATCGATAAGCCAATATTTATTGGTACAGCAGTGCCAGGCTAATGCTTCCAAGTTCGGCGGCTGGGTCCACTGAACATACACACGGGACGGGAGTCACTCGACTGTCCTGTGTGTGGCTGTTCCTGTGGAGGCAGACAGGCATTTCTGCAGTTGTGAGCTCCCCCTCCACGGCCCAAGTTGCCTGACAGCAGCGCAGGGCCGACAGGTGCTTGCCACCTTCTAAGTCTGGCGGCGGGATGCGCACTGAAATCAGGACTAATGCTTGGCTGGGGCTGGGTCGAGCCCCCTGGCCAAGTGGGGCTCCCGGGCAACTGCCCAGCATGCCCATTCGGTAAGATACCCCCCCCACCAGAACACTACAGTCGGGTGCCATTTGGCAGACTTTTTTAGTCATGCCCCTTCGACAGAAGCTGGATGTCGGACTGACTGCCATACACATGGGCCGAATGACTGCTGGTTTCTGTTAAACTGGTCTATTTGGCCCATGTGTACGGCCCTTTAGCATTTTTTTACACCTATCTTATTGACCTATAATCCTGTAGTCTGTTCCAGGGTGATAATGCTGTCCATCCAGAGATACGGTATAGTGAGTGAGCATAGTCGCCCTTGTACAAGAAGTGTGTTGCTGGCACCAGATGAAAATAAAAGGGAAAAAAGGTTTGAAAAAGGACTAGAATATATTCAATATTTGTTGGTTTTAGATTTGCTTTAAAAAGGCACTCCTTCGCTCTGGTAACTTTGCCTAGGCTGGGATTATTTGTTCACTCTGCTGCAGGCAGCAGGAAATATTTCCCCAGTCTTCTCTGACTGCGCTGTACCATATCACAAGGTGAGACGCCGTAGGAGAAGATCTGTGTCGGCATTTGGGAATAGAGCCAACAACTGCAAAGGCAGCTCCGTAAATGTGTAATCTATGAGCCAGCATCTCAGTTCAGGAAGTAGATGTTGATCGTGGAAAATGCCTGAACAAGTATGGCACTGCCTTCCTGGAATGAAAAGCAAAGTTCTAGGGAGCAGCTTGATTTCTGTTAGAGGTAATAAATACTTGTTAGTGTATACCTAGCATATTGTTTGATGCTAGGTGCACTTTATGCCCCTTTCACACGGGCTTTCCGATCTGGTCCGCCTGTCAGTTTGTCAGGTGGACCTGATCGGATGCTCCATGCAGCCCTATGGAGCAGCGGATGTCACAAACTTTTTGTTCCCCATTGGGCTTCAGGAAAAAAATCCTACTGATTGTATTTTCGTTTAAAAACATCGGCAGCATGCAAGCAGGTTTTTTTACAGGGTATGCATTTGAGAAGACTTAAAATTATTGATCGTGTTGCTCTAATGTTGCCATGTACATTGGCGATTGCTATTGAGGCCCTAGCCATTTGATACTCATCCACTTTGGGTTGCCTCTCACAAAGCATTCCTGTCTTCTATTCTAGGTCAACCTTTGACCACCTCTTTGGTTGCCACCTTCTAAAAGCCTATTAATGCTGCAATCTTAGTACTGCTCAAATCTGTCTTTGTCACTCTGTAATAGTTTTTCAAAGTCTTTTAGGTCACACCTGTCCACTCTCAGTACAATGAATGTATAACCGTCTGTTGGTATGACATTGCTAAACACTTGCTTGACCTGTTTTAGGACATTCTTTAACAGAATTGTACAAAGCACTTCAACTGCAGCTTTTATACTTTAGTTCTTGTAACTCCAGAAGAACCCGCATATGTCACACCCCTAATGTACATAATAGTACAACCACCCTAACCCGTAATAATAAATATCCTGCCCAGCTCTAACAATAGATCATATAAATTGGCACATAATTTGTTTTGTAATTCATAAAGTGCAAACTTGAATATGTATATACCTCTAAAGTACAATATCAGAAAACTTGAAATTTGCAATAATAGCCATGTAAATTATACTTTCTCTTTCGTTCATTGACGGACACAGCTCCAGTCTTCATAACCATTGGGACTCCCCAACAGGAGTAGACACTAGGCAGAAAAAGAATCTGGCTACACCTATGGGCAGTCCGAGGGGATATACTCCCTCTCTCTGCTATAGGTTTTTTTTTTTTTCCTGCCTAGTTAGAGTAAGGACCTAGTTCTTTGCTGGGATCTCTGGTCCTGACAAATATATTTTTTCTTTTTTAGATAAAATGTTTTCTTCAGTTTTTTTTTTTTTTTTTTTTTTTTTTCCTGTGAGATCTACAATCAACTGCGGCACTGGGCGACGGGCTGGATAATCTAGATCCAGTGGTCACCCCAGTCTGGCCAAGGAGCGCGCACAGACCTGTTTGGAGCAGTGCCCGCCTGGTTCCTGGTATGATGAGTAGCTGTCCCCACCCCCTGCAGGGTTTTAGAGGGGACATGGGACCCTCCTTGGGATGGTCAGGTCCCCGGGTTCCCCTACTTCCCGTCAGGCACCCCCCTTTATCTTTCACCCCATCCTAGCCCCCCCCCTCCAATTTATGCTGGGGCTCTATGGGTGATCTGGTCCACCTCCTGGGAAGGGGGTAGGGGGGGTTTGCTAGTGATTGTTTGGGGGTGGGGGGTGCGCCGCCGGCGACCAGATTGGCTATGTAGGGAGGGTTGTACCTTGTGGGGGCTTCTGCCTGGGCCAGTCTTTGAAGCCTAGGGATCCCTCCTGGATCTCTGGGAGCCTCTTGGTGCTGCACTGGGTCACCATTTTGCTGTAGCCTGTGTGTTTTCTATGCACAGAGGCCATGTTTGTTTTGTCCAGTGGCCATTTTGCGGTGGTTTGCCATTGAAAATAGCATCTGCCATGAGAGTGGAGCCCTGTGGGCAGCGCTTTTGGTGGTGGGAGCCCCTCCTCCTCCCCTGGTTTTGACTCCTGGATCTTTTCAGTTCCTGATCGCCGCATGTGGAGTGCGGATTATTCTGGTGGCTGCAGGTGCCTGTTTCTGCTGGTTGGGGAGTCTGGTGGGGTTCTCTCCCTCTCTGCTGAGGCTCGCTTGGTGCTTAGTGCCTGATTTCCTGGGTGATGCTGCCAGTGCGGTGGGGGTTGTCCCTTTGCAGTCTTACACTTTTTGTGGGGTCCCCCTGGTGACTCAAGTAGTTTTTGGAGCACACCTGATCCCCTCTCTGAGGCTGCGGGGCCCTCCGGGTCCCAACCATCCATCGATGCACTGACGGCGGTCCTGGAGTCCTTTGTGTCCCAGGTGGAGGTGGATTTTGGGAGACAGGCTAGCAAAAAAATTCCCCCGCCTTGCCCTGCCTCATCAGTCTCATCAGATCCTGAATCTGATTTGGCTGCTGCGGACATGGGTCACCCTGCTGAGTCTGCGACCGCGCCTGGAATCCTGGGTCACCCTGCTGGGTCTGTGACCACGCGCCTGGAATCCTCCAGTGAGGAAAATTCCTCCACATCAGCTACCACGTACGAAAAGGCTCTGGTGGAAGCACTGATTGTATCTGTGTGTAAGACCTTGAAGATGGAGGACACAGCTGCAGCTGGGACAGAGACGCAGGTTCCCTTTGGCACTCACAAGCCATCCAGAGCGGCAAAGGTGTTTCCTTTCCATACCTATTTTGACAGAATTGTCGCTAAAGAGTGGGGATGACCAAAGCCTCCTCTTGGGGTTTCTAAGCGACTTACTAGGTATTAGCCCTATAAGGAGTCCTTTTAAGAAGTGGACCTACTGGTTTCCAGATAGAACAAGGCAACCATGATTCCGGTTGAAGAGTCCCCGGCCTTTAAGTATTCAGCTGACAGGAAGGCAGAGGCTGTGGCCCTCAATATGTATTCTCCCCTCTGCCTTTGCTGAGCTGGCAGACCAGCTGGTCCGGAGGCTACAGTTTATTTGTAATGCCTCTTTGAATGCAGCTCCATTAGTGGCTCGGCTCTCTGTTTCAGCAGTGGTCCTTCGGCGTGTCTTTTGGCTCAACTGCTGGTCTGCGTATCAGACTTCTAAAATGGCCTTGACCGATCTCCCCTTTGAAGGAGATTATCTGTTTGGAGCTACCCTGGATGACATCATTAAAGGTCTCACAGGGGGAAAGAGTACTTTTCTTCCGCAGGCTACTAAGGGTAAGGACCCCTGTCGTAGCTGTGGGCCTTCCTTCTCAGCTCATAAGTAGTTTTTTTTCATCCCTCTGGGTCGACTAACAGGGGGTCGAAGCCTTTCATTGCCTCCTCCTGGAGGATCCAAACGAACCTGGTCTGGCAAGAGCAGGCTTCTCCAGACCCACAGACAAGTCTCCTTCAGCATGAAGTTGCGCCCTCACCTAAATCGGGGTTGGGGGGGGGGGGGACGTCTTCATTGGTTTCCAGATCCATGGACTTCCCTGGCACGAGACAAGTGGGTCCACAAAGTCATTCGGTCCGGCTACAAGATCAAGTTTCACTCTTGTCCCCCCTGGCAAGGTTCTTTCCTTCCAACTTGCGCCTGTCCCCTGACCGTTTACAGGGTCTGTTTCTTCGATGGGTGATTTGTCCCGGTTCGGACTTTGGAATGTTTATAGGGGTTGTTAATCTCAATCCTGTTTACAGTTCCCAGGAAGGAAGGCAAGGTGGATCCAATCCTGGACCTCAATGTGCTGAACTTCTTTGTGCAGATGCAGAAGTTCAGGATGGAGTCCATTCGCACGGTGGTAACATCCTGCATCAAAGGGAATTTTCTTGCCTTTATCAACATCAAGGACGCTTACCTTCACATATTCCAATATGTGACGGTGACCAGCGGTTCCTGCGCTTTGCCGTTGGAGAGGAGCATTATCAGTTTGTGGCGTTATCCTTTGGTCTCACCTCTGCTTCTCGTGTCTTCACAAAGGTGTTAGCCCCAGGGCTGGCAATGTTACGTCAACGGGTGATCATGATATTGGGCTACTTGGACGACCTTCTGTGACCGGAGTCTCCTACTGCTCTGGTGGAGAACCTGGAAATCACCATACCAACTCTGCGGGAGTTCGGCTGGATTCTGAATTTTCAGAAGTTTGCTCTGGTCCTGTCCACAAAGCTGGACTATCTGGGTCTGACTCTGGACTTGGGCCTTAGCCATGGTGGCATCCCTGCGTCAAGGGGATTTCCTCACCTCCTATCAATAGCAAAGATGCTAACCTTAACATTCCAATATGTGCCAGTCACCAGCTCTTTCTCCGCTTTACTGTGAAAGAGGAGCATTATCAGTTTGTGTCATTACCTTTTTGGTCTTGCATCTGCTCCTCGTATCCTCACAAAAGTGCTTTGCTATGCCAATTGGGGATCGTGGGCCTGGGCTACTTGGATGATCTCCTTCTGCAAAGAGAGTCTCGCTCTGGTGGAGAACCTGGAGATCACAATACGAACTCTGTGGGAGTTCGGCTGGCTTCTGAATTTTCAGAAGTCTGCTCTGGTTCTGTCTGTACTATCTGGGCCTGACTCTGGACTCGGCCTTAGCCAGAGTGCTCCTTTCTCTGGACAAACTCCAGAAATTGCAGACTGCAATTCGGCTCCTGCTGACCCTCCAGACTTGCATGCGGGTGCTGGGCCTGGTGGTGTCTACCTTCAAGGTGGTCCTTTTTGCACAGTTCCATACGAGGTCCCTGCAAAGGGAGATTCTGGCCCAATGGGACAAGACTCCGCAGTCTCTCTGGACAAACCGATCAGGCTTAGCTGGGGAACGAAGGAGTCCCTGATATATTGGCTTCGTTCTCTGGCGCTTCGGCTGGGAAAATCCTTCCTCCCCTTGTATTGGACAGTGTCCAGCTGGGGAGGAGTCATCTGATAAAATTCTGCTCAGGGAATCTGGACACTGGAAGTGTCCAGACTACTGATCAATGTCTTGGAACCTCTAGCAATCAGATTGTCTGAATGCGCACTGGACATCCCTGAAGATGATCCGTTCAATGGTGCAATCAGACAATGCCACAGCCATGGCTTATGTCAATCACCAGGGGGCACAAGAAGTGTCCTGGTGGCTCTGGAGGTAGCCAGTATTCTAAGGTGGGCAAGAGGGTTTGTTCCAGCCCTCTCTGCCGTACACATTCCCGGGGTAGAAAACTGGCAGGTGAATTACCTCAGTGGGTAGGCGTTGGACCAAGAGGAGTGGTCCCTTCATTCAGAGGTGTTTCATTAGCTGTGTCTCCAGTGGGGCATCCCCGAGGTGGATGTTTTGGCGTCTCGGCCCAACAGAAAGGTGCACGGATGCCACAGATGCGCTGGTGGCCCCGTGGGGTCAGTATCGTCTGATTTACGCCTCCCCCTCTAAAGCTTCTGCCAAGGCTTCTATGCAGGATCGAGGCAGAAGGGATTCTGATCATCCTAGTGGCTCCGAACTGGCTTCACTGGGTTTGATATGCCGATCTGGTGTGGCTGGTCCTGACGTTCCTTGACAGCTTCCTCTCAGGGAGGATCTGCTGTCCCAAGGACCAATCTTCCATCCTGCTTTACAGTCGTTGGCTTTGACGGATTGGCTGAACTCAAGGTGCCGATGGATAGAGGTTTAGCTGAGTTGGTGATTCCAACGCTGTTTAAAAGCTAGGAAATCTACTTCTAGGACGATCTACCATCATAATGTGGAACTATTGATTATTCAAGTTTGTCACCTCCCACTGAGCACTTTATATTTATATTCTATATATGTTTTACTGCGTCCTATTTTATAATTATTTACTGCTCACACCATGAATCAACACTTGTTTGCACTTTTCAATATTTTATTATTTATGTGTATGGATTATATTCATTGTTGTGTTAGAGGTAGCAATACGATCACATGTGCTTTGGATTATCCTGGTTTTCAAGTTTGTGTATAGTATTAGTGCCCTTACCTATTGAAAGGCAGCGCCACTCACCTCACTACCCTCTTATTTGTAATTTCACATATACCCATGGCATGTTTGAGCAATATATCATTTAGGCCCCGTTCACACTGGGGCGACGCTACTTCCCGGGGCAACCTCCGAGGTCGCGGCGTGAGCCGGCACGGACTTCATTTCATTGAAGTCTATGCGGGTCGCCCCAAAGAAGCTCCGGACCCTTTTTCTACTGGTGTCGCTCCAATTAGAATGGGTCCATAGCTTTTCAATGCAAGGCGACCTGTCAGGCGACCAGGTCGCCCCAGTGTGAACGGGGGCTTAGTGACCACTTTGTGTAAAAAAGAAAAGAGAAACTGTAATTTTCCTGAAACTTGTGGCAAAATATAAAATATTCCATGGACTCAAAATGCCTCTCAGCAAATAGCTTGGGGTGCCTACTTTTCAAAAAGGGGTCATTTGGGGGTTGTTTGAATTGTCCTGCCATTTTATGCCCAATATTGGAAGTCTTTGCCACACATCACCCACTCTTCTAACCACTTGAATACCAAGCCTTTTGTGACGCCTTTTGTTTACATGAAAATATTATTTTATTTTTTTTTTTTTTTACTAGAAAATTACTTTGAACCCCCAAACATTATATATTTATTTTTTTTTAAGCAGAGGCCCTACAGAATAAAACAATGGTGGGTGTTGCAATTGTATTTGTCACACGGCAGAGATTCTTGCAAATGCACTTTTTTTTTTTTTTTTTTTTTTAGAGAATTTTTTTTATTTTATGCACAAATGCACTATTTATTGCCAAATTGTTTGGTGAAAAAGATGATCTTATGCCAAGCACATGGATGCCAAACATGACATGCTTTTAAAATTGTGCACCCCCATGCAGTGACGACAAACTACGTACATTTTTAAAGCCTTTACAGGTTACCACTTTAGATTTACAGAGGAGGTCTACTGCAAGAATTACTGCCCTTGATCTTACATTTGCGGCGATACCTCACATGCATGGTGCAATTTCTGTGTACATATGACACCAGATCGATGCTTGCCTTTGCGCGCAAACACGGGGGAACAGGGGTGCTTGTTTTTTATTTATTTTGCTTTCTTTTCTTTTTTTTTTTTTTTTTTTTCTTTCTCCCTTTTTAAAAAAAATAAATAATTTGGGTATCTATTAGACTCTAGATCTCCTCTCCTCTCCTCTCCTCTCCTCTCCTCTCCTCTCCTCTCCTCTCCTCTCCTCTCCTCTCCTCTCCTCTCCTCTCCTCTCCTCTCCTCTCCTCTCCTCTCCTCTCCTCTCCTCTCCTCTCCTCTCCTCTCCTCTCCTCTCCTCTCCTCTCCTCTCCTCTCCTCTCCTCTCCTCTCCTCTCCTCTCCTCTCCTCTCCTCTCCTCTCCTCTCCTCTCCTCTCCTCTCCTCTCCTCTCCTCTTCCCTTAAAGCATCTGACCACACGAAGATTGGTGTGATGTGATGCTTTCCCAATTTACCAATGGCACTGTTTATTAATCTGGCGAAACTGAAGTCATGAAATGCTCGTAGCTTCCAGTATCTTAGGCAATAGCGATGATTGGAGCTGTTCTGGTCTCCAATTGGCTCTATGGTCAGCTGACCGAACCACTGGCTGCAATCTCCAGGTTAACCCGCAGAACAGGAGAGCCTGAGAAAACCAGCAGTCTAGTGGCTAGGATTGCTTTTACATGAAAGCCGACCGCTGGCTGTAAGAAACCATACCAAGATGATCCCTAAATCTGCAGGCATCATTCTGGTATGACTACTCAAAGTCCAGCGACGTACCAGTACATTGCTGGTCCTTGTTGGGCATATATTGTAAGGTGTTTTCTTTTTTTTTTTTCTCATGCTCCTAACAGATTCCTCCATTCACATCGATGTGGATGAAGAAATCTCTGCCAAAAAAAGTGCTAAAAAATATATGGCAAAGCATAAGGGAGATCCGTCCTCATGCTTGGCCATATATGCTCCCCTTTTTTTTACTGCGCTGGGGAAATCTCCCCTCCTACAGCACTGCAATCATTGATTTATGTATATGCTGAGAGCAAATGCTGTTGCTGTCAGGATAAACAAATTAGTGCTGCAGCTGATGGGCGTACCTGGAAAGCAAACCATGATTAACAATAAGACACAGTAACAATAAAACATTACAATATAATAGTTTACAGTGCAGTAAAACGGAATGGTGGTATCTGCAAAGCAAACTATGGTTAAATAATGAAAAACAGTAACAATAAAACTTTACAGTATAGCAGTATATTATAAAGAACAGAAAATTACCCCCAAAAAAACAACTATTTTTGGCTTTGTATATTTTTTTTTTCTTTTTTTTGTAACTGTGTGTAAAAATTTGAAATGTTCCAGACTAGGGTCTCTCTCAAAATGCAATAGCCATCTAAACATCTTTCGAGACCCTGTGTTAAGTGTGCCGTGCTGTACCCTATACTAATACTCGACTAGTGTGTGGTAGTGACTGAAACAGCCCCCAATGCAGAGGCCAGGTTGGCCAGGACAGGAGGGGGAAAAAAAAGGGTGTCACGCTTATATCTGTGTGTGTTGTGTTTTGTTTTGTTTTTTTTTTTTCTACAGACACAACATCTTCTTTGGGGTGCTCTTTGGGTAGAGGTACCAGGGAAAATGCCTCTCATGCAGCCGGCTCACTGCATCTGGATTGTGAATTTGGGCTACAGCACCTTCTGGATACAGAAGGGCTGTGATGATCTCTTCCTGGAATTCTAGGAAGGATCCACTTCTTCCTGACGCTTTGTATGGCACATAAGCATTCAGCAGGGCTAATTGGAATAAATATACAGACGCTTTCTTATACCAGTGTCTGCCCTTATGGGCAACGAAGTACTGTGCCATCATCTGGTTGTTGAAGTCCACCCCTACCATGTTAAGGTTGTATTCGTGGACACAGAGGGGCTCCTCAACAACAGTCGCCGTTGTGATTTGGACAGTGGTATCTGCGTCAATGGAGGACAGAACCAAAACATTCTGTGTGTTCCTCCACTTCACTGCAAGCAATTTATTACAATTCAAGCCCTCTCTCTCCCTCTAAGTCAAAAATCTACAAGCCATTGGGTGAAGTGAACTGGAGGGTGATCAAGGGGTTAACTATGTGCCTATGTGTACAGGTGTCAGTGTAGCGCTTGTGTACTCACGTTAGATGCTCTCTCCTCTGACGCTGGAACCGAAAAGGGCTCCAGGAGAGGAGATTGCTTCATTTCCTGTGCCTGTGTTTACATTACACAGGCACAGGACAATTCTACCATTGGTCAGAACTGATCACCAGGTCCAGGCCAAAAATTATTGGCCTGGACCTGATGACTGATCTAGTCTGACTCGAATCAGCACATGGCGAGGATGGCAGGCGTGCAGCCGAGCCTCCTTGCCACAGTAAAACTGCGGCGGGTGGTCAGCAACTGGTTTAAACTTTGGAACAACTGCTCTAACAGAGTGCAACTGCATTTTGCAAAGTGCACAGCCTATTTGCTTTTGGTCTTCAGGTGCATCTATTTTAAATGACAGTCAGTGATTCGCCATTAGTGAATGTTTGGTGCTTTATAAATATGCCCCCAAGGCCGACCATTGTGCTAACTTCCTACAAAGGGAGAGACCTTGCGGATTCCAAATTACAGGCTGGAGAAAGGGAAGTGGCAGAGGAGTTTGATACTCAAATGTCAACTGATTATATGTAAATTGATAGTGGACTTTCGTCATTCACAACCTACTACAGGTGAACCTCTACCTTTTTGTAGAGAGCAAAGTGCTCTTTAGGTTAATTATATACATTGCAAA
Source organism: Pelophylax lessonae (assembly GCF_965119305.1). Classification (NCBI taxonomy): domain Eukaryota; kingdom Metazoa; phylum Chordata; class Amphibia; order Anura; family Ranidae; genus Pelophylax; species Pelophylax lessonae. The sequence goes on from NC_138768.1 coordinate 350,760,238, forward strand.
GCTTTAGCAGAATTCATTGCAGAGTCAGTTCTGTTCTGTGGATACTGGGTCAGGCCATTGCACCAATGTCTCTATCAAAAGGTAATTACAAGATAACCTGCATAACGATAGCATTTGTTGTAATATTTTGTTAAAGTATAGTCTTCCTTTTAATTTAGCATAAGTTCATCACCATTTCAGCTAAGGTGTGCAGATCTGGCCACACCTGATGTAGAAGAAAAAAAAAAAACATGTTGGTTCTGTCTTTGCCAGTCATTCCTTAAACAATAACTTATTACAATAGCAGCAGGATGCATTTTTCATTTAATTAATAAGTGTTTCCTTGTGCTGCCAACTAAAAGAATTCTGGCTTGTTTGCAATATGTAACTGGCACAAAGGACACAAAGTTTAATCTATTCATTTTAGAGGATGTGCATTTCAAAAATGCTTCATATGCTCATAAATAATATATTCCTTTACTTTTTTTTTAATATAAATAGTTTCCTACCCATGTAGCTATAAAGCCAGGAACCCCTATTTTAGAACAGCCTGAGCTGTAACTTTCTGATGCCTTCGTTTATATCCTACAGCTGGTGGCACCATTGTCTATCACTAATGTACAGTGAAGGTACAGCAAGGCACACCCTGTACTGGGCTTCTTATTCTAATTTGCGACCCCGCCCATTCTATAATCCACTTGAATCATACATTACTCACTAATGGCAAATACTTCCGAATTTTTCAGAATATAAAATCAGGGATTCACAGCCTTTTTACCCTGGGGGAATCCTTGGCAACACTTTTTTGAGATCTTGGGGAACCCCTAAAAAAAAAAAAAAATTCAGATCTACAGCTCACAGGATATTGGATCAGAAACACAAGGAAGGAGGATATAACCAAGAGACTTTTAAAGTGTGCAGTGTTTTTTTTTGTTTTTTTTTTCTATGGCAGCAAAGTGCCATAGATTGGCATCCATAACACAAAATCTGTAAAGTCATCATATTCTATTTTACAGCATCTCAAAAAAGTAAAACGAAAGTTGACAGAGAAAACGCTATCCTCAAAGGGGCTATGTATATCAACACTTTATATTTCACATAACATCAAAAATACCAGCAGATGCTTATACATTCTACGACCTATATCTTCTGGATGACCCAACCCATTTCAATAAACTCTTCTTCAGGGGTTAGAGTGGATACTTAAGAATCAAAGTTTCGAATTTAGTCAGCCTTGCATAATAAAAACATGTCATGCAATATTGGTCGCTCTCCATCATCCCAAGGCATGGGGGTACGTGCAAAGAAATGTCTAGAGGGTCCCTTTAAAGAGCCCACTTGATAAAGGCTCACTCTAAAAGGGGCTTGGATAGCGGAGGGGGGAAATTAATCTTTATACATCTCAAGCGGATATCTTAGTGTACTCAGTTACAGAGGCTGAAAAGGAATGTCCGTGTAAAAAAAGGTGGCATAAGACTTTCCTTCCAACAATTCAAGACCTTCTAAATTCAAAAATTCCTCCACACTTCAAATGTCTCTGCTGGAACATTGGATCCAATCAGCGAGCTGTAGATGAAACCGCTATTGTAGAATTACCATTTAAAAAAAAAGATTAATCCGGTATTCCTAACTAGGGTTTTTTACAATGCCTAGTCCCCAGGGGTGCCGCTGCAAATCAACATTGTGGCAGATGTAGATCCATCCAATGTTTTCAATGCACACTGATAGGAATTACTATCAGCGAGCATTGGTACTTGATGTCTCCTCTGTAGTTCCGGCTCCTGTGAACTCAAGGGCGACATCAGAGGAGTGGAGAGAGCGGGCGCACATGGCTAAATGCAGCAGGAGGGGAGATCCTGTTTATGGCAGGGCTGAATACAGACTGCAGAGTGGGAGCATGTGGCTGAATATAGCAAGAAGTGAGATCCTGTGTTTGGCATAACATAAAGCTATTATGATCTCACCTCATGCTACAATCAGTCTGATCCAGCCAGATTCTCCTGCTCTTTGCTCCCCCTTTCCTCAGTCTGCATTCAGCTCTGCCATATACAGGATCTTACCTCCTGCTATATTCAGCCATGTGCTCCTGCTCTTTGCTCCCTGTTTCTACAGTCTGCATTCATCGATGCAATAAACAGGATCTCCCCTCCTGCTACATTCTGCCACATGCTCCCACTCTGCCAGACGCCACCCTCTGAGTTCATATGTGCTGGAACTACAGAGAAGGTATCGGGCATCAATGTGCACTGGCAGTACTCACGGTCACAGTGCATTGAAAACCACTTTGGGTGGATGTACCTCCGCCATTATGTTGATTGTGAGGCTAAATCCCTGGGGACTTCTCTGCGGAACCTTGGATGAGAAACCCTAATAGAAAGAGACACTAGAATGTTCCAGGTTGGACTTGCCTGAAATGTGAGGTCCTGGCGTTCACAACTATATTTCCAAATTTAGGCCCCTTTCACACTAGTGCGACTTGTCCCGCGATTTTGGACCTCAAAATCGCATGACAAGTCGTTTTCCATTATTTTCAATGAGCCCCATTTATATCAGTGCGTTTTGAAGTCGCACCGACTTCAAAGTAGTTCCTGCACTACTTTGCCACGATTTTAATGCGTTTTGAGGCATATAGCCTTGCCATTGCTTTCAAAGTCGCGGTAAAATCGCGTCGCATAAGTGTGAAAGGGATTGTTCTTGACGTGCTAATATGTGTTTTTATATATGTTTTGTTGTTATTAAAGCAGTATTAAACTTAAAAAATGTCAACATTTGATAAGCAGGGTTTTTATGACAGAAGAGATTCTGGTGGTCTCTGCCATAAACACTTCTGCCTGTCAGTGGTGATGTGCACTGAGCTGTGCGTGTGCAGCTCAGAGTACATTACGGCACCTACTCTGTGCCATGGCTATATGATGTATTCGCAGCCTGGCCATTCGAGCACCTGAACGTAGCAAACCTGGAAGGAAGGCTGGGTGAAAATGGGAGCACCCCTGCACTGACAGCTCAGTGCTGGAGGTTTTTCCTTTGACTGATTAGTCTGTCTTAATGTGCTAGTATTCGTGCATACTAGAACATTAAGGCATTAACCAGAGAAAAAAGTTTACTACTGCTTTAGTGTGTGTGTGTGTGTGTGTGTAATTAATAAATATATATATAAAAATCACATACTAATTTACCCAGTGAACAAGCATGTTCATTTACTATGTGCATTATTTTATATTAGGAAAAAAAAAAAAATATATATATATATAATGTATTCTACCAAAAAAAGAGAGAGGCACTCAGGGGTCTTGAAGGTAAATGCACATTGGCGATTTTAATTAACGTTTCGTAGAGGTGAAAGCTTGTTTTCCTCAGGATAACAAACAAGTGAATCAACACATCATCATATATATATATACCCTAAAACACCTCCCATCATTATCACCCACATGTGATGACCTCAACAAGTGCAAAGTTCCAGCTAAAAACAATCATGGGAAAATGTCCAGATTTGGGAGAACAAACTACAACAAACGTACCTGCAAAACCGACCTAAAAAAAGACATGACGTAATATGTTATCTATAGCCGTCCATGTTAAGGCAGAGCTGGATTGGGGGAGCATGGTGAACATGTAATGTGTATGGGGAAAAAATACAAGGGGGCGCTGCAGAGTGGCCTGCAGCACCAGGAATGTAGATGAACCACTTTAGTTACGGAAGGTTTTATCCCCCCCCCCCCCCCTTAATGACCAGACCATTTTTTGCGAAACGGCACTGCGTTGCTTTAATTGACAATTGCACAGTCTTTTGGTGGTATTTGATCACCCCTGCGGTTTTTAGTTTTTAGTTTTTGCGCTATAAACAAAAAGAGGGACAATTTTGAAAAAAAAAAAAAAATTTTACTTTGCTTTAAAACATTCCCAATAAAAATTTTTTTTTTTAACAATATCTAACTTTTTTTTTTTTATCAGTTTAGGCCAATTTGTATTCTACATATTTTTGGTAAAACAAATCTCAAAAAGCGTATAATTGGTTTGCGAAAAAGATATTGCATTTACAAACCATGGGATAGATTTTTGGACTTTTTTTTTTTTTTTTTTTTTTTTTACATTTTTTTTTTTTTTTTTTCTTAGTAATGACGGCGAACAAATCTGACACGAAGTGACACTTTTTGCGGACCAGTGATGCCAATACAGTGATCAGTGCTAAATAATATGCACTGTTCCTGTATAACTGGCAGGGAAGGGATTAACACTAGGGGTGATCAAGGGGTTAAATGTGTTCCCTATATGTGCTTTCTAACTGTGTGGGGTAGTGATCGACGGATATCGTTTTTTCGTTGCCAATACCAATATTTTGCCGATCGCATATCAGTATTGGCCGATATTTTCACACATGTAAAAATTACCCAAAAAAAACCACAAATTTCGACACAAATCTCTTAACAAACATGTTAATCTTTTATTTATTAACATTTTTAACATTTAAGTGCTCATTCTTTGTTGGAACAGCCTGTATCAGGTTGTTTTTGGGTATTTATAAATCGCTATCATGTCCCCTCTCAGGCGTCTCCTCTCCAGGGAGAATAAATCAAGAGCTTGTAAGCGCTCTTCATAATTTAGGTCCTTCAATCCCCTAATCAGTTTAGTTGCCCTTCTCTGGACTCTCTCCAGCTCCAACACCTCCCTTCTGAGGACTAGCGACCAGAACTGGACAGAATATTCCAGAGTTGCGGTCGGACCAGTGTTTTATAAAGTGGTAGTATTATAGTTTTATCTCTGGAATACATCCCCTTCCTTATGCACGCTAATATTATTCTGGCTTTGGCAGCTGCAGCTTGACATTGCATGCTATTGCTAAGTTTATCTTCTACTAAGACCCCCAGATTTTTCTCCATTTTTGATTCCCCCCAGAGATCCCCCCCCCCCCCAAATGTATTGTGCTTTTCTCCACATTAACCACTTGCCGACTGCCTAACGCCGATCTACGTCGGCAGTCAGCCCCTCACAGGCAAAGTGACGTAGGGCTACGTCACTAGCTTGTGAGGGTCTAGGGAGCGAGCGCGCGCCCCCGGAGGCGCGCTCCCGCGTGGTCACGGACCCCCCCCCCCCCGCGCGCGTGTGACCAGCGGACCCGATGTCCGCCGGTCACTCGGCGATCGGCGGGGGAGAGGGAGAATGTCAGGCAGCTTGTGTAAACAAGCTGCCTGTCATTCTCCTCGCTGTAAAGACACTGATAAAACGGATCTAGTATGTAGATCCGTTGATCAGTGTCCTTACAGCTCAAGCCACAGCCAATCACAGTAGAAAGCACGCCCCTAGGGATACACACAGCCCCTCCCTTCCAAATAAAGTTAACCCCTTCACAACCAGTGTATTTTTACAGTAACAGTGCATATGTATAGCACTGATTACTGTAGAAATGTCACTGGTAACCCCAAAAGTGTCACAAATGTCAGTCAAGGGTCCGATCTGTCCGCCGCAATGTCGCAGTACCGCAAAAAAAATCGCAGATCGCCGCCATTACGCGTTAAAAAAAAAAACAACAAAAATGACAAAAATCTTTCCCTTTGTTAGTAAACGCGATAACTTTTGCGCAAACCAATCAAAATACGCTTTTTGCGATTTTTTTTTTTTTTTTTTTTTTTTTTTTTTTTTTTTTTTTTTACCAAACATAGGTAGCATAAAACAAATTGGCCGCAAATTTTAAAAAATTTTGATTTTTACTTTTTTTTTTGGGGGAATTTCATATAAAAAAATGTGAAAAATATTGTTATTTTTGCAAAATTGACGCTCTTTTTTTGTTTATAGCGCATGATCAAAAAATCGCACAGGTGATCAAATACCACCAAAAGAAAGCTCTGTTTGTGGGAAAAAAAGGACGTCAAATTCGTTTAGGTACAGCGTCGCACGACCGCGCAATTGTCCGTTAAAGTCACGCAGTGCCGAATCGCAAAATACCCCCTAGTCAGGAAGGGGGTAAAATCTTCCGGGGCTTAAGTGGTTAAACCTCATTTGCCATGTAGTTGCCCACTCTGCGTTTTTTTTTTTTTTTTTTTTTTTTTTCTTCAGGTCATGCCTCATGATGTGAAGTTATTTCCCTGCTTAATTTTGTGTCATCTGCAAAAACTGATATTGAGCTAATGATCCCGTCCTCAATGCTATTTATGAATAAATTGAACAAGGTTAGTCCCAGGACCGAGCCTTGGGGGATCCCACTTACCATCCCAGACCAGTCTGAGTATGCGTTATTTATTACCACCCTTTGGACACGCCCCTTTAACCAGTTCCGTATCCAAGAGCAAACCTTGTGGTCGATGCCTGCAGACCTTATTTTATAAATGAAGAGTTTGTGGGGAACTGTATCAGCCGCCTTAGCAAAATCCAGGTACACCACATCAACTGGTCTCCCCTATCTAGCTCACAGCTCACCTCCTCGTAGAATGTTAACAGATTGGTTGGACAAGAACGCCTTTTAGTAAACCCGTACTGATTACTGCTGATGTTGTTGTTCTCTTTAGCAAACTCTTGGATATAGTCCCTTATCACTTCCTGAAGTTTACATACTATTGAAGTCAGGCTGACCGCCTATAATTTCCTGGGATATGCCTCTGCCCTTTTTTGAATATTGGTATCACGTTAGCTTTTCGCCAGTCACCTGGTACCGTTCCTGTCAAAATACGATCATAAATCTCCAAGGTACCCTAGTACTGTAATACAAGTAATCTATCATAATATCTCCAAGGTACCCTAAGTATTACCAGTAGAGGTAATCTCAAGAAACTGGCTGTGTGAGAATCCTGTACCGGTATACCGTATGTACCGTAGTTTCAGCTACATACAGTATACCGCGCTGAGCCAATCACAGTGAGCGATGTATTCTATTATTGAATGCAAAGCCAGCTCGGATTGGCAGAGTCAGAGAGGCGGGCTGATTGGCTCAGCGCGGTATACTGTATGTAGTCGAAGCTACAGTACATACAGTATACCGGTACAGGATTCCCACACAGCCAGCGCCTTGAGAGATTACATCTACTGGTAATACTTATACTTAGGTTACCTTGGAGATATTATACTCGGCGTATAAGACGACCCCCCATTTTGGGGGGATTTTTTTGAGGTTCAAAAGTAGTCTTATACGCCAGAAAATACAGTAATTATGTGTGCAACATACTCTGACTGCGTTTTTTTTGCTGTTGATATATTTAAAGAATTTCTTCGGGTTCTTTTTACTATCCTCTATTTGTCTATCGAAGTTGATTTTAGCCATTCTGATTCCATATTTACATTCCTTATTTGATTCCTTGTATTGCTGGAAAGCCGATAATGTGCCCTCCGATTTTTATATTTCTTAAAGGCCATTTTTTTCCCTAATAAGTTTTGTTACATTAACGGTTTAGCCAGCCAGGTTTGGCTTTGGCTCTTCTAAATGTATTTCCTATAGGAATGCACTGTGAGATGCTTTTGTTTAATATGTTCCTAAAGCATTCCCATTTTTCCTCCGTGGTCAGTGTTTTTAGGGTTTGGTCCCAGTTTATTTTCTCTATCATTGAGCACAGTTTGGGAAAGTTTGCCCTTCTGAAGTTTAGGGTTCTTATATTGCCCTCTTGCCTTGCTATATTATGATTTACATTAAATGTGGTCTTCCTGGGATCGCTAGAACCCAAGTTGTCCCGGACTCCTACATCTGAGATTAGATCTTGGTCATTAGTAATTAATAGATCCATCACTTCATTCTTTCTAGTAGGAGAATCCACCAACTGAGACATGTAGTTGTCCTGTAAGGTTTCCATGAAGAGACGGGTCTTTAGTGAGTGTGCAGTCTCCTCTTCCCAGTCAATGTCGGGATAATTGAAATCCCCTAATATGATGACTGATCCCAGCTTTGCCACATCACCCAACAGTGATACCTCCTCCCTTTGGTTGGGTGGCCTATAACAAACCCCCATAATTACTTTCCCCTTTACTTCTTCCCTATGGAATTCTACCCACACCGATTCGAACTCCGTACTCCTCCCTTCCATAATATCACTCCTCTCTACCACCCATACATTATTCGTGACATAAAGACATACCCCTCCCCCCCCTCTTTTTCCTTCCCTGTCTTTCCTATACACAGAATACCCTTGGATATTGGCCAGCCAGTTGTGTGAGGGGTCAAACCAAGTTTCTGTTGTTCCCACCAGGTCTATGTCCTCCTCATGTACTAACAGTTCCAACTCATCCATATTTTTATTTTTTTTTTATTTTTAGCCATGCTCCTTGCATATACCCCTCTTAGTTTTATGGAAGTTGATAGTGAATAGTGCTCAGTTGAATACGTTTTGTTGTTTGTTCTCCCAAATCTGGACATTTTCCCATGATTGTTTTTAGCTGGAATTTTGCACTTGTCATCACATGTGGGAGAAATGGCCCCAAAGCATCATGTTCCCACCTTCATGCTTGACTGTAGGGGTGGTGTTCTTAAGGTCATAGTCAGCATTTTTCTTCCTCCAAACACAGCAAGTCAAGTCGAGTTAATGACAAAGAGCTCAATCTTGGTCTCCTCCGACCACAGCACTTTCTCCAAATCCTCTGAATCATTTTAGAGGTTCATTGGCATGCCTGTGCATGTGCCTTTTTTTTTTTTTTTTTTTTTTTTTTTTTTTTTATAGGGGGATTTGCCTTGTTTGGATGAAGAAAAATGCTGATTATGACACTAGGAACACCATTCCTACAGTCAAGCATGGAGGTGGAAACATTACGCTTAGGGGCTGTTTCTTTGATAAAGGTACAGACTGACTCTGTCACATTGAGGGGCCAATAGATGGTGCCATGTATTTTAAAATCTTGGATGAGAACCTTCTTCCTTCAGCTTGAACACTAAAGATGGGTCGTGGATGGGTCTTTCAGCATGACAATAACCCAAAACATAGCACCAAGGCAACAAATGGGTGGCTCAAAAAGAAGCACATTAGGGTCATGGCGTGGCCTAGCAAGTTTCCAGACCTTAATTCTACAGGAAATTTATGGAGGGAGCTGAAACATTGAGTTACCAAGCGACAGCCAAGAAGCCTTAGATCTGTAAAGAGTGGACCAAAATCCTTCCTGAGATGTGTGCAAACCTGGTCACTAACCACTAGAAACCTCTTACCTGTGCTTGCCAACAAGGGTTTCCCCACCTAGTACGAAGTCATGTTTTTCTTTGGGGCTTTTCTCACTGAACTGCAACTCAATTTATAACCTATTGTATTGTATTGTGTTTTCTTTTCTGGATTTTTGATTGATATACTGTCTATACTGTCTATCATTTAAAATACACCTATGATAAAAATTATTGACCCTTCATTTCTTTGTAAGGTGGGCAAACTTACAAAATCTGCAGGGCATCAAATTTATTAATATTTACTTTTTTTTTTAATTTTATTTCTTTTTTAAATCAAATTGTGATAGCATGGGCCTTGGCATGTCCTCTTTGCGGAGAGATCTAGGATCTATCAGAACTTTATATCTTTCCTTTTACCTCCAAAGCATCCCATCAAACTGAGATCGGTATGATCGGCTACTTTACAAGCTGGTAACAGCTTGTAAATAAAGAAACCTAAATCGGAGGTGACAGTCTTCCTCATAATTCTGACCTCCGATCAGAATCCGTCAAATTCTGGTGTCATACAGTGGGAAGAAAAATGTCCATTCCTATTATTGTGCACAGGGAAGCTGATGCTGCCGGTGTGATTGGTCCTGGGCTCCCTGGTGGGACAGGGGAGTCCAGGAATTCTCGAGGGATGGATCATCAGCCTGTTAAAGTGATTGAAATAAACAGAATCTGCACAATTTTGGATGCCCATGATCTTCTCTGGCCCTCAGATGGCACTGTATTATAAATGGGCACAATTCTGTGATGGCCATCACTGCATTGGTTTAGGAATACTTCAAATCACCGTCTGTGAACAGGGTTCACTTTGCCATCCAAAAATGCAAGTTAAAGCTTGATCATGCAAAGGAGAACCCATATCTGAACATGATCCAGAAACACTGCCATCTTCTCTGGGCCAAAGCTCATTTAAAATTGTCTGTTGCAAAGTGGAAAACTGTTTTGTGGTCAGACCATTAGAAAATTAAAATTTTTTGCAACCATGGATATTTGGCAGGTCATGAAAAGATTAGATTAGTGGGTACGATGCCCAGCGGGTGTGGAGATGCGACTCAGTGCACATCTTGTGGCATGTATGCATTCCTCGATCTAGGGAAGCAACTGGCAAACTCTGAGAAGAAGCTCCACAAGGAGAGCTGGGAACATACCCGCCAGGTGCCGGCAGGGACCAGAACAGAGGCGGGTGGAGATACAAGGGTGCAGGCACCAGCGCGTATTAGTTGGGTGACTGTTAAGAAGGGTAGAGCGGAAAGAGTAAAGAAGGCTGGTCCTGGGCTGGAACATCCCAATAAATAGGCCCTGTTGCGTGATGTTGGAAAAAACAGTCAGCGCCGAACTGTATGCTGTTTAGCGGACACTTGGGTTTGGCACATCCCAGATCTGGTGGACAGATTATTGGGTGGGGCTGGGGAGGACCCAGCTGTCATGGTACACGTGGGTATCAATGACCAGGTTAGAGGAAGGTGGAAAGTCCTAAACTATTTCAGGGACTTGGCGCTAAATTTTGGAGTAGAACCTCCAAGGTAGTATTCTCGCAAATACTACCTGTACCTCGAGCCATGCCAGAGAGGCAGCAGGAGATTTAGGAAGTTAACAAGTTGCTGAGGAACTGGCGTAGAAAGGAGGGGTTCGAGTTCCTGGAGAACTAGGTGGACTTTTTGTCTCACAGTGTCACAAATTTTTTGGAACTGGGAGTTTGCAACTTTGAGATCGTAACCTGTATACAACTCCAGTGTGAACTTTGCATTTTACTGGTGTAACTTGACTAAAACGTTTTGTCAAGCCTAAATTAAACTAAGTCTGCAATAATTACAGTAAAACCTCGAAATTGGTTTGGGAGTGTTTTACAAGACCAGCAAAATTTTTTTTTTTTTTTTTAATATATTTTGACCTGATAAACAAGCGATGTCTTGATATACAAGTAGCGTCCCGTCACAACTGAGTACTGTATAAAAGAGAAAAGAGGCGCCTCTAAAGCCTCGTACACACGCAACGATTATCGGCCGACCGATCGTCCGACTTTTGTCCAAGTTGTTGTTTTTGTTGGTTGGAATATGCCTAGACTGCACACAAATTTTCTCGGCCAACAAAATTCTACTTCAGAAGTGATGTCATGTGTTGGTTTGTTTTCTATGTGTTCTTTCTTCACTGAGCATGCCCAGACTTGCTCATCAGATTTTTCCCTGTCGAAATCTGTACTGACTGCACGAAAATCGGCCGTTGTGTTGACGGCCAACAAAAATTTTATAGTCTGCACACCAAATTTTTTTTCGGCCGAAAAGTCGGAGTTGGTTGTCAGAAGCATCATACTAACAAGCCGAAAATCGGCAGATCGGATGTTGGCCGGAAATTCCCTGCCAATTTTCGATGCGTGTGTACGGGGCTTAAGTGTAGCAATATGGTTACATTTAATGAAGGTACAACATTTAGCAACTCGCATGGTTTAATAATTAAGAGGAACATCGAAGTATGCAGGCATTCGGGGTAAAGCTGTCCGCATAGACCATCCACCACACTGCCACTGCCATTGACGTCATCCCTTCCACGCTGTGCTCCACGAGTGCTTTAAGATTTGCTTTCAGATCGCTCTCCTGCAGGGTAGTCTTCCCAGTCAAGATTGCAGACTGACAGCAATGAGAGGCGGCGGTGCGGAGGATGGTCTATGTTGACAGCTTTACCCCAGATGCCTGCATACTTGGATGTGCCTTTTTTTAATCCTCAACCATGTGAGTTGCACCTTCATTGAATGTAACCACATTGCTACACTTGGAGGCACCTCTCTTCTCCTTTTATACTCTTTAAGTTCTGCTGGATTTTGCTTCTAATCCCCTTGTGGAGGCTGCCATTTGTGAATGGACATTTTATGGTTACTATAGCATTGCTAAAATCTTTTTTATGGACTATAAACTAAGACTTATGAATAAATGGTTATGAAATGAATCATCCAAGTTTACATTATTTGTTATGGGGAAATTTGCTTTATAAGAGTGCTTTGGATTACAAGCATGTTTCCGGAACTAATTATGCTCGCAATCCAAGGTTTTACTGTACCTTGTCTCTAACGCTCAAATAACCTCACTCGCCAGCATTGACCTCTTCTCCCCTGTTTAATTTTGGTGCCAGTCTTTGGTTTGCGTGGGGTGGTGACATTCAAGCGCATGTGCAGGAGTTCTGTCATCTCGCCACACAGGTACCATGCCAATAATGTAAACTAAGCTACACATGTGAAGCTAAGTGTACATTCTGCAGAAGACTGCATGGTAAGTTTATTTCAGTGCAGAAAATACATTGCATGTTTCTGCTGCAATAAATAGCCTGCCTGTTTTGTAAGCTTTTCATACTTGACTTTAGATCTGCCTTAACCCATACATTGTCAGAAGCCAGAATGTGTTTATTTACTCTATTCCTAGTCATGATTATTTGCTCTGAATGTGCAATTGAAAAACTCTGTACTGGCCAGGCCATACCACCTAAACCCACAATGATGAGTTACTGTATCAAATTGATTGTGAGACATTTTGCTGTAAAGATAGAAAAAATGCTGGGAAACTCGTGTTTGTAATATTTCTCTGTGGTTTAGCAGAAATCCAAGAAAATCCTTAATTTTCTCTTGCAGAAGTGTGAGCCTTGTGCTGTACGATGGCTTACAATGAAGTGATTGTTCAATATACTGGTAATGACTAACCAAGCAAGCCCTGCTATATAGTACGTGACTAACCTACAGTCAAGCACTGCTGTGAAGTACACACATGCAATGGTATTTAGGGCAAAGTCTACTGGTTTTATTAGGTTGTGCCACCTTAACATAGGTTTATGCCTAATTTATCATGTTATGAAGCAGAATGAGACATTTATATGGCTATATGTCTTTATTTCATGAAGCCGAAAGCAAGATTTTCTAAGTTGATATGCCTGTAAAACAATGATTGGATTGTTGTATTAATGCGTAAATGACAGTGATGGAAGTCGGTACCAGTGTTTCGAGTCATTCTTTGGTATGTGCAAAATTATTTGTTGATTGTTCAGAGTAGATCTTGCAGCCCCAGGGGTTGCTGGGTAATCGTTATGTAAGAGGGATCAGAGAAATGTATGTATTTTTGTCTAGTTGTTGTAGCAGCATATGGCTCACCTATATATAACTTTGCTTGTCTCCCTGCAGGAAATAATTCAAGGGTATTTTTTTTTTTTATATATATCTGTTAGATCTCTGTACAAAGAATACCTGTTGATCCTGCCAGAAACCTTGTGAGCCAATTACATCCTGGGTTTTCTGCCTGTGCTGCACTGGTATCAGTTACATTGTTCCCAGTTTTTTTTTTTAATGTTTAATATTTTCAGCATATACAGAGCCAATTAGGCATACAAGGTATGGGAGTATAGATCATTTATATGCACAGTTTATGAAACCTAAAACATATTGATGTCAAAGTATAGAGATGTTATAAGGTGTAAGAAGATAATGTAAGATAAGTACTAACCGTGGACGGTTTTTGTTTTTAGCCTTTAAAAGTATGCTTATACAGGCGGTCCCCGGGTTACAAACAAGAAAGGGTCTGTAGGTTTGTTAAGTCAAAGTTGTTTGTAAGTTGGAAAGTGCATTTTTTTAAGTGTAGCTCCAGCCAAAAAATTCTGTCCCTATGACAATTGGATTTTAGATATTTTGGGTTGTTGGGGAAACAAGGATTGGTGATAATGCTTCAGTGGAGACACCTTTTTTCCCATGGGAACTCTTACAGGAATGAATTTCCCTTCCTAGGGGTAGATTTCCTCCCACTTCCTATTGTCTCCCTCCGTTTGTAAGTAGGAGTTGTTTGTAAGTTGGATGTTTGTACCCCGGGGACCGCCTGTAGTTTGAAGATTTTGAGAACAATCGTTTTCTGGCGGGGTGAGCTAGAAGTCTGGATGACAAAATAGTGAGCCAGATTAACGGTTAAGACAGACTGATAAGGTAACATTTGTGAACGTATGATGATGCATTCGGTGTTGATGCAAAGGGTATTCAAGGTGAGAACTTGGTTTGAGTATTAACAAAACAGAAATACAAAACTTGAGCATATCATTTTCAGGCGTTTTTTGCAGGTGTTTTGGAGGCAAGCATTGACATCTAACAAAAACGCTTGTAATCTGCCAGAAAAGAAGCTCATGTACTTTTTTGAGCTTCAGGCGACAAAACGTTCAGATGTGAACAGGGGCCATTGAAATGAATGGGATTTTGCTTGTTGGGCGTTTTGAGACTTCAGAGACGAGCTGAAATACGATCAGGTGTGAACAGGGACTAAAAGTAAGAAACCGAGCAGAATGAAATAAATCAAATAGTTACACCTTGTTGTTGCATCTTTGGTAGGCTTGTTGCCCCTTACTAGGAGAGTTTAAGTTTTTTTTCCCTAGAGAGTTCCTTAGGTTTGCTTTACAGTACCATGGCCAGCCCTGGCCTGTGCTGGCTGGCATGTGTTTTTCGATATTTATCTATTTATTTTTGAGTAATTATACCGGTGTAGCTGATCAATTTTGAGCGAATATAGCTTCTACATTTTGGTAAATATTTTTAGATTTAATGGATAATCATCATTTTATTAGTGGCAATTTTCTCTGATTTATATGTGGCCTGTTGCAGGTCAGCGCAGTACAGAGAAGGTTACTATTGGCAATTTTCCCTAATCCAAAATGGTGCCTGCTGTATGTCAGTACGGCGTGGATAGGGGGATTTTTTTATAGGATTTTTATATAACTAGTTTATTAGATATGCCATGTGTATTTGATTTATTACATTTTTAACCAAGTTCGGTCCTTTTATGGCTTGGATCTGGGTCACGCTGATGGCCATTACTGGCACTTTCCTGGATTAAATATGGCGCCCGCTGTACTTTGGTGCGGCTCAGATAGGGGCGGTAATGTTGTTGTCTGCTCGTTAGTTTGCGAGCATATAAGTCGTGAGTCAGCACGCCGCCCGTGTCCCCAGGAAGACGTCATTTATGACGAAACGCGCCGGGAAGGCATGCTGACGTCCCCACGTGATGCTCAGAAGTCGGGCGGCTGCGTCCTGTGGATTCTGCCATTTTTTTACAGCGCTGTTCTTCTCGTTTAACATGTGAGTTTTATACATTGTTTGTTTAATAAAATACCATTTGCTGCATACTTCACTATGCTGGCCCTTATCTTTATATTATGACATTGCGGGGGAGTTTGCTGCCTGTGCTGCTTCTGAATGCCGCGGTACCTATCATTTTGCTCGGCATAACGTGGAGACTCATGAGGGATCCATTGGAGCTGGTTTCTGAACCCCCATTAAATACTCTGAAAGGCTTTACTATATACTCCATCTGGTAAGCGCAATAGCTTGTCTTTTGGCACCTAAACACCGTGGAGGAAGAATTTTTAGTTGTGGTGGAGGATTTCAATTTCCCTACACATCCAATACTCCCTGCCTTGGACTTTCCTTTTTCTTTTATTTTTAATTTATGGCACTAGTATTTACAAGGTTTTGCAATCTCCTTGCACCAATTATTATGTACGGGGGCTCACAATACCTTGCCTAACGTTGTGATCCTTTGTTGTTGATTGTATATTGCTACTTGTATTACAATATATGTATATGTTGCAATAACCTACATCACCATTAGCGCAGCTTTATTATTGATATTTTCTATTTTGGTGTTTCCCACTGTAGCTGCAGCATTTTATTTTCTTTTTTTGTGTTTAGCACATTTTTTTTGTTATTATTGCTTTACAGTACGCTCCCAGTTTTCTCTGAGGGATACAGAACTCCTTCCTTCTCTTATAGAGAAAAGAAGAGGGAATAAGTTATTTAGTCCTGTTCAGTTGAGAACACTGCTTCTCTATACAGTATAAGTGTAAGTGTATGTTTTAAACCTAGGACTAGAAAAAAAAGCAGGATCATTACTTGAAAGTAAAGGGGATAAAGTTTAAAAAAAACAAAGGCAGCCACCACATCCAAGGATTGGTCAGTTTCAATTGAATACAGTTTTTTATTCAAAAACCAAAAAGATGCATCACATTTGTAGAATACACGTGCATAAATAAAATAATAATGACCATATATTGCAACATGTTCATGAAGTGAGAGGAATAGCAAACAGTCCCTTCTGTTATACGTAGCCAAATAGACTTGGTAAAGTATGTATGGCACTGGGACTAAATGTTCTCATTTCATGAAATTGATTCACTTCCTCTGGAAAGAGTGGGCAAAGTTAATCTTATTCCCTTAATAATTCTAATCAGATGGCCAGAGCACCCCCACCCTCCATAACATCAGATGTCAAGAGCCACTCACCACCACCATCAGAAGTGGGATCCCCCATCCTCCCTTACATCAGTGTACCCCCCCCCCCCCCCCGTTACCTTGTGCTGCTGCTGGGGTGGAGCTGGGAAGCAAAAAGTACAGGGTCAGGCTGACCCATAATAATGCCTGAACAAGGATGATGCCTACCTTATTTTTCAGAAAAGGAATTTTTTCCTATAGTTCGGCTAAGCATAACACCACCTGGTTGATAAAACTGAAAAATATTTTCGTTGGTAAGCTGAATAACCTGCAGGCATCATCTCTTATGGACTGCAATGGTACCAATATTTCTCAGTTGCCATTTGTAAACTAAACCCTGTTTTGCTTTTGACAGTGTTCTTTCCGAAATGATGGTACCATTTACCCTCAATCTTTATAATGTATGGGTCATAAAATTTATTTAGGCGTTTAGCTGGGGGAACGGGACATCTTCATTCTATGAATGTTTGTCTGGGGTAAATGTCAGATTCACTTCTTTATAAATAATTTTAAAATACATTTTGTGGCTAAATACTGATGGGGAAAGTATATACAGGGAATGATAAGGAGTCAAGAGACTCTGTAGTTTAGGAAATGTTAAACCATCTCTGCTGTTTTTGTCTCTTCATCTGTACAGTTCACCTGCATTGAATGTGTGGTGAACAGTGGCGGCTGGTGCATGATGATTTGCGGGGGCAGCAAAACCCACACCCCCCGTGGGACAGCCGGCAGTGCTCTTGTGCCCCGAGATTACCCTTTTTTTTTGAAGCCTATTAGAGCCTGTGGCTGTAATCACCAGCTAAAAAAAAAAAAAAAAAATCCCTATTGGAATCCATGCATCTGGTGACCTGAATGTAGATTAGGGGGCCGGATGCATGGATGGGGGGCGGCGCCCCCATTGGACAGGCCGCCACTGTGGGTAAATGTCAGATACACTTCTTTAAATCTGCCAAAGAAAATTCCCAGCTCAACTTATTGACAAGCATGCAATTAAGCGGCTTATCCTGTCTAACAGTATGTGTTTAAAACCAGGGGTTTAGAATACATATGTAAGCTGCAGAGCCTCTTCTTCACTGCACCCGTGTGTTATTTGCAGTCCTAACTCTAAATTTTTAGAGCCTCCATAGTAGAAGCACATGCATTAGAATAGGCAAAGGGTGGGTGAGCCTGGAGGGGGGCCCACCCCTCCTCTTTTAATATGCCCCTAAATAATTAAAAATATGTTCATATTAGGTTTACAGTGCCTTGCGAAAGTATTCGGCCCCCTTGAACTTTGCGACCTTTTGCCACATTTCAGGCTTCAAACATAAAGATATAAAACTGTAATTTTTTGTGAAGAATCAACAAGTGGGACACAATCATGAAGTGGAACAAAATTTATTGGATATTTCAAACTTTGTTAACAAATAAACTGAAAAATTGGGTGCGCAAAATTATTCAGCCCCTTTACTTTCAGTGCAGCAAACTCTCTCCAGAAGTAAAGCGAGGATCTCTGAATGATCCAATGTTGACCTAAATGGCAAATGATGATGATAAATAGAATCCACCTGTGTGTAATCAAGTCTCCGTATAAATGCACCTGCACTGTGATAGTCTCAGAGGTCCGTTTTAAAGCGCAGAGAGCATCATGAAGAACAAGGAACACACCAGGCAGGTCCGAGATACTGTTGGGGAGAAGTTTAAAGCCAGATTTGGATACAAAGATTTCCCAAGCTTTAAACATCCCAAGGAGCACTGTGCAAGCGATGATATTGAAATGGAAGGAATATCAGACCACTGCAAATCTACGAAGACCTGGCCGTCCCTCTAAACTTTCAGCTCATACAAGGAGAAGACTGATCAGAGATGCAGCCAAGAGGCCCATGATCACTCTGGATGAACTGCAGAGATCTACAGCTGAGGTGGGAGACTCTGTCCATAGGACAACAATCAGTCGTATACTGCACAAATCTGGCCTTTATGGAAGAGTGGCAAGAAGAAAGCCATTAAAGATATCCATAAAAAGTGTTTTTAAAGTTTGCCACAAGCCACCTGGGAGACACACCAAACATGTGGAAGAAGGTGCTCTCGTCAGATGAAACCAAAATCGAACTTTTTGGCAACAATGCAAAACGTTATGTTTGGCGTAAAAGCAACACAGCTCATCACCCTGAACACACCATCCCCACTGTCAAACATGGTGGTGGCAGCATCATGGTTTGGGCCTGCTTTTCTTCAGCAGGGACAGGGAAGATGGTTAAAATTGATGGGAAGATGGATGGAGCCAAATACAGGACCATTCTGGAAGAAAACCTGATGGAGTCTGCAAAAGACCTGAGACTGGGACGGAGATTTGTCTTCCAACAAGACAATGATACAAAACATAAAGCAAAATCTACAATGGAATGGTTCACAAATAAACATATCCAGGTGTTAGAATGGCCAAGTCAAAGTCCAGACCTGAATCCAATCGAGAATCTGTGGAAAGAACTCACAAACCACAAACGCTCTCCATCCAACCTCACTGAGCTCAAGCTGTTTTGCAAGGAGGAATGGGCAACATTTCAGTCTCTCGATGTGCAAAACTGATAGAGACATACCCCAAGCGACTTACAGCTGTAATCGCAGTAAAAGGTGGCGCTACAAAGTATTAACTTAAGGGGGCTGAATAATTTTGCACGCCCAATTTTTCAGTTTTTTATTTGTTAAAAGTTTGAAATATCCAATACATTTCGTTCCACTTCATGATTGTGTCCCACTTGTTGATTCTTCACAAAAAATTACAGTTTTATATCTTTATGTTTGAAGCCTGAAATGTGGCAAAAGGTCAAAGTTCAAGGAGGCTGAATACTTTCGCAAAGCACTGTACTTCATAAGATAGTAGTGAATAAAAAGCAGACAGTTTTCCACAGTAGCACCAGATTTTATTAATTGCCTTCTACAAAAGACAGAGCTTGTAAAAAGTGGGGTTAATGTACTAAAACTGAAGGGTGCAAAATGAGGTGCACTTGTGCATGATAGCCAATCCGGCTTCTAACTTCAGCTTGTTTAATTTAAGCTTTTACAAAAAAAAAAGGGAAAGCTGCCCCAAATTTTGCACTCTCCAATTTCAAAAAATCAACCCATGTGTTTCATTGTTCACGTGTACCTAGGGCATAATTATGTCTATGCAAATGTATGTGAGCAAACACTACTTTCAAAGTGCAGAGCCTGATCCTTGACAAGGCAACCTATGCAGGTCCCTAGGGCCCAGTCCTAGCCACAGCCTTTACGTGCCTGCAGAAAATCAATTGGTCAAAACTGGCCACCTTCCTGTCCCTTCGCATGAGAGGATGTACCTGTAGGCAGTTTCTTGGGGTCTTTAATCCATCTCTGGTTAAGTATTTTTACAGTTTTTTTTAGTACCCCTAAAACATTAGATGGTTACTATAAAGTTGTAATTTAACACTAGCTAGACCTGTTGATTGGGTATGTAGTATTAAAAAAAAAAAAAAAAAAAAGTGTTGATGACCAAGAAATGGTGCAACCTAGGCACCAAGGATTTTATGACTTACCTGGTAAACAGATATTATGTACAGGACATGTGTAATGGAGGCCATACGCAGAGCAATAGAAATGTGGCCAAGAAATGGTGCAACCTAGGCACCAAGGATTTTATGACTTACCTGGTAAACAGATATTATGTACAGGACATGTGTAATGGAGGCCATACGCAGAGCAATAGAAATGTGGCCAAGAAATGGTGCAATCTAGGCTCCAAGGATTTTATGACTTGCCTGGTAAACAGAGACATTACAGGACATGTATTATGCAGAGCGAAAGAAATTTGCTGTATTCACCCATCAACCCAGACCATGTTGACAGGGGAATACCTCCCGCCAAGTGATTGTATTCTTCCCGGGGTGGGGGTGGAAGCCGACTCTGCCGGTTGAAGACAGTGATTATTGCTAGTGGCTATACTAGCTTCTAGTTATAGTCACATGCATAGTCTGGCAGGCTGGTTGTACCTAAGTTGATACATGATTCAGACTCTCTATGGCCGACCTTAGCCTTGGTAGCGTTGCTATTTCAAATTCAGTGATGTTCCACAAATGTCACACTTCCAACTTTCTAACTCCAAGTTTCCACTACATAGCATGGGATTATCGAACAGAAGGGTCAGTAGTATATGATTACAAATCCTTCCATTGGCTGAGATAGTGTTTATTATTAATTATTATAAATTATAATCATTATTGATTTCTGAACACTACTGATTTTAAAGGTGGAATTTATTTAGTACGCTACATTTAGTTTGCTATTGCAATTTACTCTAGTAAAACATGCCCATTTTCTTGCAGCCAGCAGTTTTCTATTTGAATTAAAGGATACATTAAGAAGATCTCTTGTTACAAAGAGCATATACAGTATGCACTAGCAGCATCAGTGGTGCATTTAGGTTTTGTGCTGCCCTAGGCCTGACTAAACGTGTGCACCCCCTAATTTAAATATGACCCACCCCTTCCTGTAAAGGCCACACCCCTTCCTGTTTATGACCCACCCTGTCATCTGTAAACCACAGACCATAACCACAGTCTATCATTGCCCATCAGCATAGCTTCATCAGTTCCCATACATTCAGCCTCATCAGTGCCGCCTGTTTACTGCCCGTCAGTGCAGCATATCAGTGTGGCCCCATCAGTGGCCACCAGTGCAGCCTTATCAGTGCCCATTAGTACAGCCTTATGTCACAGGTTTAGTAAGATTACTCTTTTAAGATATTTGGATTTGTGTTTGCTGCCACTAATTGTAATTATATGATTATTTCACTTATTTCATAATAAATAGGAAGTCCATAGTCATTATACAAAGACAATGAAATATTTTTTTGCTGCCCCCCTGCAAAGTGCCGCCCTAGGCCTGGGCCTTGTTGGCCTAGGCCAGGATACAGCACTGAGCAGCATAGCAAATTTATAGGTACTGCAGTATAATCTGTTTTAAAACTTGACATAGTGTAGGAATCGGTATTGGCATAGGAAAAACTGCTCATTTCTGTTGCCCAGATTGCTGTTAAAGGATAGAGCCAATATTAAGATCTGAAAATTTAGGTTTATAGTATTACCACAATTCTAACACATGGCTACAATGACTACAAATTATGTACAGTCATTGGTTGCCTGTTGGCCTAGGGTTCCACAGATGAATAGATCACTTTGCTATATTGCTACTTAAGCTGGCTACAGACCGCTTGAATTTCGAGCCATGTGTAGTCTTACAAGCACCACCCAGCACAAAAAAATTGGTTTTAAAAATTGTCAGGTGTACAGTGACTGCATCCTATCAGCTGGCCACCATGCACGGTTTTCACATACGGACTTTCATTTCTTCAGTTCAGTTATGCTTTTTTCAATGAAAAAAAGAATAAAGTTTACATCAGCTGTGCATCAGTTTTTACATCGTGTTTTATTTATTTATTTATTTATTTATTTTTTTTTTTACATCCGTTTTTTCATCTGTTCCATTTAAAAAAAAAAAATTTATGGAACACAAATGGGGGTTTGATTAATTTAAAAAAAGGATGTTGATGGATGCAGATGTAAATACTGTATTTTCTGGCGTATAAGACTACTTTTGAACCTCAAAAAAATCCCCCAAAAATTGGGGGTCGTCTTATACGCCAAGTACAATATCTCCAAGGTAACCTAAGTATAAGTATTACCGGTAGATGAAAATTAGGGGGGTCGTCTTATACGCCCAGTCGTCTTATACGCCGGAAAATACGGTAGGTGATCATCCGTGGTTTCTTTTTTTTTTTTTTTTTTATATTGCCGACAGTGTCCCCGTTTGGGGAGATTCATCCTCCTCTATTTGTTCTTTTTACCATCCATCATCATTTTAAATTGAAAGTAAAAGAGAATCCTAAATTTTGGGTTATCCCCAGAAAATTAAGAGGGGAAATCTTCCAATGGGGACAATAATTCTGAAGACATGGGGGTCCTCAATAGATTCCCTTAATTTGCAGGGATTTCCTTTTCGCTTCCTGTCTTTGCTTTCGGACAAGAAATCGAGAGAAATCTCCTAATTGGGACAAAGAGGGCAAATATAAACCTTACAGGGGTATAACCCTCCCTTATGCTATCCAAAATGGGGGGGGGGGGGGAGTTTTCCCATTAGTTCTTTAATTTTCTCAGCTAATTGAAAGATATCAAATATTTAATTATAAACTGCTGTTCATCTGTAAGATTGAAAAAAAAAAAGAAACTACATTTGACCGTGTGTAGAAAAGCAAGAAATAAAAAAAAAAAAAAAAAAAGTCCACCTGATATACCTTGTTACATCCATATCCATATTTTTATTTATGTTAAATAATGGAGAATGTTACAGGTTGGAGGAGGATGGCAGAGAAAAGGTTGCAAGCAGATTTTGTTATTATAGTCGAAGGGGTGATAATATCTTGTTAGTGATTTCACCTACTAATATCCACCTGTAACTGAGGTTGGACTTGACCTTTTTTAAGGAAGAAAAAAGTCTTTCATTGATGTGGAGAGGTTCCTGGAAAGAAAATAAGAAGATGTTGATAGGTGATGTCAGCACAATGCAAGAACTGTGCTCTGCCCCTTTTTGCTTACTTAAGAGCCTTTTGATATCTAGTTGCTCTTTTTAGAGACATTCTTTCGCCCACTTTTTTTTTTTTTTTTTAACGCTGCTTTCAATTCTTCTGCAGGTTTAAAGAGCTTGTCTTCATAGGATGGGATTGGGGACCGGACGTAGAGGAATGAAGTCCCCACCTCTTCTCATTGCCGTGCTCCTAGCATGTGTTTTCGTTCTTGGAATAAACTACTGGATTACAAGCTCAAGATGTGTGGAGCTACAGGTAGGACATTTGCAAATTGTACTTCGCAAAGATACGTGTATCCATTATCAAGGGCTTTTACAGGAGTGGCTTGGGCTGCTGGTCATGGATTTACCTTGTTGGCAACCTTTCTAATGACCGATCAATTGTACAATAATTTAAACCAGGGGTCTCCAACCTTTCTAAAGAAAGGACTGGTTTACTGTCCTTCAGACTTTAGGTGGGCTGGACTGTGCCCAGTGGGAGTAAACCATTCCCAATCTTCGGTATTAGGGGAAGAAATTGTTGGTGTCCTTGGGAAGAATAGTGCCCCATTTTTGTTGTCAGTGGAAGGAATTATGCCCCTTTGTTGGTGTCAATGACAGAAATAATGTGTCAAGGGCCGGATAAAGTCAAGCAAAGGGGCACATCTGGCCCCAGGGCCGCAGTTTGGAGACCGCAAAATTTAAACTTTTTATGCACCATCATTGCTAGTTTAACTGAAGCTATGGAAATTGTGTGCTTTCTGGTAACAGGAGTACATTTGTGAACTGACACATTATAACATAGCTCATAGAAAATGATTGGAACAGGAAATGAGCATAGGGGGGTGTGTACATACAGTATATGTATTTGTAGTGGATTGTATGTGTTTGGAATTAGGGTTTTCTTAAGGCTGCATTCACACTTGAGCGTAGCATTTTACCGCATTTTTTTTACCACGATTTTTACAGCAATTTTACCGCGATTTTCAGGCGTTTTTGGAGGCAGGCATTGACCTCTATCAAAAACGCTGGTAATCAGCCCAAAAAGAAGCTCATGTACTTTTTTCAGCTACAGGCGTTTTGCAAAACGCTCAGATGTGAACAGGGGCCATTTAAATTAATGGGGTTTTACTTGTTGGGCGTTTTGGAACCTTCTTTTTTTTTTTTTTTTTTTTTTTTTTTTTTTTAGCGTTTTTGGAGCTGAAAAACACTCAAAAACGCCCAGGCGTGAATGGAGCCTTAAGAAAGTCTGACCTGAGAAAGCTTACACCTGACAGGAGCTTTGGAATGTGGGCACTTCTGTTCCAGAATATGAATAGGAACCTTGGAGCATAATGACTGTCTTGAAAGCAGCTAAGCTGCTTTTAGAGAGATGTCTGGCAGCCAAGAATGACATCACATGTTCTGCTGAGCTACTCAATTGGTAGCACACCCATTGGAACAGAGTGCAACGTGTTAAATGATATTAATGCTGAGAAATGTGGGGCTTTTGTTGAACCAAGTAGTCGTTTGCTTATAGAAAAGGGCTAGGTAAGATATCTTGCATAAGTTTTCACAACCTGTCAGGAAAGAAAGCTGATATGTGTTAAACACACATACATATATAAAAATAAAGACGAATAACAAAACTCCACTCAGCACCATCTGCATATAAGGTGGCAATATAATGTAACCCAATTAAAGTTGTAGTTAATGTCTTCATAACTAGATTTTACCTTTTTTTTGATAATTTGCTTGTGGGCAACCACTTATAATGTACACCTACCATTGTTGACCTTTTTCTGAAAAGATCATTAATCCAGAACAAAAATGCAGCACATTAAAGCTGGAATTCAGTGAAAACAAAAAATCACTCACAGTGGGACTCACCCTTCACTGCAATGGTTAAATGCTTGTTATGCCTAGCCCTAGAGGAACAGGTAAAAGGACTACTTTCCTTATCCTTCACTCCCCAGGCATCCAGCACTTACTACTTCTCCTCTATAGTCCCCTAGAGACCTTTCATACAATGCAGGGCTATTGGCCATGCATTCTATGTGATGACAGAGTACCTGCGATCAGCAAAGTGACTGATTGACTTAGAGAAGAGGCAGTGGGAGCTGGCCTTACAGCATGGAGGATGCCTGCAGGAGCAAGGGATAAGTTAAATAAATGTCCTTCTAACTGGTACTCTATAGGAAGGAATAGACAGGAAAGTGTTTTTCTTGTGTTTGTGTTTTTTTTTTTTTTTTTATGTTATACTTACTTGCTCGTATTGGGTCCCCTGCCAGTGCTTCTACCCCCCCCCCCCCCTTCCTGTTAAGTGCCCTCTATAGCAAGCCACCTGCTATGGGGGGGCACTTGTAAATGCTTGCTCTCGAGCCCCCCCCTCTTTATGTCCATAGTACACTCAGAGCATGGCCCAGCCTTGCCTCCCGCACCCTCCTTGCTGGCCGTGATTGTCTGAGTTAATGAGGAGGGAGAGAACCAGGAGAGCCACTGGTCCCGTGCACATCACTAGATCAAGATCAGGGTCAGGTAAGTATAAGGCTTCATGTACATAGGACGTTTGAAAACCTCTCCTGAATGCTGAAACTTGACGGCTAGTAATCCGACTGTTAAAAATGTCCGTTGTGCCACGCCTACATGCCGTGTTTATGCGCCTTTCGCAGCGTATGCGTTTAGAAGCGTTTTTACATTGTAAGTGCATTCCCATTGAAATCACCTATAAACGTAACACTTATAAGCGCGAGTTACCGCGTTTACATGCATTTACACGCTGTTACAAGCATTTGGTGTTTCAAATGCCAATAAACTTCCGTCTGAATGCATTTTTTTGCTTTAAAAAAAAATGCCATGAAATTCAACTGCCTCTAAATGACTTTAAACCTCTCAGTGTACATGGATAGATAAGATAACCTAGAGGAGAGTTCAGGGGCTGCTGAAAAAAATGACTAACTGCCCCTAATTATCCATTTATCAGCAGCAGTGTACATGAGGCCTAAGATGGGACTGGGAAGAGAGCTCTAAACACTGTGTGTGTCTGTGTGTTTTGGTGTTTTTTTTTTTTTTTATATATGCATGAAGGTAAAATACCTTCAGCCTTTTGGCGCCACTTTAAAGACAAATAAAAGTCAGTATTGCTTATTGATCTACTTTTTAGAAGTCTGTACAATGGAGTTCCCTTTTAATGATGGTAATCCTTAAGCTGGTCATACATGATTTTTTTTACTTTTTATTTATTTTATTTTTTTTGCTTTTTTGTTTTTTTTCCTTTTTAAGCCGGCAGGCTGAACGAAAAAAAAAAAAAAAAAGATTCTCCCATCCACACAAAGTTTATGGAGCGGGACTCTTTGCTGTCAGAATGCACTGATCATTTCCGTGTATTCATTTCTGCAGCGTAGTAAGAAAATGCTAGGTTTATTGATGTTGGATATCGGTCAGCGCTGTTCTTTTGGCACTGCCGCTCTGTATGCCGGTTTTCATACAGTGCAGGGATTGTGTTGTCCATTCACAAAAAGCCTGGTTTTCTTATTACGGAATGCAAGACTTGAAAATGGACAAGGGGTGAGCAAGCAGCCTGTATACGACATGATCCCTTTATTTTAGGAGAGCTGGAGTCACAGCGCTGGGTAAAAAGCACTGACTGGGACATCTGGCATAAATGTAGCTATCATTTGTACTCTAGTCTACACAGAAACAATGAAGACCTAGGATTACCATCATGATTGGTAATTTATTTGTATGGTGCACAATTTAAAAAAATGTTCTTTCTAGACTTCCACTTTAAAGTTTTTTCTTTACTCCTGCCACTGCCTCCTTTCACCCAAAGGCAGTCTCCATATGTAGTATTATCTATCTATCTATCTATCTATCTATCTATCTATCTATCTATCTATCTATCTATCTATCTATCTATCTATCTATCTATCTATCTATCTATCTATCTATCTATCTATCTATCTATCTATCTATCTATCTATCTATCTATCTATCTATCTATCTATCTATCTATCTATCTATCTATCTATCTATCTATCTATCTATCTATCTATCTCTTCTAGAAGAGCTCTCCAACCCTGCATGTACCCACCCATCAGAACCACTGTCCTTTTTTAAAATGCCTCCAATTTACCAAAAGTTTAAGTTTCTCTATACCACAAAAGATGGTCAATATATGTTGCAAATGCTCTGCTGAAGATTCTGCTACAATAAAGTTCGACAAACCCTTAAAAGAACAGTACACATCTTTTGTGTACACGTTCTAAATAATATTTGTTTAGTCCTCCTTGACTTTACTACCAAATTATTAAAGCGGAGTTCCACCCAAAAGTCAAAACGTCCACTCATTTGCTTCCCCACCCCCTTCGGTGCCACATTTGACACCTTTCAGGGGGAGGGGGGGGGGGGGGGAACGGGTACCGGTTTTTAACAGGTACCCTTCCCCACTTTCGCAGGACGGCAACGCAGCACTGTCTCATGGAAGTTCCGCCCCCCCCCCCCCCGCGCCGCTGAGCCTATGAGAGTGAACTCCTCTTTAAGCGTTTAGATATTTTTTAGTAAAAGAGCCTTGGCGCCCATATGCAGTTATCGTTTGAGATTTATGTTGTCTTCTTAATGATCCGAAAGTTTGTAAAGGGCAACCAAACAGGGTCCTACAGATTTTTTCCTTGCACTTATTTCATCCAGAGTGGCCCATGCTTTACCATATTTGGTCAAACTAAGCCCTTATTCACACTTGACCATTTTTACTCAAAATGCAGTATTCCATTATTTCGAATTGCTCAGTTCCCCAATACTCTCTGCCTATGCTCAAAAAAAAAAAAAAAAAAAAAAATTTTTTTTTTTTCCCAAGCAGTTTGCTTGCTTAGACTTCAAAGGCGATGGTAAATGTGTGACACATGTTTTTTGTGCCCATTTATATGCCTGAAAAAACTCTTGTCTAAAATGTCTTGCCTCCCCTTGCCTGGCCCAGGAATCAAATGGCTGAAGCTTGATACACGTGAGAAAATACTTGTGCAAAGCTTGTAAAACACCCAAGAAAAGTTTCAAAATCTGCTTATACGTGCATGTAGGCTAAATATTAACCTGCACTGTGCCTGGACTCTTTGCCCCATGTAACAGCAATGGGTGGCTGAACATCCAGTCACCAAGCATCAGTGTTGTCACGTGGGGAATGGGGAAGGCACAGGTTCACATTTGAATGTTACCCTGCATAGCACATGTCGACAACCCCCCCCCATACTTTTTTTTTTTTTTTTTTTCCCCTTTGCTTCTGCTGTCTTGAGGGTGCAGCAGAGCAGTCATGAGAATGGGAGTATGCGATACTGGTGTGGCCACATTTAAATAAGCCTAAGGCCTCTTTCACACGGCCGCTCCGTATGTCCGTATATCACCCCATCCGTTTGCGGGTGATATACGGACATAATGCATGCCAAAGGGATTGCGGATGTCAGCGGATGACATCCGATTTGTGTCCTTTAAGTTCTGTTCTGTTTTTTGGAACGGAACGGAACCCTATTTTTCTTCCGTTTAAAAAAACGGAACGGATGCAAAATCGGATGTCAGCGGTGTCATCCGCTGCTATCTGCAATCCCCATAGACATACATTATGTCCGTATATCATCCGCAAACGGATGGGATGATATGCGGACATATGGAGCAGATGACACAAGTGTCGTCCGTGAAAAAAAAAAAAAAAGTGCCGGAGCGGATCGCAATACGGTCCACTCCGTGTGAAAGAAGCCTAAGTGGTTAGAACTTCTGCCTAGCAGCACTGGGGTCGTCTATTCGAATCCCAACCATGACACTACCTGCATGGAACTGGCTTCTATCTAAATTGGCTCTATTATGTGAATGTGAGTTTGGGACATTATATTGTAAGCTCTTTGAGGGCAGGGACTGATGAGAATGTACAATATATATGTAAAGTGCTGTGTAAATGGACGGCGCTATACAAGTACCTGTTAGAGGTAAATAAAATAAATTTTGTTTGCTTTGCATGGACAAAGAATAGGTTGACTTTAGTTCAGGCTGGGTGGCCTGATCTTTCCGTTTTTCTAGTAGAAGTATTAAAAAAAAAAAAAAAAAAAAAAAAAAACAAAACTGGAAAGGGTTACTTTTTTACATTTTTTGTACTCCCTACCATTTTGAATATTCTGCTCGGAGACATTTCTGAAATGTTAGCGTGATACTAAACGCACACTGTTTAATTTTCATTGTCCCTTCTATTTCTATATGTGGGTGATGACCCTAATTATTCTAAAAGAAAAAGGTACTTTTGGATTTTTTTTTTTTTTTTTATCTGATTACACAGCTGTCACATGACCCAGATGTTTCCCAGCCTGTCTACAGGAAAACTGTGGCAGGAGGAGCTTCTAGTCTGCTGTTGATCACATTTTCAAAATGTAAAAAAAAAAAAAAAAAAAACAGCCTTTGGAATACATAAATAAAAATAAATTAATATCAATAAATGTTTAAATTGTTGTCATACAAATATATATTTGAAATCAAGCCTTTATTTTTTTGTCAATTGCATAGTGTAGGTGGATTTCTGACAGTCACAGGCTGTGTCGCGCCCCTTCAGCCTGTGTATTAGAATAAGAGGGAGGTGATGCTTCCATGAATCTGAATGTAATATCCCGCCCCCATTGTGTTTAGCAGGTTAGTGGGCATGGAGGAAGGAGGGAGTGGGCTGTCATTTACCACAGTATATACGCCCACATGTGTGTCCCAATGGTTGCTCAGATATAATAGGGAGGAAATGCTCAGCATAGAAACACATTGAAAACTGAGCATCAAGTCGCCCTGAAGTTGCCTGGCAAAGATGAGGCAGTGTGAACGGAGCCTTAGAAATGTGCCTTATTTATGATAGAAGTGTGTGACATTTGGTACCACAGCACTTTTTTTTTTTTTAACATACTTCATGTTTTTTCTTCTTCATCATTTGAATATTGAATACAAAGCAACAGTTTTGTACAACAAGGCTATAAGGAACTAGGGCATGTAGTTAGAAAATAATGCAAAACATTCAGTACACCGACAAAGACGACCCATGTATATGACCCACATGCAGACTTAAATGTAAATTGCAGAGACCCATGTTGGCAATAGGAA
The DNA here is from genome assembly GCF_965119305.1 of Pelophylax lessonae. Lineage (NCBI taxonomy): Eukaryota > Metazoa > Chordata > Amphibia > Anura > Ranidae > Pelophylax > Pelophylax lessonae. The sequence continues at coordinate 350,790,261 of NC_138768.1, forward strand.
AAGGGGAAGCAAAAGGAGACGAGGGGGAACAGGAAAGGGGTAAATATAAGATCAAATAATCGAAAAGGGGAGAAAAAAGAGAAAAATTCTAATGGTCCCTCATGGGCCTGAAACAAACGGCAAAATAAAACCTTTTTAGTCAACTGAAGCTAAATGTATTCAAGATAAGGAAGCGCATATCTAAGCCAGGGTTCCCGACTTTTACATATTTTATTTGCAAGTTGTTGAGGATACTAGAAGTCTTCTCCTTAACAAGCAGTATACTCAGTGTTTTAACTTCTTGTATGGCCACGATAGGTTTCTTCCAACTTCTGGCAATAGTCTATTTAACCACTATAAAAAATAAGGTGATAAGCTTTTGTTGGTGATTAGCGATGTCTGGAATAGGAAGGTGTAGAAGGGGTATTCTAAGGTCTTTCTGAATAGTGACAGGAAACAGTTTGAATACAATTAAAGATTCTCGACCAAAAGGATATCCATTTCGAACAGGACCACCATTTGTGGAGCACATTGCCCAATTGGCCACATCCTTGGAAACGCCTGTAAATAAATGATGGTCGAGCTTTTACAGTCCAAGTTGGTACCCGGTAACCCCTAAAGGGTAACTTGTGGGCTGCTTCCATAATTGTTGTATTGAAGGAGAATTTTGCTGTTCAAGCCCAGATCTTGCTCCACTCTTAGGAAATATTGGTTGTGTCAAATTCACTTAACTTTTTTTTTTTTTTCTTTTTGTTACCTCTTCTTACATCCTAATGTAGCTAATTTCTTGCAGTCTGTTTAAAGCTCATTCTTGTCCACATATACACGTATGCCATCCAGCCATGGCAACAGCAATGGGCTATGCCTGAATAATGTGTTGTAAAACAACCACTTATAGTCTCCATGAAAAGCTTGTGTGACAATGCATGAGTGTAACTGGGAGACCTGAACACAGAGGTATTTTAAAAAAAATACTGGAAATCCCTTATGAAATTGCGTTACCATGTTTAAAGCTCATCTCCGGTCTAGTGTATTCTTCAAAAAAAGTCACCCTGGAGAATTTTTAAAAATGGGGAGCTTTGGCTGTGCAGTACCCCTTCTTTTTTTTTTTACCCTATTTTTTTTTTTTTTTGCAACTAAGTCTTCAATCTTCCCAGTTAAATGACAGCCAGCATCACTCAACCCAGAAGACTGTGCAAGATAAGTGCAGGGTGTCATGGCCCCCCTTCCTGACCATGGCACACTGTTTTTACAGTGTATTGACGCAGAGAACAGTGCTCATCACCTCAGCGCTGCTCTCTGCATCATCCAGGGCCATCTACTGGAGAAGACTGAAGAGCAAAAGGAACCAGCATGTCAAATGACTTGCCAAAAGAGAAAAAAAAAAGGTAAGTTAAAAAAAAAATGTAAAAATTAATATAGCTTTGGGGACTTAAAGGGAGAAGTTTGTCCTTTTTTGGAGGTCCATGTGATTGAGGGTGGCATAGGATTTAAAGTTCAGCTTTTCATTTTATTTAAGATATTTAGATTTTAATAACTGGGTTACATATAACTGTTTACATTTTTTTTCTCATAGTAAATATACTTTTGTTTTTGCCACTGACATGGCAGACATTTATTCATCTAACTTTTTTCTAACTGTGTGTTCTGTGTTAAGAATCGTGTGATGGAACTGGAGGGCAGAGTACGAAGAGCAGCAGCAGAAAGGGGAGCAGTGGAAATGAAAAAGAATGAGTATGAAGACATGTTGGCTAAACAGAAAAAACAGATTGACACCATTCAGTCTTTGCACAGTTCTCAGATGCAGAATGTTCATTCACAGTGTAATAGTGAGAAGGTGAGGCATTCGGCTCCATTTCTGTTCTCTGTTAAATGAACATGGTGGTATCCTTGGAAGCCATACAGTATGTATGGCTAGATATGTGTATTTTATTTGTGTAAATGAAAGTTGCCATTTTTTCTGAATCATCATTGCTGGATCATACTGTTGGCATAACTTCTTGTGAATAAAAATAGAAATATCATCCTTTAAAAATTCCTCCAATTTATTATTCCACCAAACATTCTTAAATCTGAAACCTAGAAAACGTTAAGCCAGCGACAATCTTGAAAAAGCCCACATAACTGTGTCCCTATTTAAATCAAAACACACCATCTAATGCTATGTAGATTATTTGAAGTGTAGGAATGCATGCAGGGTAAACCTAAAAGTTATCAAACTAGTTGTGAAGAGTTGTTGTCCAGCTTATAAACATTCAAAACACAAGCTGGAATCTGTTTTGATGTCCCAACTGTAATTTGGTTCTGCAGGCTGGCATATGCTTAAAAATATTGCCCTAAGGCTACATTCACACCTGAGCGTAGGGTTTTCGCTAGTTTTTTACCGCGATTTACAGGCGTTTTTTGTGCAGGCGTTTTTAGATTGAATAGAGACCAATGGAAAACGCCTGTAATCTGCCCAAAAAGAAGCTCATGTACTTTTTTGAGCGTTGGGCGTTTTGCTCACAGCGTCAAAACGCTCAGATGTGAGCAGGGGCCATTGAAATGAATAGGATTTGTCTTGTTGGGCGTTTTTTTTTTTTTTTCTTGTTATGGTCATTAGATTGTGATTTAACTTTGACCATGTATGATTGGCCTTGTGTATTCTTTTATAAGCGTACAGTGTTAGTGATGTGCAAATATAAAAAATAAGCCATAGGGCCAAAATGATACTACTCATAACCTTTTGGACAAGCTCGTCTGAACCTACATTTGACAGGACACACAAAGGCTTCAAAATGAAAATCTTCTGTGTAACTCCAGCAAAAAAACATTTTTACTTATTTTAAATAGATTGGGAAAGAACCTTTCATCCGAGGGTTTTGTTTTTTTTTTTTTTTTTTGTTTTGTTTTTTATAACTTCACAGAAAATTAAGGAAAAAGCATACTGGCAAGCCTAATGGTATAAATCCATTTAGATTACGTAAGAGACAATCGCACAAAGCATATCAATCAACAAAGTACCTTTTTATGCATAAAACCCTTGTCAACTTCATTTAATATTTGAAATATAGGAACAAAGGTCACTCTGTCTGCGCAAGAGGTTCCATTGTCCGAGATACTCCTCTTTTTTTCCAATTTTCCAACGTGCATCAAGAGGGGGAGGGTAGGAAATTCATACCGGAAGACCTAAAGAATAGCCACAATATACATGTCCAGTGAGTGGGATGCTCAACGTAAAATCAGAGATCGTGGAAGGTTGGGAAAGGTATGGAGGGTTGGGGGTATTGGGGGGAGAGAGAACCTCTGCGGGATGTACGGATAGTGTTACGGAGGTAACAGGAAAGGGGGAGGGGGGGGGGTTAAAAAAAAGCAATAAGAATTGAGGCTGAAAAAATGCGGGAGTAAGAGAGAGTAGGAAAAGATACTGCTGGAGCACGAGATAGAAATGGGCAGGGAAGTAACACTCCTCTCTGATGGAAGATATCTCTTCCACTCCTGATAAGAGAAGAGCTTAAAAGTAGATATAATCACAAAATATACAAATTTTGAAATTGTGACTATCATTGGGACAAAACGATTTAATCTTCCATCTCCGAAGAAGACACACAACCACACAATTTGGGATGAGAAGTTCAATCTTAAAATTAAACTTTACTCCTAATGGTTTGATATGTTCTTTAACAAAATAACATACATTCCACATGAATAATTTTGCCACCAAAATTGTGTGCTGTAAATTGCTTGCAGCATTGCTCCTTTTTATTCTTGCTGGAGGCTGCCATTTTGTTGAAGCTTGGAGTATTTACTAGGGATGCACCGAAATGAAAATTCTGGGCTGAAACCGAAAATGCAGGATGCCCTTGGCCGAAAACCGAAAATGACTTTTTCCCACAAATGAGAGAGAGAGAGAATAGTTGATCATTTTATATGTGGCACATTGATATCCAGAAAAAAACAAGCCACCAGTGACTCGAGAGAACATGCTGGGACTTGTAGTCCTGCAGCCATGGGAAACTGATGTTGGAGGCTATACTGCTCCTATAATCACATTATCCCTGATATTAAAGTCATTTAACAGGAAATTATAAAATGTAGCTAATTACACCAATGAGCATACTTGTCACTGATATGATAACCCAGCAGAGCAATGAGTCTCCTATAGACAGACAGACATCCTTTATCAGTATGGAAGAGAGAGAGAGAACATTCCTCCTCCCTTGGCAGCACACACAGCACTTGAGAGAGAGAGAGAGAGAACATTCCTCTTCCCTTGGCAGCACACACAGCACTTGAGAGAGAGAGAGAGAACATTCCTCCTCCCTTGGCAGCACACACAGCACTTGAGAGAGAGAGAGAGAACATTCCTCCTCCCTCGGCAGCACACACAGCACTTGAGAGAGAGAGAGAACATTCCTCCTCCCTCGGCAGCACACACAGCACTTGAGAGAGAGAGAGAGAACATTCCTCCTCCCTCGGCAGCACACACAGCACTTGAGAGAGAGAGAGAACATTCCTCCTCCCTCGGCAGCACACACAGCACTTGAGAGAGAGAGAGAGAACATTCCTCCTCCCTCAACAGCACACACAGCACTAGAGGGAGAGAGAGAACATTCCTCCTCCCTCGGCAGCACACACAGCACTTGAGAGAGAGAGAGAGAGCATTCCTCCTCCCTCGGCAGCACACACAGCACTTGAGAGAGAGAGAGAGAGCATTCCTCCTCCCTCGGCAGCACACACAGCACTTGAGAGAGAGAGAGAGAACATTCCTCCTCCCTCAACAGCACACACAGCACTTGAGAGAGAGAGAGAGAGAACATTCCTCCTCCCTCGACAGCACACACAGCACTTGAGAGAGAGAGAGAGGGAGAGAGAGAGAGAGAGAACATTCCTCCTCCCTCGGCAGCACACACAGCACTTGAGAGAGAACATTCCTCCTCCCTCGACAGCACACACAGCACTTGAGAGAGAGAGAGAGAGAACATTCCTCCTCCCTCGGCAGCACACACAGCACTTGAGAGAGAACATTCCTCCTCCCTCGACAGCACACACAGCACTTGAGAGAGAGAGAGAGAGAACATTCCTCCTCCCTCAACAGCACACACAGCACTTGAGAGAGAGAGAGAGAGAGAACATTCCTCCTCCCTCGGCAGCACACACAGCACTTGAGAGAGAGAGAGAGAGAGAGAGAACATTCCTCCTCCCTCGGCAGCACACACAGCACTTGAGAGAGAGAGAGAGAACATTCCTCCTCCCTCAACAGCACACACAGCACTTGAGAGAGAGAGAGAGAGAACATTCCTCCTCCCTCGGCAGCACACACAGCACTTGAGAGAGAACATTCCTCCTCCCTCGACAGCACACACAGCACTTGAGAGAGAGAGAGAGGGAGAGAGAGAGAGAGAGAACATTCCTCCTCCCTCGGCAGCACACACAGCACTTGAGAGAGAACATTCCTCCTCCCTCGACAGCACACACAGCACTTGAGAGAGAGAGAGAGAGAGAACATTCCTCCTCCCTCAACAGCACACACAGCACTTGAGAGAGAGAGAGAGAGAGAGAACATTCCTCCTCCCTCGGCAGCACACACAGCACTTGAGAGAGAGAGAGAGAGAGAGAGAACATTCCTCCTCCCTCGGCAGCACACACAGCACTTGAGAGAGAGAGAGAGAACATTCCTCCTCCCTCAACAGCACACACAGCACTTGAGAGAGAGAGAACATTCCTCCTCCCTCGGCAGCACACACAGCACTTGAGAGAGAGAGAGAGAACATTCCTCCTCCCTCAGCAGCACACACAGCACTTGAGAGAGAGAGAGAACATTCCTCCTCCCTCGGCAGCACACACAGCACTTGAGAGAGAACATTCCTCCTCCCTCGACAGCACACACAGCACTTGAGAGAGAGAGAGAGAGAGGGAGAGAGAGAGAGAGAGAACATTCCTCCTCCCTCGGCAGCACACACAGCACTTGAGAGAGAACATTCCTCCTCCCTCGACAGCACACACAGCACTTGAGAGAGAGAGAGAGAGAGAGGGAGAGAGAGAGAACATTCCTCCTCCCTCGGCAGCACACACAGCACTAGAGAGAGAGAGAGAGAGAGAACATTCCTCCTCCCTCGGCAGCACACACAGCACTTGAGAGAGAGAGAGAGAGAGAGAGAACATTCCTCCTCACTCGGCAGCACACAGCACGTGAGAGAGAGAGAGAGAGAACATTCCTCCTCCCTCGGCAGCACACACAGCCCTAGAGAGAGAGAGAACATGCCTCCTCCCTCGGCAGCACACACAGCACTTGAGAGAGAGAGAGAGAGAGAGAACATTCCTCCTCCCTCGGCAGCACACAGCACCACAGCACATGAGAGAGAGATATTGCCCTCCTCGGCAGCACACAGCACCAGAGCAGAGCACATGAAGGGAGGAGGTGGGTGGAGCGATTCTGCAATAGGCACGGAGGAGGACGAGGATCCTCCTCTGCTGTGCATGCTGGGTTTTTTCCTCGGACGTCACTGGTTGCTAGATGCCAGTCGGCCAGCCTAGCAACCAGTGTTGCTCACACTAAAGCACCGACGGAGGAACGGAGCGGTCAGCGGAGATACCCGTCTGACAGGGAAGTGAATGGCTCACTTCTTACTACTATTTGCAGCCATACATTTTCGGCATCTTTAACCCCTTTTCGGCCGAAATGGTATGGGCCCATTTTCGACATAAAATTTCAGTTGTCGAAATTTCAGTGCACCACTAGTATTTATTTCTTTACTGAGAACTCTTCCCCTCTTTGGTCTCAAAAATGATATGTCATTTTCTGTAATTAAAATGTGTGCAGCCTTGATTGTTTTTTTTCTTTCTTGCCTCAGCTAGAAGGAAAGTTTTTTTAGTGCTGAAGTGCATAGCACTGATGCGGCCCATCTTGAAAGAAAAGAATTTCAGGAAGATAAGATAAAACTCTATCTACATTGAACTCTTTTGTGTCTTAGGCCCTGTTCACACCTGAGCCTTTTTCAGCTTGTAAAAGGCTCTCTGAAGTGCCAAAACGCCCAACAAGCAAAATCCCCATTCATTTCAATGTCCCTTGTTCACATATGAGTGTTTTGACGCCTGAAGCAAAATTTCTGAAGCTCAAAGTATGAGCTTCTTTTTTGGCAGATTACAGGCATTTTTGTTCGATGTCAAGCGCCTGCAAAAAATTGAAAAAGGCCTGAAAACAATATGCTCAGGTGTGAATGAAGCCTTACTGGCAGCAGAATTTGTCCCGTCACCTCTCTTGCTTTTTCTTTTCTCTCTCCGATTTTCTTCTCCCTCTCTCTCCAGAATCTCAGAACTAGACAAATAGAAATTCAAATTAATTAAATGGAGGTTATTTCTTCACTGCTCCATGTATGCTTTGCTTTACAGTTCAAAACAAGGCCACAGTAAATCTCCAGTAAGCCATGTACACAGGACAGTCATAATGTAGATGTGGTTAAAAATGTATCCATATGCCATGCTTTAGCATATGGATCAAGTACTCTCTTGTGTATTTGAGCTCTAAAGCTTTCATTCCTCAAAGCTAGGTAATTAAACATAGACCTGGAATGATGATGATGATGATGCTGATGATCATTTAGTTATTTTAAATGTAAGCCTCCTTTTTTTTTTTTTTTTTTTTTTTTTTTTTTTTTTTTCCAGTTCCCTGCCTTTACCTATTCTGGTTTCTGATTTACCAGGTGTATTTTGTATTAAACTCTTACGATATATGTGGCCTTGCAAACACTGCATCCTATTCCCAGGGAGACCAATTATGGCATTTTGTTCTGTAGTTGCGCATACACTGAGACTGATGCTTTATCTATACCTGTAAAATAATTTGTTCCATTGGGAATTACTGGAAATATCCAGTGCAGCCTTTAGATACTTATGTGCTTAATTTTTGGCTAGACGAACCATATATTTCAGGTTTTATTACACGTACGTGGCCTGTATTATGCTCCAGCTTCTTATCTCTGGGAATCTGATTGCAAGCTCTCTGCATCTAAATTCCACAGCTCCAATAAGAATAATAAAGTATATATGCACTTTTATTATAGCATAATAACCCATTAATATATTCAGGGACAGCAAGAAACTTTGCAAATTATAACTTGTTGCTTCATACATTTTCTTTCTTTGTATTCCAAGAGCTGCCGTAACAGTTCCAGATTAGTAAATACAATCTTTAGTTTAGAGCCGGTTCACACTAGCGCGACTTGTCAGGCGACTTGTCAGCCTGACAAGTCGTGCTCACTCGCGGTCCATTGACCACTACAGGGACCCGTTCTAATAGGAGCGACACAAGTCGCTCCGACTTAGAAAAAGGGTCCTGTACTATTTCGGGGCGACCTCGGAGCGACTTGCATAGACTTCCATTATGTGAAGTCCCTGCAAGTCGCTCCGAAGTCGTGGTGCATGGCAATGCACAAGTCGCCCCCGAAGTAGTAAGGAGTCATGTCGCCTTAGTGTGAACCGGCTCTTATAGTCTACACTACTCCTGCTGATCAGTGCATACAGATAGAGAACAGTTACCTGTTTGATTTAAGTTTCTCAGTGACATGTTTTGAGGCTTTCTGTACCATGCTGAAGTCATGTAGTAATTGAAGAAACCGATCGCAAATCACTTGAAGAAAACCACCCTTGCATAAGTTTTTACCAAGCCCCCATTTTTCCCAAATACATGCATGCCCAAACAGCCAATTGTGAAAAACAGGATTACATATAAAGAGGGTATGCCTTCCTTGTTCAGTCATGCTGCTTTCTACAATTCACAGTGTAAACTGCAGATCCGTGAATAATATAAAGACTGCAAACATGCTAAATGTAAACAATGCAAACTTTAGACCCACCGCAGCCTGAAATGACCGTGCTTAAAACACAGAAAGAAAAGGCAAGCATTTATATTTGCAAATTGCTTGAAGTCCCTTGACATATACTGTTTTAAAGTGTAATCATCCATTTAAAAAAAAAATGTAGCGGGCAGTGGGAGAGTTTAGTGGGATTGGGGGCATAGTTAGAAAGGAAAGAGATTTTAGCAAGTGAATGATTTAGCTTACCAACACACACGCACACGCACACGCACACGCACACGCACGCACACACACACACACACACACACACACCTGATTTTTAATGAATTAATTTACTAAAACTGGAGTAAAACAGTCAGCTTCCAGGTTCTTTTTTTTTTTTCAAAGCTTTATTGAACAAGCTGAAGTTACAAGCTGACTACCATGCACAGCTACACCAGGTTTTGCACTCTCCATTTTTAGTAAATCAACACATAAGGCATCTGAAAGAAGAAAAAAATGGTAGGTATCTGTCTAGATCAGTGGTGGCCCACCTAATAAATCTCGGGTATCCGATCTAGTCCAACCAACAAACCTGTACAGGGGGCCACCAAAAAGCTTTAGTATTGAAAAAAATTGGGGTTGCAGTAACCCGTTTTACAATGTCACCACAATGGGCATACTGTAATGAATGCAGTGTTGTTGCCGGGCATTAATTCCAAATCAACAAATTGTTACAGCATGGGAAAATTCCTAGAAAATTAGAAATCTGGGCATTATGAAATCTGACATGCAAACTATGTTTAGGTTTGGTTGACACTTCTGTGAGGACCGGCTCAAAGTACGGGTCCGATGGGCCCCTGTTCTCAGTTTCAGGGATGAATTGGGCCCGAATTCTTGGCAGAATTCCGACCTTAAACAGACCAGAAGATGCACAGGACTCAGCAGCCGCCCTGGAGCTGTGTGAACCGGTGTTCCGTGAGAAAAACCTACCCTCGTCACTTCCGGCCAGGAACAGCTGAGCAGCGGAGCAGAGCGCATGCGCCCAGCCCCGGATACGTAATGGAACAGATGAGGAGCTGACTAGTGCGCATGCGCACTAGTATGAAATGATCACGGTGTACCGTGAAAAAAACCTGCCCACGCGGCGGTTACATTAAAACAGCTGTGCTGCAATACGAGTCATCTCCGCCCCTGTCCCTGTCACTTCCCTGATCTGGGCTAGTAAATATAAAAGCGGCTCTCGGCTGCGGGATTTATCTTTTCATACAGCCGCCGCCGCTTTTATATTTACTAGCCCAGATCAGGGAAGTGACAGGGACAGGAGCGGAGATGACTCGTATTGCAGCACAGCTGTTTTAATGTAACCGCCGCGTTACACACACTGCCGTGCACCGGAAGTGACGAGGGTAGGTTTTTCTCACGGGGTAGGTAATTCTCACAGGACACCGGCTCCATTGAGATCCAGTTAGTCTTCTGACATGCGAATTGGATCCAGGGAAACCAGCATTCAATTGGGACTAAAGTTAACCCAGCCTTAAAGGAAACCCTCATCCAATTTGCATGACAGGAGATTGACTGGCTCTCAATGGAGCCAGTTCACACATCTCCGGGGCGGCCGCAGAGCACATTGCATGTGGATCCTCTCCATTTCCGGTCTGAATTCAGACAAAAATTCAGACCTGATTTATCCCTAAAATGGAGAACAGGGACGTACCTGGTCCCTGCTGTGAGCCACATCCGTATTGGGTGTGAACCCAGCCTAAAGCTTGTAATCTCCCTACAAGTTTCATGTGAAAGACATTTCTCTTTCGTTCATTGATGGACCAAGCTCCTGATCTTCTTAACCAATGGGTTATACTGCCCCCTACAGGAGTAGGACACTAGGCAGAAAGTCTGGCTATGCCTATTGGCAGTCCCAGGGGGGGTATACTCCCTCTCTAATCAGTTTTTTTTTTTTTTTTTTCTGCCTAGTCAGGAGTAAGGACCTAGTTCCTTGCTGGGATCTCTGGTCTTGGCAATTTTTTTATTTCTTTTTAGATACAATTTTTCTCCTGTGTTTTTTTTTTTTTTCCTGTGAGATCTACAATCAACTGCTGGACTGGGCGACAGGCTGGATAATCTAGATCCAGTGGTCACCCCAGTCTGGCCAGCGAGCCAGTGCAGACCTCGGCTTCGCGCTAGGTCGGCCACGACATAGCCCCACCAGTCAGGGGCTGGCCTGCGAGTTAAATGCCTCATGAGGTCGCACACGACCGGGTCTCAACCCGAGACGCAGCGTTCCTCCTTCCTGACAGCCCCCCTATTTCAATGGAAGGAGGTTCTGTCTGGAGCGGTGCCCTTCTGGTTCCTGGTATGGTAAGTGATTGTCCCCCCCCCCCCTCTCCCCCTGGAGGGTTTTGGGATGGATGTGGGCCCCTCCATGGGACGGTCGGACCCTTGGGTTCCCCTCCTTCTCGTTAGGCACCCCCCTCATCGGTCTGGTGGTCCCTTTGGGCCATATCGCCCCCCTCCTTTACTGATGCTGGCACTATGGGGTGGCTTTGTCAACCACCAGGGGTGGAGGCAGGGTACTGTGCTGGCGATTTGGGGCAGGGGGCAAATGGCTGTGGGGGGGGGGCTGTACCTGGTGGGGGCTCCCCTTCCTGCCTTCCCATTTTCTGAGGCCTAGGGATCCCTCCTGGGAGCCTCATGGTGCCACCATTTTTTTTGTAGTTTGTGTGCATGGTTTGTGTAGTTCAGCAGCCATTTTTCAGTGGTTTGCCATTGAAAATAGTGGTGGCCATGACAGTGGAGCCCACTGGGCAGCAATTTCGGTAGTTGGAGCCCCTCCCCATCCTCTGGTGCTGACTCCTGGGTCTTTGTTTCCTGATCGTTCGTGCCGTGCAGATTCTCCTGGTAGCTGCGTTGCGTGGTTTCTGCGGGGTTGTGAGTCTGGTGGAGTCCTCGCCCTCTCTACTGAGGATCGATTGGTGCTCTTTGGCTGTCAACCGGGTGGGCTGCCGGAGCGGTGAGGGTTGTCCCATAGCAGTGCTTTACACTTTTTTGTGGGGTCCCCCTGCCTTTGCTGAGCTGGCAGACCAGCTGGTTCAAGGGCTGCGGTTTATCTGCGATGTTGCTGTGGATGCGGCTCCCCTAGTGGCTTGGTTCTCTGTTTCAGCAGTGGTCCTTCAGCGTGTCTTTTGGCTCAAATGCTGGTCTGCGGACCAGACTTCTAAAAAGGCCTCGACTGATTTTCCCTTTCAAGGAGATCGTCTGGTGCTACCCTGGGTGACATCAAAGATCTCACAGGGATGGAAGAGTACCTTTCTTCTACAGGCTACTAAGGGCAAGGACCCTCATCCTAGACGTGGGTCCTCCTTCTCGGCTCATAAAAATAAGTTTTTTTTCGTCCCTCAGGGTCGACTGACAAGGTATTGGAGCCCTTTGGGGCCTCCTCTGGAGGATCCAAGCGAACTTGGTCTGGCAAGTCAAGAACGGGCTTCTCCAGACCCTCGAACAAAGCCCCTTCAGCATTAAGGTGTACCCTCACCTGTATCGGGGGTGGAGGGGTGTCTTCGCTTGGACTCCCCTGGTACAAGTCAGGAGGGTCCACAAGGTAATTTGAACCAGTTTCAAGATAGTTTCGTTCTTACCCTCCGGTAAGGTTCTTCCTTCCAACATGTGACTGTTCCCGGCCTGCTTACATTTTGTGGCGGTGCAAGACTTTTACTTTTAAAGGGTGATGATCCCGTGTCTGACTTCAGGACGATTTCAGGGGTTTTTTACTCAAACCTGTTTACAGTCCCCAGAAAGGAAAGCAAGGTGCGTCCAATTCTGGACTCAAGGCGCTGAACTGCTTTGTGCGGGTGCAGAAGTTCAGAATGGAGTCTGTTCTCACAGTGGTGACTTTCCTGCATCAGGAGGATTTTTCTTGCCTCCATCGACATCAAGAACACTTGCCTTCACATTCCAATATGTGTCGGTCTCCAGCGCTTCCTCCGCTTTGCTGTGGGAGAGGAGCATTATCACTTTGTGGCGTTACTCTTTGGGCTCGCTTCTGCTCCTCGGGTCTTCACGAAAGTGTTGGCCCCGGTGCTAGCATTGTTGCGCCAATGGGGGATCAGTGCTGGGCTACTTGTACGACCTCCTCCTGCGAGTGGAGTCTCCTACTGTTCTGCTGGAGAACCTGGAAATCGCGATATGAGCTTCAGGGTGTGTGGCTGAATTCTGAATTTTCAGAAGTCTGCTCTGGCTCCGTCCACACAGCTGGACTATCTGGGTCTGACTCTGGACTCTGCCTTAGCTAGAGTGCTCCTTCCTCTGGACAAACTCCAGAAACTGCAAGCTGTAATTCCTCTCCTGCTGTCAAGCAGATGGTTATCCCTCCGGACTTGCATGCAGGTGCTGGGCCTGATGGTGTCTACCTTTTTTGGGGTGGTTCCATTTACACAGTTCCATACGAGGTCCCTGCAAGGGAGATTCTGTCCAAACGGGCCAAGAATCTGCAATCTCTGGACAATCCGATTCGGGGAACGAAAGAGTCCCTAATATGGTGGCTTTGTTCTTTGGTGGTAGTTGGCATTCTAAGGTGGGCAGAATGGTCCATTCCAGCCCTCTCCGCTGTACACATTCCCAGGGTGGAAGACTGGCAGGCGGATTACCTCAGTCGGCAGGCGTTGGATCAAGGAGAGTGGTCCCTTCATCTGGACGGGTTTCATCAGTTGTGCCTCCGGTGGGGCATCCCTGAGGTTGATCTGTTGGCATCCTGGGTGCACAGAAAGGTGCAGAGGTTTGTGGCTCAGTCACGGGATCATCTGGTAGACTCCACGGATGCGCTGGTGGCCCCGTGGGGTCAGTATTTGATTTATGCCTTCCCTCTTCTCAAGCTTCTGCCTAGACTTCTACGCAGGATCAAGGCAGAAGGGATTCTGGTCATCTTAGTGACCACAGACTGGCCTCGCCAGGCTCGGTACGCCGATCTGGTGTGGCTGGTGGCAGATGTTCCTTGGAAGTTTCCTCTCAGGGTGGATCTGCCGTCCCAAGGACCAATTTTCCATCCTGCTTTACAGTCGCTGGCTTTGACGGCTTGGCTGTTGAACACCAGGTGCTGATGGATAGAGGTTTATCTAAATTAGTGATTCCAACACTGTTAGATCTACCATCGTATGTGGAAGACGTACATTGTTCGTTTTTTCAGTGGCTGAGATCACACAAGGGGGGGGGGGGGAGCAGAAACTGGCCTTGAGTACTATCAAGGATCAGATGTCGGCCTTAGCTCTTTCAACGACTCCTTGGTGGGTACTGCTCTTCAGGGAGTTAGGAACTTGACCCCTCCAGTGCGGTCTCTGTTGCTGCTTTGGGACCTCAATTTGGTACTCTGTCTTTCAGAAGCCTCCTTTTGAGAATCTTCGGGAGATGCTTACGCTGTCCCAGAAGGTGGCCTTTTTGGTGGCTTTCACCTCTGCCTGCTGGATGTCGGAATTGGTTGCGCTACCCTGTCGTTCACCTTACTTGGTGGTTCACAGTGCTTTTTCAGGTGAGCTCCAGTTTTGGTTGAGCTCCTGTGTACCTGGTTGGCTATAGTTATCCTTGGGAATTTTATTTTTGTCCCCGCCCCTCATGTTGAACACTGCTTTTGGGACGTCCCAATGTTTAAGAAGATCAGGAGCTGTCCGTCAATGAACGAAAAAGAAAATGGGATTTTTGGCTTACCGTAAAATCCATTTCTCTGATGTTCATTGACGGACACAGCACCCACCCCTCTGTGGAGTTGTAATTCTTTTGACTCTGCTTGTAATAAAACAGAGTACCTCTAGCAGAGAGAGGCAGTATACTCTCTGGGACTGCCCATAGGCGTAGCCAGACTTTTTTTTTTTTTTTTTTGTTTCTGCCTAGTGTCCTACTCTTGTAGGGGTCAGAATAACCCAATGGTTAAGAAGATCAGGAGTGGTGTCCGTCAATGAACATCAGAGAAATGAATTTTACGGTAAGTCAAAAATCCCTTTTAAGTCTAAAGGAATTTACCCCACATACCCTTTTGTGGCCCGTGTTTTTTTCTTTAGCACTATAGAAGGCAATTGTCTGTTGGGGTTTTTTTTTTTTTTTCAAGATCTTGCTAATCCTTCACTAATTTTATCTAGTATTGTTGGTGTTATATAGAATCCAATTTGAACCCATTTGCGACATTTCTTTGCGGTTATTATCTCATAAATGTATTGTGACCATCACTGTGGCCAGAAGTGTTTAAGTGATTTTGTTTATTTATTACAGGTTCTTATACAGCGGCATCAATTAATGCAGCGCTTTACATATATATTTATTCACATTCAGGGTTTACCTATCAACCACTGCTTCTTTTAGACAGAATCTCTGATTTTGTTGTTCCAGAAAAGTTCCTAAAACAGGTTCTCTTGCTTCAACCACCATTTTCTGTGCAAGCCTTTGAATTACTAGATAAAGGGCTTTCTTTTCCTATTAGGCTCACTCCACCAGGAAAATGAGTCCTCCTTTTGGCTTTTCATCATCCGGTCTCGGTATCTCAAATCTGTAAGATCCATATACTTATGAATTGTCTTCTGAGATACTGTTGTATGGGAACAGGTATTGGCTATGTCCCCTGCTTTTGCATACTGGCTGATATCTAAAGCAGGGTTTCTCAACTAGGGTTCCTCCTGAGGTTTCTAGGGGTTTCTTGAGCAATGGCCATTTTCTGCCTCTCAGATAATTTTCCAACGACACCATTGTTCCTTTTTAGCTATCTGTAAGGGGTAATTCTTCCCAATGATGACGAGTAAGGAGCATTCTTCCCACTGACTGTCACACTAATGTGTCATGAGTTGTAAATTTTTTTAATTTTTAGCAGAGGTTCCCCGAGACCAGAAATTTTATTTCAAGGGTTCCTTTGTGTTGAAAAGGTTTATAAAAGCTGTTATAGAGGGTGAAAGACTGAAGGTTTTTTTAAGGTTTCATCGTCCTTTTTACTTCACATATCTTTATGATAGATTAAAGAAATAAAAAATGACCCTACTTTTCTACAAAAAGTATAAAACTTGAGTACAGAATAACCTGGTCAGAGGGAATGGCTTGGTAAGAGCGGTCAAGGGAAGCAATCTAGACCTGCTAATGTCAACTGTGTACCTACTGTGCTAGATGGGGATAGTTATGATATAAGGATGTTGCCAAAAAAATATGGAGCTCTTTTCCCTACCTGCATGTAGCTCATGTTCTATGTACATTGTACAAATCATGAAAAATTTTAAAGTCACATCATTAACTTTATGGGTGGGTGACCTTGGGTGTCCTGACATTTTCTGCTTTTTTTTTCAAACCTACATTACCCATTGACTTTCTAACACATCAGGAGACAGTTGAACGCCTCTTGTGCCTCTTTATGGATTCTCACACAGTAACTGTGGGACTGTAACTGTAAAACCACACTACGTTAGTCCTGTTATTCCCTGTACAGTAAAATGTTATCTACTGTGAGGTCAGAGGCAACATTAAGGCTTCTTTCACACTTGTGCAACTTGTCATGCAACTTTGGACCCCAAAGTCATGACAAGTCGCACCCCATGTTTTCCTAAGAGTTCCTGCACTACTTTGGTCAGACTTGCATGAAAGACACACCTGCAATGTTACGATGCGATATTGATGCAACTTTGGGTGAGTGCAACAATTAACAATTTGTTAGGTTTTTTTTTTTCTAACGAATTCCAAGTTTTCAGAAACTTTAGAATTCTAATCAGTTGAAAATTGATCAACCAAATTGAATTCTGTGTGGTTGTCGGCTAGTTGTTGAGCAGGCCAGGAAGCCGGCCGCCGCGTTCCTAACAACGATCACTTATCAGCTTTCAGTGAGTTTCCCCACTGACCGCTGTAAAATTTAAAAATTTAAAAAAATTAAAAAAAAAAAAAAAACGCTTGGGGTCCCCCCTCCCATGCATACCAGGCCCTTCAGGTCTGGATTGGATTTGGAGGTGAACTCCATACCAAACTTTGAAAAAAAAACGGTGTGGGGTCCCCCCTTCTTTAAAATCCATATCAGGCCCTTCTCTGAGCATGCAACCTCGCTAGTCCCCCCTTCCTCCTGAACCATACCAGGCCACATGTTCTCAACATGGGGGAGGGGTGCTTTAAAGCAAAACACCTTCTTTGACAAGGACCTCATCCCCCACAAAACTGGGTGGTGGTTGTGGGGGTCTGCAGGCAGCTGGCTTATCAGAATCTAGAAGCCCCCTTTAACAAGGGGGCCCCCAGATCCCACCCCAAATCAACATAAGAGGCAACCCCCCCCCCCCCATTTTAAGGGCATGCTTAAAATCGCTTGTCCCCCACCCCCTTTCCTAAACTGCCAGGCTGCATGCTCAGATAACGGTTAAGTGTGGATTTTAGGGGGGGGAACCTGTTGTTGTTGTTGTTGTTGTGTGTGGTTTTTTTTTTTTTTTGTTTTTTTTACATTTTGCCATGGCGTTCCCCTCCAAATCCTTAACAGACCTGAAGGGCCTGGTATGCATGGGAGGTGGGACCCCACTCTGTTTGTTTTCATTTATTTATTTTTTTTAAATTGCCGGCATTCTTTTTTACATTCAGCTGTCAGTGGGGAAACTCCCTGACATCTGAGGAGTCATCTGTTGTTAAGGACCCGGCGCCTGTCTTCCCGGCCCGCTTCTTAACCAGCTATTCTTCACACAGAATTTGAATCCGTTCATCAATTTTCGACTGGTTTGAATTCTGTTCGTTCTGAAAATTTGGAATGCATTGGAAAATAAAAAACCTAACCACAAATTTTTCATTTTTGCACAAGTCTCATCAAAGTCCTGTCAAATTGCACGGCAAAGTCGCAATGGAAATCACACTGATTCTAAAGTCACACAAGTGTGAAAGGAGCCTAAAATAACTGAAAGTTACTAAATCATCTACACTGTGTATATAAAGCTGTATAGATGTACTATAAGCATTGTTTGTATGTAGGGTTTATAGAAATGCACTGATAAGCACGTTAGACTATCTGATAAATTCTCTAAGCACTTCAATGCCATTTTTTTCCTTTTTTGTGAAAAAAAGGACATAAGATTCACTGCACTTTCACTACTTTCATCTATTCATTAGCCATATTGGAAAAAGATCCTGGAAGTGAGTGAGTCTTTCAACCATGTACGTTTGTCATTGTCTGTGGAGGCAGCTTACATTTTACTGTACAGTGAATATCCATAATTGCCCTTTTTGTAAACAGCCAGCTAACACTGCCATGAGTGCTGTCTTTATTTTTATGATAGGGTGAACAGGACGATACTCATTAGACGTAATTGTTTTCATAAATCTAGAAGATTATAGCAACTAGTTATATACCCTGTGTTAACATGTATGCTAACTGATTGCTGGCAACATTCTCATTTATGACATTGCAAACTAAAATGCAAGCCTGGTCCTAAACCGTTCTTGTTAAAGCTTGTCTTGTTGTAGAAATGTGTAAATATCATACATTTTAACAGTATATCGTTATGGCTAAAAGGATCCTCAGAAGCTGTTAGTGGAAATGGCCCTTCCGTTTGTGGATTTCATGCTACTTTCTGCTCTATAACTTGATTTCAGGATGAAGCTGAAAATTCTTGGCTTCATTGTCCTGGGACTGGTATACTGGTCATGATTTTGGGGGATGGTGGCTTTCACCAAGGGCTTCTGAAATAGAGGCAGAGCTTTGTTACAGGTTCCCTTTTTTTAAATGGTTTATTTTTAAGTATTTTATTTTCTGTAATGCAACTGCTTGTCTTTTTTTTTTTTTTTTTACAGGAAAGCCTGGTAAACAACATTACGAATAAGGACTACATAATACAGAATCTACAAGGTATATAAAGCTCTTGTGGGTGTTTGCATTAATATTTAAATATAAATATAAGCCAAAAAAGGCAACAAAAGACTACACCCCTAAGTAAAAATGTCCAAATTTGGCACAAAGTGTCAATATTTTGTGTGTCCCCCATTATTTTCCAGCACGGCCATGGAGTTCACCAGGGCTTCATAGGTTGCCTATAGAGTCCTCTTCCCTGGATCAACTCTACCTATAAAATGTTAGTACCCAGTTATATTATGTAGAGTATCTCATTTTGTAAATATAATTTTATATCTTTTCATGTGACAACACTGAAGAAATGAAACTTTGCTACAATGTAAAGTAGTGAGTGTACACCTTGTATAACAGTGTAAATTTGCTGTCCACTCCAAAATAACTCCATACACAGCCATTCATTTATAAACTGCTGTCAACAAAAGTGAGTACACCCAATTACCCATTTTCCCTCCCTGGTGTCATGTGACTCATTAGTGTTACAAGGTCTCAGGTGTGAATGGGGAGCAGGTGTGTTAAATTTGGTTTTATCGCTCTCACTCTCTCATACTGGTCACTGGAATTTCAACATGGCACCTCATAGCAAAGAACTCTGAGGATCCAAAAAAAGAATTGTTGCTCTACATAAAGATGGCCTTGGCTATAAGAAGATTGCCAAGACCCTGAAACTGAGCTGCAGCACGGCGACCAAGACTATACAGCGGTATAACAGTTACGGTTGCTCTCAGAACAGGCCTCGCCATGGTCGGCCAATGAGGTTGAGTGCACGTGCTCAGCGTCATATCCAGAGGTTTTCTTTGGGAAATAGAAGTATGAGTGCTGCCAGCATTGCTGCAGAGGTTGAAGGGGTGGGGGGGTCAACCTGTCCGTGCTCAGACCATATGCCGCACACTGCATCAAATTGGTCTGCATGGCTGTCATCCCAGAAGATGATGCACAAGAAAGCCCCCAAACAGTTTGCTGAAGACAAGCAGACTAAGGACATGGATTACTGGAACCATGTCCTGTGGTCTGATGAGACCAAGATAAACTTATTTGGTTCAGATGGTGTCAAGAGTGTGTGGTGGGAACCAGATGAGGAGTACAAAGACAAAGACAAGTGTGTCTTGCCTACAGTCAAGCATAGGAGTGTCATGGCCTGGGGCTGCATGAGTGCTGCCGGCACTGGGGAGCTGCAGTTAATTGAGGGGAACCATGAATGCCAACATGTACTGTGACATACTGAAGCAGAGCATGATCCCCCTCCCTTAAGAGACTGGGCCGCAGGGCAGTATTCGTATTCCAACATAATGACCCCAACACACACCTCCAAGATGACCACTGCTTTGCTAATGAAGTGGAGGGTAAAGGTGATGGACTGGCCAAGCATGTCTCCAGACCTAAACTCTATTGAGCCATCTGTGGGGCATCCTCAAACAGAAGCTGGAGGAGCGCAAGATCTCTAACATCCACCAGGCCTGTGATGTCCTCATGGACGAGTGGAAGAGGACTCCAGTGAAAACCTGTAATGTTCTGGTGAACTCTAGAGGTGTGTACTCACTTTTGTTGCCAGCAATTTAGACATTAATGGCTGTGTGTTGTACACTGTTATACAAGCATACAAGCTGTACTCTCACTACTTTACATTGTAGCGAAGTGTCATTTCTTCAGTGTTGTCACATGAAAAGATAAAGAAAAATTAGCGATCAACCAATATTGTTTTTTCGTTGCCAATACCGATATTTTGGCGATCGCATATCGATATTGGCCGATATTTTTGTACATTTAAAATTTTGCAACATAAACACAAATTTTGACACACATCTGTTACTGAACATGTTAATCTTTATTTATTAACATTTTTAATATTAAGGGCTCGTTCTTCACACCTTCACAGCATGAAAACTGATAGGAAAAGTGCATTTGCAGGGACATTAGTTTCACATCATCCGATTGTGCATTAATGCATAATAAACTGCTGCAATAGTCAGGGGCGGGCTGGGCCGGGGGGCAGAGTGGCAATTTCCCCCAGGCCGCTCTGATTCCCTGTAAAATGGGCCGCTGTGCAGGCAGCTCAGGACTGCGCATGTGCCGGAGCTGACCGAGTGCTACTGCTCGGGCGGCTCTGGCGGGGGTTACAGAGTGGAGGAATAGTGAAAGAATGCCTCTATCCTCCACTGCAGCTGCGAGCCGGCGATGTGTCCTGTGACAGGGATGTTGGCTGTACCTGTCACACAGGGCTGAGAGTGTTCCATTCTTACGGAGCACAACTCTCCCCCCTCCTCTGCACAAATGAGAGAACAGATATGCTCTGCTTCCTCCCGCCCCTCTCTTCCTGTGCCTGCCCCCGCATTCTCTTCACATCACGAGGGCTGTCTCGAGTGTGGGCGGGTAAATTTAAAGCTGGCTAGTCGGGAGTGCAGTGCTTTTCTAATCCTGCATATGCATCCTTTTAGATGAGTTTGTTAGGCAGCCTGCACCTTCTTTACCTGATGACTGAGTTGTTTTCCTGGCTTTGAGTGGTGTTCAAAGTCTAGTACCCAGGTCACAGAACTGTTCTTGTTGGCCATAGAAACCAGTCAGTCAGACTTTCCTGCTCCTCTTAAGCCCCATGTCAAATGAGTGTTTCTGCTACTGATGACAAATCCCAAGACCAACCACTGATAGAATTGCTCCTTTGCTTCCAAGTGAGTGAATTTCTACAGCATTTAGACCCAGCAAAGAGCGTCATTTCACTGATCCAGTGAGGGAGCCACACCATAGGAAAAGGTAAGTGGTTTGTTACTGGTGAGTTCTAGAGGATTGCTGGTCTGACATGGCCTTCACTCTCCTGGACTTCTACAATGGACACTCTGATTACTATGGGACATGTGCTGTTTTTTCCTTTTCACTTTTATGTATGGAGCCCCGTGTGTAGATCTCCACTGGATGTACGGTTGTCGCTGTATGTCCTTTAAAACCAATTCTGGACCAGAAGGATTCCCCCCCCTTAATGGCCAGGCCATTTTTTGCGATTCGGCACTGCGATATTTTAACGGACAAATTCATGGTTATGCGACGCTGTACCCAAATACAATTGATGTCCTTTTTCACCACAAATAGCTTTCTTTTGGTGGTATTTGATCACCTCTGCCATTTTTTTTTTTTTTGCACTATAAACAAAAGAGCGACAATTCTGAAAAAAATAATAATAATTTTTCACTTTTTGCTATATAACATTCACAATAATAATAATAAAAAAAAAAATTAAAAATCCAACTTTTTCATAATTTTAGGCCAATATGTATTCTGCTACATATTTTTGGTAAAAAATAAATCCCAATAAGCGTATTTTGATTGGTTTGCGCAAAAGTTATCGTGTCTACAAACTAGGGGAAAGATTTATGTCATGTTTATTCTTTACTAGTATTGGCAGCGATTAGCGATTTGCGGGACTGTGACATTGCGGCGGACAGATCAGACCCCTAACTGACATTTTTGACACTTTTGGGGGGACCAGTGACATTACTACAGTAATCGGTGCTAAAAATATGCACTGTCACTGTACTAATGACACTGGCGGGTATGGGGTTAACCCAGGGGCAATCAAAGGGTTAAATGTGAGCCTAGAGGAAGTTTTCTAACTGTGAGGGAGAGGGGCTTGTGAAATCAACACAGAGACCTGTGTTCCTAAATAGGAGCATCACAAGAGCTCTGCATTGATTCCAGAGAACAATGGTCTGCTGTGTTTACAACAGCAGGCCACCATTCTCTCTTCACGGGAAGGGATCGCGGGTGCCCGGCGCGCACCCACTCGCTAGCAGGGAAGCCGATCCAAGGGGCCGGTGTCCACGATTGCCGCTAGGCACCTGCTCCCTGTGAAGAGAGGATGGCAGTCTGCTGTTGTAAACACAGCAGACCGCTCTCTCTGGAATCAACTCAGAGCGCCTGTGTTCCTCCTATTTAGGAACACAGTTCTCTGTGTTGTTTTCACAAGCCCACCCCCCACCCCCCCACAGTTAGAAATCACCCTTAGGCTCACATTTAACCCTCTGATCGCCCCTGTCTGCCCAAATGTCGCAGCCCCACTAAAAATCGCTGATCGCCGCCATTACTAGTTAAATAAAAATGACAAGCGAATATTTCCCCTAGTTTGTAGACGTGATAACTTTTGCGTAAAACAATCAAAATACACCTGTTGGGTTTTTTTTTTTTTTACCAAAAATATGTAGCAGAATACAAATTGGACAAAAATTATGAAAAAATGTGCTTTTTGCATTTTTTTTCTTTGGGAATGTTTTATATAGCAGAATGTGAAATATATATATATTTTTCAGAATTGTCAATTTTTTTGTTTATAGCACAAAAAATAAAAATTGCACCGGTGATCAAATGGCACCAAAAGAAAGCTCTATTTGTGAGGAAAAAAAAGGATATCAATTTTATTTGGTTACAGCATCGCACGACCACGCAATTGTCCGTTAAATAACGCAGTGCCGAATCGCAAAAAATGGCCTGGTCATTAAGGGGGAAAATCTTCCGCTCCAGAAGTGGTTAAAACATTTTTCTAGTTGGCACTGATGTGGAGACACTAATATGGGGCACTAATAGGTGGCACTGGTAAGCAGTACTGTTGGGCACTGATGCAATGATGGGCTGCACTGATGAGCAGGCACTGAAAGGTAGCACTGATTGGCGTCACTTGCTGGGCATTGCTGAGGCTGCACTGTAATGCTGTGCTCTGATTATCTTTACAGGTCTCCCCTGCGAGGAGATGCCACTGATCTGGCTCTCCACATTTTACACATGATCCACTGTGATTGGACACAGCCAATCACATGTGCAATCAGCCGCGGCATCGGCTCTTTAACGAGATCGGGGTCATATTGGTCTTGTTTCATAACCACATCAATTCCCATTATAAAACCAGATGGGCATGGATGGTGAGCTGATTCGGTGGTTCAATGGGCCACTTGACTAGACTTGCCCCCCAGGCCTAAGGCTGCCAGCCCTCCCCTGGCAATAGTGCACTCAATCACTGCAATAATTTTAAATCACTACTGCAGTGCAGTCAGTGCAAAACTGCTAGAAAAAAGCTAGGCAACAGCTAGACAGTGGATTGGACTGGAATCAGTGGACTACTGCTGCAGTATTGCACTCACTGCAACTACTGCAGTTAGTGCAAAACTGCGAGAAAAAAGCTAGACAAAAGCTACACAGTGGATTGGAGTGGACACTACTACTACTACTACACTTTTCAATACTCCCAGTTAAGTAGAACAATATTATACTGGAGAAAGCAGAACATTTCAGCATGTCCATGGTCACCTGTTAAACGGCTTCTGGAGGAGGACAGAGGAGCAGAGAGAGAGAGGTATCTTCTAGCATGGGAAGCAAGTCTTTTGTAGCGTGCCTCATTTCCTTTCCACCACTGAAGAGGATCACTTCTTCTGTCAATTACTGGTTCCTTCAAATAAAGATGAAGTTCATCATCCAGGCTCATTATTGCAGATTCAGAAGAAATTGAATCCTCCTCATGAGGCCCCAATAAAACACTGAAAATGTCCTGAACAATTCGACCACGATGAAGATAGTTCTCTTCTGTTCATTGACATATTTTTGGACATTTTTCTGTTTTTGTTCTGGACTTGTCTTTTTGGCAGGCACCTCCTGTTGAATATCTTCTGTCAGCCATTGTTTTGCCTTAGCCAATACATCATCAGAAGAGAAAGCATGGTTCTTGTATCGAGGATTCAAAAGACTCGCAAGCACAACATTTTTGATCTCTTCATGCTTCTCAAAACCTATACCAATCAAAGCTCTTTGGCTTGACAGACCATCATTTGAAAGTTGGAGGGTGTTGTGTGACATGACCCTGATGTCTGACATATCAGCAAGCCTCATTCCGTTTCGCATGTTTGCTCCACTGTCTTGAAGCATCACTCGGTCTTTGTTGTTTCCCCAGTCTTCAAACATGCCTAGAAACATTTCTCTACTGTACTCGGTGTGGGATCCTTGCATCACGTTTGTATTCAACACCAATTGCCTTTTTGTATATCCGCTGTCAATGAAGTGGCATGAGTGGCACGTAAAAATCATTAGTGACTCTGACTCGGTTTGTCCTGATGATCAGCTGTCAGTCGTGAATGAGCGGGAGTTGCCAGCATTCTCTGGTAGCAGCATAGCCTTTACTTTCTCAACAACCTTTTGGTGAATCTTTCCCAGCATTTCGGTTCGATAATACTTCTCACTCTTCATTGTGTAGCTTGGCTCAAGTATGGACATCAGCCGCTTAAATCTTGAGTCAGACACCATTGTAAATGGCTGGTTATCAGTGACAATCATCTCTGTGATTACTCTGTCCAGCAGTTGGGATCTTTCATCTGAATCTAGACAGTTACACCTGTGTTTTTTTTTTTTTTTTCAGAAACCTATCTGTTGCCTGGGATAGTGGAGGAAGTATTTGTAAATCACATATGATATTCATTTTGTTTTTTCTGTGCTGCATGATAGAATTGATTATGATGAACTCTTAGATGGGCCCAAAGATTTGACGTATTTTTGTTTTTTTGCAGTTACTGATCCCATGCTTATATTGTTTGTGCATGTGTTGCACACTGCTGCTTTTCCTGGAGATGGTTGAGATGAGAAATATTCCCAGACCACACTTTTACTTTTTCTGTCCTCATCCATCGCCATTGCAAGTTGAAAGAGACAAAAAAGTTAAAAAAAAAAAAATGGCTGGCTGCTGGCACCCTGCCCTTCTGTGGGTGGCTTGCTGGCACCCTGTTGTGGGTCGGTCGGAGGCTGATGCCTGGCAGTGTGGGTGGCTTGCTGGCACCCTGTTTTGGGTCCGTGGCCGACGCCTGGCAGCGTGGGTGGCTTGCTAAGTTGCTGGCACCCTGTTGTGGGTCGGTGGCTGACGCCTGGCAGTGTGGGTGGTTTGCTGGCACCCTGTTGTGGGATGGCTGGCTGCTGTCACCCTGTTGTGGGTCGGTGGCTGATGCCTGGCAGTGTGGGTGGCTTGGTGTCACCCTGTTGGTGGTGGCTGGCTTGCTGGAACACTGGTGGGTGGATGGTCGTCTTGGTGTCACCCTGTTGTGGGTCGCTGGCTTGGTGTCACCCTGTTGTGGGTGACTGGCTTGCTGGAACACTGTGGTGGCTGGCTGGCTTGCTGGAACACTGTGGTGGGTGGCTGGCTTGGTGTCACCCTGTTGTGGGTGGCTTTCTTGCTGGAACACTGTGGTGGGTGGGTGGCTGGCTTGGTGTCACCCTGTTGTGGGTGGCTGGCTTGGGGTCACCCTGTTGTGGGTGGCTGGCTTGGTGTCACTCACCCTGGCCTGTTGTGGGTGGCTGGCTTGCTGGAAAACTGTGTGGTGGCGGGTGGCTGGCTTGGTGTCATCTGGGTTGCTGGGAACCCTGTTGTGGGATGGGTGGCTGGCTGCTGGCACCCTGTTGTGGGGTGTGTGGCTGGAGTCTGGCACCCTGTTCTATTGTTGGTCAGATGGCTGGCACCCTGTAGTGGGTGGCTGAGGCCAGGGCCTGTGGGTGGGTGGCTGGCTGTGGCTGGCACCGTGAGCACCATGATCGGCCTGCAGCTGGCTGCACACAAGGCTGTGGGAGGCAGTCTTGGAAGGCAGAATGTGTGCAGCGCGTGGTGAAATGACTTCACGTATGCGCCGCGCAGGCATGGGAGGTAGTCTTAGAAGGCAGAACGTGTGCAGCGCAACATACGCCATGACGTCACAAAAATATCGGCAACTTCAGAGGCCGATTTTGATATATCGGGAAAAGTGCATATCGACCCTCGCCGATATCCAGTCCATCTCTAAATAAAATATTACAAAGATGTGAGGGGTGTACTCCCTTTCATGAGATACTGTACATAATATAACATGGTGCTAACATTTTATAGGTAGAGTCCATCCTGGGACTATCCAAATTTTTTCCCCTGCTGGAGCAAATTGGATCATGCTTTGCTGGAGTTTTTCATCTTCCTCTGGATCAACTGTGGGTATAGGATTGTGTATATGTGATTGTACGGTTTTTTTTTGTTTTTTTTTAAACTATATACTTATTGTGATGGACTTTCCAGCACCCAGTTTGGGTGCTTCCGTCAGTACACAGCTTCCTCCAGTCTGGAACCAGGTATTATAGCTGCGCACCCAAGAGCTAGATGATACTCTCTTAGGGGCAAACTGGAACTCCCTTTTATTGTAAACTCACACAGAATATATATCCAATAATAGTTTGATCATGTTATGCAATCCGTAAGATAATTAACATAGCTAAGGAACAGCCAACTTAAACATAAACATTAAGCTAATTAAACAGTAAGCTATTTAACAACTAGTCCCTTAAACAAGCCTAGGTGCCCAGACCGTTCGGCACCAGTTTCCCAGTAAGTAAGACCTAGGACTGTCCAAATCTCTCAAAGGATTAGCATACAGACAAACAAAAGGTGACTCCAATAACAATTGGAATTCACACCTAGGAGGCACACAATGGGGAAATTATACCACAAAGACTCCAAATTGTAGCATCAGGTTGTTTTGAGCTGCTCTCAGCCAGTCTAAACAGTCATTGCTGGTTTGGGCATAGAGGCCCTAAATGTGTATCCAGGTCCTAGGTTCCCAGAGTCTGTGTTTCAGGGAGACATGGACCTGAATCTGAAGCAAGACCACTCCAAGGGTCCCCCCAGGCTTACACCTTTCAACAATCAAGCCCCCTCAAAAGCCAGGGCCCATGGTCAGGCAAGAGGCTACCTTGCAGTCCCCTGTAAAAGCCCTTGTCCTGTTTTGGGTCTGTTCCACTTACATTATGGTTTTATTGTCCTAGCAACTGTAATGTTACATAATTAAATTCATAAATCCTGTTTGTCACTTTTTATATGTAGGATCAGCATTTCTTTGGGAACTATACAAAGTGATAATATATAGGAACAACAGATAAAAAAAAAAAAAAAAAAAAAAAGTTATCCATGCATTGCTGGAGTCTGAAAACCCTTTCTTTTGCATATGATAAGTATATAGATGCGACTGACAGTTGACAATGTTTTATGAACTGCAAACAAAAAAAAAAAAAGACATGAAAAGCCTGTCTCTCCTGTTTTCTTGTACATGTGCATTTCATTAAATGATTGGCTCTTTATCAACCCTTTGTAATAGACGTTGGATCTCCTCACCTGTTACTTTCAGTGAGACATCTGTTCAACTGTAGCTAAAATAATTTCACTGTGATCCTTTAATGGGCTGCAGCTTAATGGATCATCTCAGCATAGTGTCAGACTGATTCTTATGTACTATGAAATGGATCCAACTTGGCTCTACCCTTTTGTTGACGTTACGCTTACAATTTACTCAGAAGGATGTGTGAGTGCAAGTAGGAAGTTCTTGGGCAGGTGGAAAGAAGTGACTGCAAGGATAAAAAGCTGATGCTATGAATGCAGCCACTGTTCAGTATGGGCAAAAAGCTTTGAATTCCGTGAACACAGAGCCCTGAGTATCAGACCACCTTTTTTTTTTTTTTTTTTATACAGCTCATTAAAAATCCACCATCATGACATAAGCAACACTGTTATAGCCTTTAAAATGTATTACCAACTACTTATCTTCGGACCTTGTTTTCGGACCTTGTTTTACACCAAGTACAGGCTTCATACTGCAAACACGAGCAATTCTTAACCACTTCCGGACCACCCACCGCATATATACTGTGAAAGGGCGGACCGGCTGCTCAAAATTACATTTAGGTACGTGATCTTGTACAGGGGTTCACGGGGGCGCACGCGTGCCACCGGAGCACTGCATTGCTGTGATTAGCCTAGCAGGAGCCAATCAACGGGCCACCCACGATCGTGCAGGAGATTGACAGAACGGCCGTCTGCCTATGTAAACAAGGCAGACGGCTGTTCTGTCACAGAAAGCTGAAATAGAGATCTCTTTTCCTCTAGCACATCCATGCCCCACACAGTTAGAAAGCACTCCCTAGGCACATACTTAACCCCTCAATAACCCCTAGTGTTAACCCTTTCCTGCCAGTGTCATTTATACAGTAACAGTGCATTTTTTTTTTTTTTTTTAGCACTGATCACTGTATTGGTGTCACTGGTCACCAAAAAGTGTCACTTAAGGCCCGTACACACGTGCAGATTGTCGGCCGAAAAGATTCGGCCGACGACCGATCGGCCGATTTTCGGCTTGTTAGTATGATGCTTCCGACAGCCGACAGCGCACTTTCGGCCGAACAGGATCTGTCGTGCAAGCATTAAAATTTTTGTATGCCGACACCAGAACGGCCGATTGTTCGCCAGTCAGTACAGAATTCGGCCGACAGACAGCAGATTTGCAAGACTGGGCATGCTCAGAAAAGAAAAAATACAGGGAAAGTTAACCATCACATGACATCACTTCTGCAGTCGGCTGTTGTTGGCAGACAAAATTCGTGTGCAGTCTTTTGCACTTTTCAGCGGACACGACAGCCAGGGACAAAAGACGGCCGATCGTTTGGCCGACGATCGGTACGTGTGTACGGGGCTTTAGTGTCGGATTTGTCCGTCGCAATTTCGCAGTCCCCCCATTAATAGTAAAAACCATAAAAAAATAAAAATGCCATAAATCTATTCCATAGTTTGTAGACGCTATAACTTTTGCGCAAACCAGGATTTCTCTGTCGCTCATTGACAGACGTAGTCTTCTTGATTCACAAGAACTGGGTTATGTTGTCTCCGCAGGAGTAGGACTAGGCAGAAAGAAAAAACGTTCTGGCTCCACCCTAGGGGCAGTCCCAGAGGGTATATCCTCCCTCTCTCTGCTACAAGGCATCAGTTTTTTTCTGTCTAGTCAGGAGTAAGGACCTAAGTTCCTTGCTGGGATCTCTGGTCCTGGCAAGATTTTTTTTAGAAAAAATATTTTTTTTTAGGTATTTTCCTCCAGTGTTTTTTCCTGTGAGATCTTCAAACAAATATGCCGGACTGGGCGACACTAGTGGTCACCCCAGGCGGCCTACGAGCGCGTGCAGACCATTGCATTGCGCTTGGTCGGCCGCGACACATTCAAGTAAGTATGCGGGGCCGGGCGACGGGCCGGATGTTGAGATCCAGTGGTCACCCCGGTTTCTGCCTACGAGCGCGTGCAGACCAGAGCTCCGCGCTGGGTCGGCCACGACGGAGTCCCATTGGAGGGACTGACCTTGCGAGTTAAAAGTCTCGCTTGGACGCCAGGAACCAGAGAGTCGAGGCGTCCGGAGTGGTCCACAACCCCCCACCCCGGTGGAGAGGGTATTGTGAAGAGAGGGTGCCTGTCGGTTCGGTATGGTGAGTAAACGTTCCCTTTTTTCCTCGTTATGAGGCAGTATGAATTATGGGCCCCTCCATACATGGTCAGTATCTGTCTGACACTAAAAGTCCCCCTTGTAAATACAGCATGTGTTTGGTGGCAAGTGGACTTGGTTTGAGAGCTAACACTCTACCCAGCAGACTGTAGTATTACAGCAGACATAGGAGGTATAATCCTACCTTAATTGTAGTGTACCTCCTGCAGATCAATCCGCCATTTAGCAGAGATGCAGGTGGATGTGCTGGGAAAAACGATTTCGGCAGTCCGCCGCCATTTTGCCGTAGACCGGGTGCATGAATGTCCTCAGGTCACGCCGGCCGCCATGTTTTTGGAGTCTATTGTCTCCTGTATGGGGGCGGCCATGTTTGATGAGCCCAGCTACCTCGTGGAGAGCTGGGAACGCCGGAAGGCGTACACAGGGGGCGGAGCCACGTCCTTCTACCCGGGAAAACTAACACAGCTCTTTCCAGTCTGTAAAAGACAGACGCTGACTGCAGTTGGTTGGAAACTTCTCTGCATCGGGTGGTGAGCCTTGAGGGTCCCTCTCTCTCTGCGGGGATCGAGAAGCAGGTACTCTGAGCGGCGCTATTGCGCTAGGGGGATACACATAAAAAAAAAAAAAAAAAAAAGGAGGTATTTTTTTATTTAAAAAAAAAAAAAAAAAAAGAGATGTTTTTTTCTTTTTTACTGGCAAAGTGTCCTGGATTAACATGGACCCTGCCACTCTTGTATTTCCACCAAATCCCTTAGAGGGGTCTGCAGGATCCTCCAGCACCCCACTGACAATTGAATCATTGTCAGCTATTATGGAAACTTTTGTGTCCCGGGTGGAAGTGGCTTGTCAGGGACAGGGCGCAAGCCCCCGCCTAACCCCATATTATCTGAAACTTCGGATTCAGAATCTGAGCCTATTTCTGCAGTTGCAGGTACCTCATCTGGGATTGGTGGCTCGGGTACTGTCTCTTCAGACAGTGAGGAGGATGTTTCGGCATCAGCCATAGCCCGAGAGGAAGCGTTGGTAAACGCACTCATTGTATCTGTTCAAGAAACCTTAAGATTACAGGGTACTCCATCGGAAATAGCTGAAACTGAAATCCCCTTTTGGGACTAAAAAACGCATTAAAGTGGCGAAGGTTTTTCCATTGCCCAAATGTTTTGGCAATCCAATCAAAAAAGAATGGAGTCTGCCAAAACGCACTTCTGCTATTTCTAAACGCATTAACAGGCGTTATCCGTTCGAGGAAACCTTCATTAAGAAATGGACAGAACCACCTGTGGTGGATTCACCAACTGCTAGATTGAATAAAGCCACGGTTATTCCTTTAGAAGAGGCTCCGTCTTTTAAAGATCCAGTGGATCGCAAGATAGAAGCTATGTCTCGCACCATGTTTTCCTTGATTGGATCAGCTTTCAGACCAATAATTGCTATTGGACTGGTTTCGCAGACTGTAACTGAATGGACCAAGTGGTTACGCCGGGACTTAGAAGAAGTCCCTCAGGCGGTATCAGATTTGTTGGAACAAATGATACAGGGGTTACAGTTTGTGTGTGATGTGGCGTTAGACGCCACTCCATTATTGGCGCGAGCATCAGTTTCAGCAGTGGTTCTCAGGCGTACACTGTGGCTAAAAGGTTGGTTAGCCGACCAAGGTTCCAAAAAAGCATTGGCTAATATCCCCTTTTTAGGAGAGCGTCTATTTGGAGCCAACTTAGATGAGATCATTAAGGATCTTACGGGAGGAAAGAGCACCTTTTTACCGCAAAATGTTAAAGGTAAAGGACCTCGTCAAAGACGAGGGCCTTCTTTCTCTGCTCACAAAAAGTTTTTTCGTCCCGCGGGTGAAAAAATTAAGTCCTCCAAAGCTCCTTCAGGAGGCTTCAGGGGACGTTGGTCGGGCAAGCAAAAGCCCGCCCCCTCCAGACCTGAAGATAAATCGTCCAAAGCCTGAAGGTGCGCCCCCACCCATAACTGGGGTGGGGGGACGTCTTCACCGGTTCCCGGATCCATGGCCTTCCAGAATCCCGGACAAGTGGGTTTGCGAAGTCATAAGGTCAGGGTACAAGATCGAGTTTCGATCTCTCCCACCGGCGCGATTCTTCCCTTCCAATATCCGACTATCCCCGGATCGTCTAGAAGATCTGCGGAGAGCAGTCACGGATTTACTACAACAAGGAGTGGTAGTCCACGTTCCTTGGACAGAACGTTTTCAGGGGTTTTATTCAAACCTATTTACAATACCCAGGAAAGAGGACAAAGTGCGTCCAATTCTGGACTTAAGGGCACTCAATTCCTTTCTCAACATAAGAAAATTCAAGATGGAATCCATTCGCACAGTAGCAGCCTTCCTGCATCCAGGGGATGTCCTAGCGTCCATAGACATCAAGGACGCCTATCTTCACATTCCCATTTTCGCAGGACATCAGCGGTTTCTACGTTTTTCCGTAGAAGAGAACCACTATCAGTTTGTGGCGTTACCTTTCGGTCTCGCCACGGCTCCTCGGGTCTTCACGAAGGTGTTGGCCCCAATGTTGGCACTACTGCGCCAAAGAGGCATATCGATTCTAGGTTACCTAGACGATCTCCTGCTTCATGCAGAGTCTCCTCAGACCCTGCTACAAAACACAGAAATTACTATAATTTCTTCACAGGAATTCGGGTGGCTGGTGAACCAGCAAAAGTCATTTCTGGTTCCCACCCAGAGGCTCGAATATCTGGGTCTAATTCTAGACACAGTCAGGACAAGAGTTTTCCTTCCGGTAGGGAAACTCCGGAAGATTCAATCAGCAGTCCAGTTGTTACTATCCAACAGCTGGTCTTCTCTTCGAACTTGCATGAGGGTTCTGGGGTTGATGGTGGCTTCCTTCGAAGCAGTCCCATTTGCCCAGTCCCATACCCGAATTCTTCAGCAAGAGATTCTTCTCAGATGGAATCGGAATCCGGAATCCCTGGACAATCGGATCCGTTTGAGCAAACAGACCAGAGAGTCTCTGGTCTGGTGGCTTCGGTCTCCGATGCTCAGCCAGGGAAAGTCATTTCTGCCAATATATTTGACGATAGTGACCACGGATGCCAGTCTATCCGGATGGGGAGGAATTCTCGATCAGTTATCTGTCCAGGGACTTTGGTCCCCGGAAGAATCCAGGTTGCCGATAAATGTATTGGAACTGAGAGCGATCAGACTTTGTCTGATTCACTGGACCGAGCAGCTCCAGGGCAGCCCGGTTCGGATCCAGTCGGACAACGCCACGGCCGTGGCTTATGTCAATCACCAGGGGGGCACCAAGAGTGTCCGAGCGGCCAAGGAAGTGGCTTGCATTCTTCGCTGGGCGGAACGATTTGTTCCAGCGATCTCTGCGGTGTTCATTCCGGGGGTGGAAAATTGGCAGGCAGATTATCTCAGCCGTCAGACTCTGGATCAGGGGGAATGGTCCCTCCATCCAGAAGTTTCCACCAGTTGTGCCTACGTTGGGGCACCCCGGATGTGGATCTGTTGGCATCACGATTCAACAGGAAAGTACAGAGATTCGTGGCTCGCTCCCGCGATCCTCTAGCAGAGACCGCAGACGCACTGATCGCCCCGTGGGGGCAATACCAGCTAATGTATGCCTTCCCTCCTCTTGGGTTACTGCCAAGACTTCTTCGCAGGATAGAGGAGGAAGGAATTCCAGTAATCCTGGTAGCTCCGGACTGGCCTCGTCGAGCTTGATACGCCGACTTGGTCAGACTGGTGGCGGACGTCCCGTGGAGACTTCCTCTCAGGGAGGATCTACTGTCTCAGGGACCGATCTTCCATCCTGCTTTACGATCGCTGGTTTTAAACGGCCTGGTTATTGAGACCCAGGTGCTGAAGGACAAGGGATTGTCAGCTTCAGTTATTCCTACTCTAGTTAAAACAAGGAAAGCGACTTCCAGAAAGATTATCATCGTACATGGAAGTCTTATGTTGTGTGGTGTGAATCCCTTGGGTTCCATCTACATCTTTATTCGGTAGCCCGAATATTGGCTTTTCTGCAACAGGGAGTTGAGCAGAAGCTGGCCTTGAGTGTTATCAAGGGTCTGGTTTCAGCATTTGCTATCTTCTTTCAGAAGCCTTTGGCTACTCATTCCTTGGTGCGGAATTTCATCCAGGGGGTGCGACACCTGGCTCCGCCAGTGCACGCGCCGTTACCATCCTGGGATCTTAATTTGGTGCTGTCGGTTCTTCAGACACCTCCCTTTGAAAATATCAGGGAGATTCCCTTGCTTACTTTATCCCAGAAGGTGGCCTTCTTGGTGGCTATCACTTCTGCACGCAGGGTGTCAGAACTGGCTGCATTATCCTGTTGTTCCCCAGATCTGGTGGTTCATAGGGATAAGGTTGTTCTTCATCCGAATCCATCCTTCCTTCCTAAGGTGGTTTCAAAGTTTCATTGAATGAGGACAGTGTATTGTCCTTCCTATGTCCTTAGCCCAATCATCCTCGAGAATTTGCATGGCATTCCTTGGAGGTAGTTTGGGCGATCAGGATATATTTGAATACTACGGATTCAATTTGTAAGACGGATTCACTGTTTGTGATCACGGATGGCCCTAAGAAGGGGTTGCCTGTTCTGCTGCGACCATCTTTAGATGGATCAGACAGACGGTGGTATAGGCTTATTTTATCTAAGGGTCGGGATCCCCCGTTCCCTGTTAAGGCGCATTCTACTCGGGCGCTTAGTTTCCTGGACCTTCCGCCATCAGGCGTCAGTGGTTCAGGTTCTCAAGGCGACTGTTTAGTCGTCGGTTCATACCTTTACAATATTGTATAAGGTTTATGTGATGGCATCGTCAGATGCCTCTTCTGGCCGCAAGGTTCCTGCAGGCCACTGTTTGAGGAGACTGTTGGTCTACCTCGAGGATTTGTGGGGTAGGTCTCATCTGTTTACTCGATGAGTCCTTTGATAATTCTGGTTGGCTCCGGTTGGGCCTTCTAGATTGAATTTTGATTTCTGTCAATCCCACCCCTCATTTGTGGCACTGCTTCTGGATGTCCCAGTTCTTGTGAATCAAGAAGACTACGTCTGTCAATGAGCGACAGAGAAAATCGGATTTTTGTAAGATCTTACCGTAAAATCCTTTTCTCTTAGCTCATTGACAGACGTAGTACCCGCCCCTCTATCATTGAGTTGGGTTGGGTTAAATTCTCTGTTGCTGCTTTGTGACAGAACTGATGCCTTGTAGCAGAGAGAGGGAGGATATACCCTCTGGGACTGCCCCTAGGGTGGAGCCAGAACGTTTTTTCTTTCTGCCTAGTCCTACTCCTGCGGAGACAACATAACCCAGTTCTTGTGAATCAAGAAGACTACGTCTGTCAATGAGCTAAGAGAAAAGGATTTTACGGTAAGATCTTACAAAAATCCGATTTTTTTTATTTTTTTTTTTTAATAAAAATACGTAGTAGAATACATATTGGCCTAAATTGATAAAAAAAATTAGATTTTTTAAATTTTTTTTTAATTAGAATGTTTTATAGCAGAAAATTAAAACTTTTTTTTTTTTTTTTTGTTTCCTCAAAATTGTCTTTTTTTTATTTTTTTGTTTTATAGCGCAAAAAATAAAAACCCCAGAGGTGATCAAATGCCACCAAAAGAAAGCTCTATTTGTGGGGAAAAGGAAAACCTCAATTTTTTTTTTCTTTTTGGGTACAGCGTTGCATGACCGTGCAATGGTCAGTTAACCGGTTGCCGACCGCCGCACGACTATATACTGCGGCGGTCAGCCCCGGCCAGGCAGAGTGACGTATCGGTACGTCACTTGCCTGTCACTTCCTTGTTCCCAGTACCGCGAAAAAAAATCGCAGATAGCCGCCATTACGCGTTAAAAGAAAAACCACCAAAAATGACAGAAATCTTTCCCTTAGTTAGTAAACGCAATAACTTTTGCGCAAACCAATCAAAATACGCTTTTTCTCTTACGTCTTCCGACAGTCGCCGCCCTCTTCATATTCGTCACAATGGGGTATTAGACTTTGCTCCGAAGGAGTAGCTAGGCAACAGAATATGTTAATATAAAAGTTTTAACACATCCCACCCCCAGGGGGTGGTCCCCTCAGTCAATACCCTCCTACTTCCTGTATCCATACTCCAGTTTCAATGTCTAGCTTGTCAGGAGACAATGCCACGGCGGTGGCTTACGTCAATCACCAAGGGGGCACCAGGAGTGCCCGAGCGGCTCGGGAAGTGGCCGACATTCTTTCTTGGGCCGAGACTCGTGTCCCGGCGATATCGGCGGTACACATTCCGGGGGTGGAGAACTGGCAGGCGGATTGTCTGAGCCGCCAGACCCTGGATCAGGGGCAATGGTCTCTCCACCCGGCTGTCTTCCAGATGTTGTGCGCGAAGTGGGGTCTTCCGGATGTGGACCTGTTCGCGTCTCGTCTGAACAACAAGATGAAAAGGTTCGTGGCAAGGACGCGCGATCCTCGGGCAGACGCGTCCGACGCGTTAGTAGCCCCGTGGCATCAGTATCGGCTGCTGTATGCGTTTCCGCCGATTCAATTGCTGCCCAGGTTCCTTCGCAGGTTGAACTCGGAACCACATACAGTGATTCTTGTGGCACCGGACGGGCCTCGCCGGTCCTGGTACGCGGACCTCGTGAACCTGGCGGTCGACGCTCCTTGGCGTCTGCCTCTTCGAGAAGATCTCTTGTCTCAAGGGCCGATATTCCATCCTGCTTTACAGTCGCTGGCTTTGACAGCCTGGCTGTTGAAACTGAGGTCCTGAAAGATAGGGGTCTTTCTCCGGAGGTCATTCACACTTTGATTAACGCGAGGAAGTCTTCCTCGGGGAAGGTATATCACCGTACTTGGAAGGCCTATTTTGCCTGGTGTGAGTCCAGGGGGTTTTCACCTCGCACATACTCTGTGTCTAGGGTGTTGTCCTTCCTTCAGACGGGTGTCGACCAGCGTCTGGCGCTGGCTACGGTCAAGGATCAGGTGTCTGCGCTGGCCGTTCTCTTTCAACGTCCTGTGGTGTCTAACTCCTTGGTTAGTACCTTTGTTCAAGGGGTGCGACATCTGGTCCCTCCTAGGAGGGAACCTTTACCTCCTTGGGACTTGAATCTTGTTCTGTCCGTGTTACAACATGCTCCTTTTGAACAGATCAGGAAGATCTCGTTGTCCATGTTGTCCAAAAAAGTCGCTTTTTTGGTGGCGATCACTTCGGCTCTCAGGGTTTCGGAGCTGGCAGCTTTGTCCTGCAAGTCTCCGTATCTGGTCATTCATCTGGATAAGGTGGTCTTGCGACCTAACCCTTCTTTTCTTCCGAAGAGAGTTTCGGATTTTCACATCAATGAGGACATTGTCCTGCCTTCGCTCTGCGCGAAGCCCAGACATCCGAAGGAGGTGGAGCTGCATTCCTTGGATGTTGTTCGGGCGATTAGGGTTTACCTAAAATCGACTGAATCTTTCCGCAAGTCGGATTCCTTGTTTGTCCTTCCTGAGGGACCTCGGAAGGGCTTGGCTGCGTCGGCCTCTACCATTGCCAAATGGATCAGACAGACTGTGGAACAGGCCTATGCTTTGAAGGGGAAAGTTCCCCCTGTGCCTGTGAAGGCGCACTCTACAAGATTTCTGAGTACGTCTTGGGCCTGTCGTCATGGGGCTTCTGTGGCCCAGGTGTGTAAGGCGGCGACTTGGTCGTCCGTTCACACCTTCACAAAATTCTACAGAGTGGATGTTCAGGCATCGGCAGATGCTTCCTTTGGCCGCAAGGTTCTTAGTGCGGCAGTTCTTTAGAGCCTCTTGTATGGGCTCCTTGGCTGTTTGGGATACATGTTGTTATCCCTGGGTTATTTGTTTTCCTGGGATTTTTGCTTCTGTTGAGCAAGTTTTTTCTTCTGTTGCCCAGATGGTTTCCTTCCTTTGGTAAGGTTCCTTTCTCTGCTGTGGAGACGGCGTTGCCTTGGGCGCGGCTGCGTTTCCCACCCCTCATGTTTGCACTGCTTTGGGACGTCCCCATTGTGACGAATATGAAGAGGGCGGCGACTGTCGGAGGACGTAAGAGAAAACGGAATTTTTGTAAAATCTTACCTGTAAAATTCCTTTCTCTGAGTCCTCCGACAGTCGCCGCCCCCGCCCCTCTTTTGGGGTTGTTTGTACTCTCTACTGCTATTCCACTGAAACTGGAGTATGGATACAGGAAGTAGGAGGGTATTGACTGAGGGGACCACCCCCTGGGGGTGGGATGTGTTAAAACTTTTATATTAACATATTCTGTTGCCTAGCTAAGTCTAATACCCCATTTTGACGAATATGAAGAGGGCGGCGACTGTCGGAGGACTCAGAGAAAGGAATTTTACAGGTAAGATTTTACAAAAATTCATTTTTTTTTTTTTACCAAACATAGGTAGCAGAAAACAAATTGGCCAAAAATGTTAAATTTTGATTTTTACATTTTTTTTGGGGGGGGAATTTCATATAAAAAAATGTGAAAAATATTGTTATTTTTGCAAAATTTACGCTCCTTTTTTTGTTTATAGCGCAAAAAGTAAAAATCGCACAGGTGATCAAATACCACCAAAAGAAAGCTCTGTTTATGGGAAAAAAAGGACGTCAAATTCGTTTAGGTACAGCATCGCACTACCACGCAATTGTCCGTTAAAGTCACGCAGTAAAAAATTGCAAAAAAACCCCTGGTCTTTAAGCAGCCAAATCCTCCGGGGCTTAAGTGGTTAAAGCAACGCAGTGCCGTTACGCAAAAAAATGGCCTGGTCATTAAGGGGGTAAAACCTTCCGGGGCTAAAGTGTTTAAACAGCTACATTGAAAAAAGTCACTGGTATAAATCAAATTGTGATACTGAACAGACACACCCAGTGTAACACAGAGACAGTCTGAAAACACTAGAGAAGAGAGAGAAAATCCCTTGTTATAGGTCAACAGAGACTTGCACAGCACCATAGAAACCATGCTTAATGCTAAATACAATGTACAGTGTTAAGCTATAGTGTCAATCAGTTACAGCAGGGGTGTCCAACTGTTTGACATTCCTGGGCCACATTGGAAGAAGAGGGATTGTCTTGGGTCACACCTAAAATACACTAACAATAAGGATAATTGATGAGCAGAAAAAGTTGGGCAAATCACAAATGAACGATCACTAATCTAGATAACGAGCAGGGACCTCTGATTCCTACTGTATTAAAGTATATTGTAGTTGTACTGTCTACCCTCAAGTTGTAAAGTGCTGCATAAACTGTAAATCCTATATCATCATAATTATGTAATGGAGTAATATTTTTTTTTCTTGAACAATCTTCCTTCATCCACAACTTTTTTCTTTTTTTGGGTTTTGTTTTCTTTTGTGATGTGGAAGCCACGCTAGAATTAAAAATAAATAATAAAGGGGATTGGGATTTCCACTATATGTGCCTGGGTTGCCAACTGTCAGAAAATTCACAGAAAAGGTGCAATGCAGAAGACACATGACCACTCTCTGAATTCCTGACATTATCAATTTGTTTTTTTTTTTTTTCCAATTCTCAATCAGTTACATATAACCAAATGCTTCCAGTGGTATATTGACCAGACCAAAAGTGGGCAAGTAAAAAGTCCATTGTTGGGGTTTACAAACACTTTAAAACTGCTCATTTTTTGCCATCTGTGACTCTTTAGGGAGATTGTCATTCACTTTCTGTCCTGTAGACTCAAAGGGAAGTGAGAAGATCTCTTTCCAATGTAAGAATAATACCCTCTTTAGTTTTCATGGGCAAAAGTGTCCTTATTGGAAGATTTAGCCTGTTCTGATGGCAACACAAAATTTTGGATTTACTCTCGCTTTCATTTCCCACATTAGTAAGCAGGACAATTGAAAAGTGAGAATCTCCCTAATGGTGCACACTCTGCAATAAAAACCTGAACATTGTACAGTCCTTTATCCACCACTATCCAAATCCTAAAAAAATAAAAGTTTTCGTTACTTGACAATAACTTTATCATTACTTAACCACTTTAAGACCGGAAGGATTTGCTCCCTTAATGACAAGGCCCTATTTTGCAATTCGGCACTGCGTTATTTAACGGACAATTGCACGGTCGTGCAACGCTGTACCCAAATAAATTGGTGTCCTTTTTTTTCCCCACAAATAGAGCTTTCTTTTGGTGGTATTTGATCACCTGTGCGATTTTTTTTTTTTTTTTTTTTTTTGCATAGAATGCATTACGATAAAAAAACATTGTCTTTATGACTCCTTAAATAGCAAATTAATACATGTATCATTTTTAGGACAAACAAGGCTTTCTTTTGATGACCTGGTTTTGCAATGTCCTTTTTCATATGCAATCCATAAAAATATTCACTTTTTTTTACCAATGGTAAAAACAAAAAAAAAATCACTGTAGATTTGTTTTTGTTCGATATTTTTATTCTTATTTTAAAAATGACACTAAAATTGTAATTTGTACAAAATATTGCAAAGTTAATTTACAAATTAAAAAAACAAAGAAACCAAAAAAAAAAATACAAAATTAAATGTAAGGGTCCTTTCACACGGCCGCTCCGCTGCTTAAGTCTGCTGCGGGACTTTTTTTTTTTTTTTTTTTCACGGAGCGGATGACATTTGTGTCATCCGCTCCGTGTGTCCGCATATCATCCCATCCGTTTGCGGATGATATGCGGACATAATGTAAGTATATGGCATTGTGGATGTCAGCAGGTGACACCGCTGACATCCGATTTTCCTTCCTTTCCGTTTTTTACACGGATGAAAAAATAGGGTTCTGTTCCATTCGAAAAAACGGAACAGAACTGAAAGGAGGAAAATCGGATGTCAGCGGATGGTATTCCGCTGACATCCGCAATGCCATTCACTTACATTATGTCCGCAAATCATCCGCAAACGGATGGGATGATTTGCGGACACACGGAGCGGCCGTGTGAAAGGACCCTAATGGTTAGAAAAATATAAATAATAATAGTGAAGGGTAAGAAGTTCATTAGGGCTAATTAGAGTAAACAAATGGTTAATAGCGCTTTAATGGGATTAAAAAATAAATAAAAATGTAAAGTGCACATTGTTACTTTAGTATTTACTATCTCCCATCTGAGCAGTATTTATAAAAACTTTGTCAGTTGGCCTTTTTTTTTTTTTCTTACAGTAGCAGGCAGCTTCTATATTTACTGCATTCACACTTTGTATGGCTGAATTTGCACTGTATCCGCACCAAGCACGCACAGGACCCTTTTTTTTTTCAGCCGCATCCGGATCGGATCTCACAGTGGTTCACACTTGTGCGATCCGATCCTGTGCAAACTGTCAGATCGCACTGCGATATGCGATCAAACTGGGGGGTCGTTAACATTTAACTGACACCCCCTGCGTATCGCATATGTCATTACTGTAATAATGACACTGGCAGGGAAGGGGTTAAATGTGACCCTAGGGGAGTGATTCTAACTGTGGGGGGGGGGGGGGGGGGCGTGGCTTCTGAGATGACCACAGAGACATGTGATACTATATAGAAGGATCACATGAGCTCTGTGATCATTTCAGGGAAAAGGACGGTTGGCTGTGTATACAACAGCCGACTGTCCTTCTCTCTCTGCGTGCGGCCGCCTGACACACGCATCGGCTTCCCCACTGACGATCGGGGGCAGGAGTGCGCCGGCGACGCCCGCTCGCCCCCTAGCTTTTTCCAGGCGAGCGACGTAGATCTACGTAATTTTGCCTGTAGGAGCCAGCCTGCTGCAGTAAATATAACTTAAGCTGCCGGGAAGTGGTTAATATGACAATTTTGTAAAATAGAAAAAAATCTTCATTATGCCACGAATTGTGGGTAAAAAACATCAACTTCAAAACAACTCACCATGGGTCTTACTAAATACCTTGGAATGTCTACTTTTCAAAAAGGGATCATTTGGGGGGTATTTGTACTGTCCTGGCTTGTTAGTGTCTCAAGAAATTAGATTGGCCTTCAGTATATCTGGTGTGATCAAGTTTTCTGTAATTGGCACCATAGCTTGTAGACTAGAACTTTCACAAAGACCAAATAATACACTGATATTTGTAAAACATTTTAAAAAACCATTTATCATTTTCCTTCCACTTCACAATTATGTGCCACTTTGTGTTGGTCAATCTCATAAAATTCCAATATTTTTGGTTATAACATGACAAAATGTGGAACATTTCAAGGGGTATGAATACTTTCAAGGCACTGTATATATTTGTGCACGTGTTAGACATTGTATTCAGGCCCTATAATAGTTTATAATCCCCAAGGATTGGGAGAAAGGAAGAGTGACCATGCCATATTTGCCATTTTTCAAATTCCTTCTCTTTTTGTTTTTGCAGTAAAAATCAGCGGTCTTCACAAACGTTTGGAGGAGTCTGAGCTAGAATTCAAGGAACTTCAGGAAAGTCAGACTAAGAAATTATCTTATGAACTGTAAGTGCACTGTTGTCTCTTTTGTGGTGGGCACGCATGATCTAAATCAAGCCAGTGTTTATAGTAGAAATGCCCGTTGCTTCTGGATTTACTGTGGTATATAGAAGTGACAATATTAATATTCTTTACAGTATCTGTATTCTGCTTTGCCTGGGTCCCGCATGAGCCTTTTTATATAAAA
Organism: Pelophylax lessonae; assembly: GCF_965119305.1. Lineage (NCBI taxonomy): Eukaryota > Metazoa > Chordata > Amphibia > Anura > Ranidae > Pelophylax > Pelophylax lessonae. The sequence continues at coordinate 350,832,720 of NC_138768.1, forward strand.
TAAAAGGATGATGTTCCTGTATGGCCTAGCCTGTGGCCTTTGGTGAAGGATACCCTCTTCTGGCTATTCATCATCATCTTAGATACATTTGATTTACTGCCAACATTTTAGCATTCTTCTTGGTAAAACCATGGCTGTCCAGAAACCATATATTCATATTATACTTCCCACTTTTTTGTTGGGAGATTCTTTCAAACCGTAGCTGCTTCATGTCCACAGCAGCTTTCCTGTTCAGTTTTCTGGATCGGTTGACTCCTCAGCTGAGCCTTGGGGGGGGGGGGCTGTACCCTGACCCTACGTGAAAGATTATGCAGGGCCAGTCTGTAATGTCACTTTGGGCACTTGCTCATTTGTGGCCGCTCACCTTGGCATGACATGCATTGCAGGGTGCTATACAGGTTTATCAGCAGGTGGCACCCTGTCTTTGATGACCCCCTTGAGGGGATGTTAATCCATAAGGGTGAAGCCAGGATGTGGGCTTGTCCCTTTCAGTGCCGGTTCAGATTTATGCGATCACAGAGATCGCATGTAATTCGGAGCGCACTGCTCCTAAAATTACATGCGATCTCTGTGCGGTGCAAATTTCAGCCATACAGTTTGTATGGCTGAATTTGCACCGCAATCACAATAAACACGCACAGGACCCTTTTTTTGGTCCGCAGCAGAATCGGATCACATGGTGGTTCACACTATTGCGATCCGATTCTGTGCAAACTCTCAGATCGCACTGCGATATGCGATCTGATCTGGGGGTGTCGTTAACTGTAAATTGACGCCCCCCAGCGTATCGCATATGGCAGTGTGAACTGCCTGTGCTGCGGATGTGATGCGGGAACACGCTGTATATTCGCAGCGTTCCCGCATCGCATAAATGTGAACCGGCACTCCGACACTTACTGAGAAAGCTCTTCAGTGATTGTCAGCCCCCTTAAAGCAATTGTAAACCACGGATTTTGCAGGAAAACAAAAAAATGCAAGGCAATGGCATAGTATGCATCTCTCCTCACAGAGGGGAGGAGCGGAGGGGAGGACAGAGCCAGATGAAGGTGAGGAGGGGGGGCACCCAGGTGGACAGAGAATGGGAGGATAGCGCCAGGTGGACAGAGGAGAGGGGGGATGCAGCCAGGTGGACAGAGGAGAGGGGGGATGCAGCTAGGTGGAGGGGAGGACCGAGCCAGGTGGATACAGGAGAGGGGGGGATGCATCCAGGTGGAGGAGTGGACAAAGTAGATGCAGCTAGGTGGAGGGGAGAATGGATCCAGGTGGATAGAGGAGAGAAAGAAATGCAGCCAGGTGGAGGGGTTAGACTCCAGTGATAAGGTCTGGTCTTCCTATGGAAGCCTTCATGCCGATCTTCATCCCTGGTCCTCCCCATCCCCAGCGCTCCCCCCCCCCCCCCCACCTGAAAAGTTCTTACCTTGGGGGATATATAATATAATCCCTCCACGTGTCAGTCAGCAGCAGTGTCAGTCTGTCTCACTGTGACACCTGTCTTATGATCAGGAGATGGGTTCTCCTCACAGGCTATGAGTCACAGCTCATGCAAGGGAGACCTCTCCCAGCTCCTCCCCCTTCACAGCCTTACTCACCTGTCAGCTCATCTCTAGTTTCCACCTCCCTGGGCCCAGGTGGCCGAGTGCAGAGCGGCCAGGAGGACTTAATGGGTGGCCAGCCGTGGAGAAGATGGATGAGCCGCGCAGGCTCAAGTGGCAGCTCGGCTTTGGGCCCCACAAGGACAAATGCCTGGTATGCCCTATAGCCTGTCTAGATCTGTCTGACCCTATATTTGTTGATACTGGTTACCTTTTAATAAGCAACCTAGGGAAATCTATGTACTTTATAGAGAGAGTCTGAATTAGAGAATTGGCAATGTAAAGTTATAGACAGTATATTTTGAAATTTTTGATCAATTGGTTGGAAACTCTGTTACACCACTTGCATCTACAGCATGGGTGTCCAACCTTTCGGCTTCTCTGGGCCACATTGAGTGTAGAGAAATTTTCTCGGGCCGCATATAAAATTATACTATAGTTAAGGTATATATGTAATAAAACGCTGCCACACCCTTCCCGCGCCGCACTGTGCCACGCCTCCCCCCCCCTGCACTAATCTAACACAACTAGAGGATGATTAAATTAAATGCAATCAGTATACAGAGGTTTACTTCTTCTGAGAGATTTTAACCGCTTGTTGACCGCCGCAAGTACATTTACTGCGGCAGTCAGCCCCTCCTGGGCAAAGCGACGTAGTACTACATCGCTCGCCCAGAAGCCTGGAGGGGGGAGCGCGCTGCCGGAGGCGTGCTCCTGCCCCTGCTCGTTCACGGCCATCCCCGCGCGAGTGACCGGCGGCCACTCGCGATCTCCAGCGGGAGAGGGAGAAAGGCAGGCTGCTGATGTAAACAAAGCTGACTGTCATTCTCCCTGGTGTAACTGCAGAGATCATACGATCCTGCTATGTAGGATCGTAATGTCTCTGTGGTTACATCAAAAGCCATGTCCCTTGACAGAAGCACGCCCCTAGGGACACACTTAACCGGTTGCCGACTGCGCCCAGTATATTTACTGCGGCAGTCAGCCCCGGCCAGGCAGAGTGACGTAGATCTACGTCACTCGCCTGTCACTGGGTTTTGAGCCAATAGCGGGCGAGCGCACGCCCGCCTCGGCTCGTTCACGGAGGAGTGCGGGCGTGTGACCGGCGGACCCGATGTCCGCCGGTCACACTACGATCGTCGGTAGAGCGGGAGAAAGGCAGAGCGGCTTATGTAAACAAGCCGCCTGTCATTCTCCCCTGTGTAAAAATGGAGATCAGACGGTTCTACTACGTAGAACCGTTGATCTCTGTTTTTACACTAGTAGCCATGTCCCACTACAGTTAGAATCACGCCCCTAGGACACACTTAACCCCTCCCTGTCCAATACAGTTAACCCCTTCCCTGCCAGTGTCATTTTTACAGTAACAGTGCATATGTATAGCACTGATTACTCCAGTAATGTCACTGGTACCCCCAAAAGTGTCAAAAATGTCAGTCAAGTGTCCGATCTGTCCGCCGCAATGTTGCAGTACCGCAAAAAAAAATCGCAGATCGCCGCCACTACTCGTTAAAAAAAAAAAAAAAAAAACCCCCAAAAATGACAAAAATCTTTCCCTTTTGTTAGTAAACGCGATAACTTTTGCGCAAACCAATCAAAATACGCTTTTTTTTTTTTTTTTTTTTTACCAAACATATGTAGCATAAAACAAATTGGCCGAAAATGTTAAAAAATTTTGATTTTTACATTTTTTTGGGGGGGAATTTCATATAAAAAAAAAAAGTGAAAAATATTATTTTTGCAAAATTTACGCTCTTTTTGTTTATAGCGCATGATCAAACAATCGCACAGGTGATCAAATACCACCAAAAGAAAGCTCTGTTTTTGGGAAAAAAAGGACGTGAAATTCAGCGTCGCAGGACCGCGCAATTGTCCGTTTAAAGTCACGCAGTAAAAAATCGCAAAAAAAACCCTGGTCAGGAAGGGGGTAAAATCTTCCGGGGCTTAAGTGGTTAACCCCTGGATCTCTAATAAAGTTAACCCCTTCCCTGCCAGTGTCTTCATTACAGTAACAGTGCATATTTATAGCACTGATTACTGTAGTAATGTCACTGGTACCCCCAAAAGTGTCAAAAATGTCAGTCAGGGGTCCGATCTGTCCGCCGCAATGTCGCAGTCCCGCAAAAAAAAAAAACGCAGATCGCCGCCATTACTAGTTAAAAAAAAAAAACCAATAAAAATGACAAATCTTTCCCTTAGTAAACGCAATAACTTTTGTGCAAACCAATCAAAATACACTTATTGCGATTTTTTTTTTTTTTTTTTTTTTTTTTTTTTTTTTTAACCAAAAATATGTAGCGGAAAACAAATTGGCCTAAAATGTTAAAAAATTTTGATTTTTTACATTTTTTGGGGGGAATTTCATATAAAAAAATTTGAAAAATATTGTTATTTTTTCAAAATTGACGCTCTTTTGGTTATAGCGCAAAAAATTAAAATAGCACAGGTGATCAAATGCCACCAAAAGAAAGCCCTGTTTGTGGGGAAAAAAAGGACGTTAATTTCATTTGGGTATAGCGTCGCACAACCGTGCAATTGTCCGTTAAATTCACGCAGTGCCGAATCGCAAAATAGGCCCTGGTCTTTGAGCAGCCAAATCTTCCGGGGCTTAAGTGGTTAAAGAAACACTCTAACCACCATCACCACTTCAGTGATTTGAAGTGGTCATGGTGGGAGGAGTCAGAAACACTGCACATGCTGGGATATTTACATTTATGTGCTGGGGGATTGTTGCACCCCTAGCACATGACTTAGGCAGCCAGAAAATGTTATGTCCTCACTGTATTCATACATGTATAAACAAGGACATGACCTATTATGACAAAACACAACTAGTTATTAAAAAACATATTGCAACAATTTACACACTAATGCACATACCTTTTCTACTTATTTTGCAGACTGCTGGCGGGTAATGCTGGTCGTGTGGGTACTGCTGGTCATTACATTGGGTACTGCTGGAGGAAGCAGCGGCTGCAGTGGAGAGTAGAGCCGCTGCTTCCTGTATGGCTCCTGTCACAGGTGGAGTGCATTTCATATCACTCAACCTGTGACAGAGTTGGAACTATACAGGAAGCAGTGGCTCTGTCACTGACTGCAGACATCCTAAGTCTCCTGCGGCAGCCGGGGGATCGCACGGCACTTGCAGCCTAGTGCATTGCCATCCAATGCAGCTTCACCAGTGCGTGCCCATCCGATGCAGCCTCACCAGTGCATGCCCATCCGATGCAGCCTCACCAGTGCATGCCCATCCGATGCAGCCTGACCAGTGCATGCCCATCCGATGCAGCCTGACCAGTGCATGCCCATCCGATGCAGCCTGACCAGTGCATGCCCATCCAATGCAGCCTGACCAGTGCATGCCCATCCAATGCAGCCTCACCAGTGTCCATCCAATGCAGCTTCACCAGTGCATGCCTATCCAATGCAGCTTCACCAGTGCATGCCTATCCAATGCAGCTTCACCAGTGCATGCCCATCCAATGCAGCCTATTTCGTGCCTATCCAATGCAGCCTCACAAGTGCATGCCTTGTCCAATGCAGCCTGATCAGTGTCCATCCAATGCAGCCTGATCAGTGCCCATCCAAGGCAGCCTCACCAGTGCATGCCCATCCAATGCAGCCTGATCAGTGCCCATCCAATGCAGCCTCACCAGTGCATGCCCATCCAATGTAGCCTCACCAGTGCGTGCCCATCCAATGCAGTCTGCAATGAAGAGAGAGGAGAGCCACTGGATTACACAGAGCAGGGATCTCCCACTTACCTGGCGACCGCTGTCATATGAAGTCCTGCCTCCTGGACCGGCTCCTATGATGGAAGTCACCAATGTGCTGTCTGTCATAGGAGCCAGGCCAGGAAGCGGGACTTTGTATGACAGCAACTGCTGGGTAAGCAGGAAATCCCCGATCTGCTTGTCATCCGGCAGCGTGTGAACTGCCTGTGAGGGAGATGAGATGCGGGAACCCCGCATCTCAATGACATTGAAATTTCAGCAAAATGGAGTAGTCTGCTGCATAATTTTTTTCCATTTGATTTTCGGGGTGTCTTTGAATTCAGCCCTCTGTAGGTTGATAATTTTCATTTCCCCGTTAAACGATGCAACATCCTTTTCGTTCCTAACACATTGCCCAATCCATATCAGTATAGATATACAGCATGATCTTTTTACCCATTGAGATCTGATGTGCTTTCAAAGTGTTCCTTTAATTTCTTTGAGCAGCGTATATATTTCTCTGCAACACATGCACATTTCCTTATGTTTTATCACTTTAACCACTTGAAGACCAGACTGTTACAGCCCCTTTCAGTCCAGGCCATTAATTCAGTTTCTGCGCTGTGCATTCAGCGCTAGCACATTTTGAATGACAAGTAGTCAGTCATGCAGCACTGTATCTAGGTAAATTTTATATCTTTTTTTTTTTTTTTTAAACAGATGGAGTATTTGGTAGAATTTGATCACCACTGGGTGTTTTTTACCTTTTTACTATATAAAGGAAAAAAGACTAAACATTTTGGGGTGGGGTGAAACATTATTCTCTATCGTTCGACAGACGCTGCTCTATATTTTCTTAGACTATTGGGTTATGCTTTTTCAATCAGGAATAGGACACTAGGCAGGAAAAAGCTTTACCACGCCTATGGGGGCTGTCCCTGCAGGCATAACCCCACTCACTCTGCTACAGCAGCCAGTTTGTTTCGGCCTAGTTTAAGAATAGGACCTAGTTCCCTGCTGCGACTTCGGTCTTGGCTATTAAATAGGGAAATTTGTTATTTTGTTATTTTTTATTTTTCACTAGGTAAAGTTCCTGGGAAACCACAAGCAACAGCTGGCTTTGGTGTCGGACTGGATATTCTAGATCCTTAAGGTCTCCTAGCCTGTCCAGCATGAGCAGGTTATAGTCCAGAACTAGGCCTCACCACGACAGAGCTTTGATGGATGGGGACGAGCTTGCGAGTGGACAAGTCTCGCTGAGACGCAATCGACCTGGAATGCCCTGAGTCGCAGCGTACCCCCTGGGTGGCAGCACCCCCATCCCGGATGGGAGGTGGCCGGTGCGGAGTGGTATGGTGAGTAATACAGTCCCCCCAATCCTGTGGCGGTCTCAGGCTGAACGTGGGCCCCCTCCCTAAAATAGTCGGACCCTCAGGGCTCCCTCGGTTCCCAGGGCCTCCAGGATACAAGGCACGCCATTTTGCTGTAGATTCATGCTTTCTATTCTCCCATTGAAATGCACGGGCAGCCATTTTTTGTTAGTTCCCCATAGGAATGCATGGGGCGGCAATTTTCTTGTAGTCCACAATGCTGGACAGGCGAGCGGCATGTAACATGAAAATCTATCTGACAGGCTGTGCTTGTTTCAGGAGTGTTTTACTTTCACAAGAACGCGCTGGCAGTCTCCTGAGCGGTCTGGTAATGTTTTCTGGGGCCCCTGTAGGTTTTGCTCAGCCACTCTTATGTGCTTGTATTGGATTGGAACTAGGTATACCACTAAGTTAGCGGTAGGATTGCGATTTAGGGACTTTAAAGTGACACATTTTTCATATCGGTGTAATATGGAGTCCCAGGGTACTATTTCACCTACAGACCCCCTAGGTCTGTAGGTGAAATAGTGGCTGCGGAACCTTCTGGGTCGCATCCCCTGTATGCGCTTACGGCAGTCTTGGAAAGCCTGGTGTCTAAGGTAGATTTTGTATGTCAAAGCCTTGCTAGCCGCAAACGCCCTCTGCCTTCGCCTCCCTCTGTAGTTTCCACCGCAGATGCACCCCATCCTGTTGGGTCGGTGTCTTCGCATTCTGATGGTGAAGAGAACCTGTCATCCGCCGCCGCGCGGGAATGCGCATTTGTGGAAGCACTTATAGTTTCAGTGCGGGAAACTTTCAAACTGGCTGATGAATCTACAGCACAGTTGTCTTTTGGCTCTCGCAAATCTCGAAAATCGGGCAAGGTGTTCTCTTGTCTGGAACTTTTTGACGATATTGTCAATTAACAATGGCGGCGCATCAAGCACATGCTAGTGGTGCCTAAGCGCTTTAAACGCCGTTATACATTTGCAGATGCAGTGTCCACTAAGTGGACCGTGCCACCTAAGGCGGATCACTCGGTTTCCAGGCTGAATAAGTCTACCGTGGTTCCGGTGGAAGAATCCCCGGCCTTCGCAGACCCAATGGATAGGCGGGTGGAGTCTCTATCCCGCCATCTGCACGTGCTTGCGGGTTCCATTTTGAAACCAATATTTGTGAATGTCATGGTGTCACAGACGGTTGCTAAATAGATGAAGTTACTAAGAGGTAACTTGGAAGCTGGGCAGCTCTCCCCCCCCCCCCCCCCCCCAGCGGTGCTGGAACTAATGGACCAGATGGCTCAAGCCCTGGTGTTCATGTATGATGTGTCCCTGGATGCGGCTCCCCTAGTAGCCAGAGTGTCGTGAGTGGGGATTGCGATTAGACGCATGGTGTGGATAAAAAGCTGGTCTGCGGCCCAGGTTTCCAAAAAGGCTTTGACAGATCTTCCCTATTTAGGGGAGAGGTTGTTTGTATTCTTCCTGGACGAGTTGATCCTTATGGGGGGTAGAGTACTCTTCTTCCTCAGTCATCTATGGGCAAGGCGCCACGTCATAGACTGGGCCCTTCCTTCACTGCTCATAAGCTGCTTTTTCGTACCTCCAGGTTGCAAGACAAAGGGAAGCCATTCAGGTCTTCTGGGAATTCCAAGAAGCCATGGTCAGGTAAATCAAAGACCGGCGAGTCCGGATCTGCAGACAAATCCCCGTCTGCATGAAGGGGCACACTCCCCTGCTTCTGGGGTGGGGGGACGTCTTCGCTTCTTTCCGGAACCTTGGACTTCCTTGATTCAGGACAAATGGGTTCACAAACTGATCTGATCTGGGTACAAGATCGATTTCCGGTCTCGTCCGTCGAACACATTCTCTCCGTCCAACCTGCGCCTCCCTCCAGACCGGTTAATTGATCTACGGGAGGCGGTACAAGATCTGCTGTCGCAAGGGGTGATTGTACCAGTTCCCTCTCAGGAACACTTTCAATGGTTTATTCAAACTGGTTTTCTGTGCCTAGAAAAGAGGGCAAAGTGTGTCCAATTCTGGATCTCAAGGCTCTAAACCACTTTGTGCAGCTACAGAGGTTTCACATGGAATCCATTCGAATGGTAGTGACGTCACTACACCAGGGAGACTTATTGGCTTCCATAGATATGAAGGACTCATAGATCTCAAGGACACATATCTACCCATCCCTATCTACGCTGGACACCAGTGGGTTCTGCGCTTTGCCGTAGCAGAAGAACATTATCAATTTGTGGCGTTACCCTTTGGTCTCGCCTCTGCTCCCAGGGTGTTTACCAAAGTACTGGCCCCAGTGTTGGCATTGTTGCACCAACGGGGGACTGCGGTGCTGGGGTATCTGGATGATCTCTTATTGAGAGCAGACTCTCATTCAGCCTGGATGGGCGACCTTGGGATCATGGTCAGCTTCCTGCAGGAATTCGGGTGGACCATCAATTTCAAGAAATCCTCCCTGATACCTTCCTTGAGACTGGATCTGGGCCTGACTCTGGATTCAGCCTTGGCGAGGGTCTTTCTTCCCCTGGACAAGCTGCAGAAGTTACAGGGGGCGATCAGGTTGTTTTTGGCAAACAATCTGTCCTCTCTGCGAACTTATATGCGGGCCTTGGGTCTGATGGTATCAACCTTCGAGGCTGTTCCATTTGCTCAGTTCCATACCAGACCTTTGCAAAGAGATTCTGGTCAAATGGAACAAGGATCCCAAGTTTTTAGACACTTTGATTCGGTTGAGCCACAACACAAGATCTGCTCTGTTATGGTGGCTTCACTCTCCAGCACTATGCCAGGGCAAGTCCTTCCTCCTGTTGTTTTGGGCAGTGGTAACCATGGACGCCGGCTTGTTGGGCTGGGGCGGGGTACTAGGGAATTTCTGTGCACAGGGATCCTGGACAGTAGAAGAGTCTAAACTACCGTTAAATGTTTTGGAGCGCAGAGCAATAACGCTTTGTCTGAGCCACTGGATGACTTGTCTGCAAGATTGTCAGTTTCGGATTCAATAGGACAATGCCACGGCTGTGGCTTACATCAATTGCCAGGGGGGCACCAAGAGTGTTTTTGGTGGCCAGGGAGGTGGGCGAAATTTTGGCCTGGGCGGAACAGTTTGTTTCAGCTCTCTGCTGTGCACATCCCAGGTGTGGAGAACTGGCAAGCGAATTACCTGAGTCGTCAGGTGTTGGATCACGGGTAGTTTCATCTCCTGTGTGTCAGGCGGGCGACACCCAAGGTTGATCTGTTTGCTTCTCGCCTCAACAAGAAGGTGCAGAGGTTTGTAGCCAGATCTCAAGATCCTCTGATGCCACAAACTCACTGGTGGCTCCTTTGGGATCGGTATCAGCTGATTTATGACTTTCCTCCGCTGAAACCTCTGCCGAGCCTTCTACGCAGAATAGAGGTGGAAGGAATTCCGATCATTCTGGTGGCTCCAAACTGGCCTCAGCAGTCTTGGTACGCAGACCTAATAAGGTTGGTCGCTGATGCTCCTTGGAGACTTCCTCTTAGGGAAGATCTGTTGTCTCAAGGTCCTCTCTTCTTTCCTCCTTTACAGTTGCTGGCTTTAATGGCATGGCTGTTGAAAGCCAGGTGTTGAGGGATAGAGGTCTTTCTGACTCTGTGATTCCTACGCTCTTGAAGGCTAGGAAGTCTACTTCCAGGAAGATATATCCTGGTACGTGGAAATCGTACATTTCATGGTGCGAATTGCTGAAGGTGCACCCTCGCTTGTTTTCAGTTACTAGGGTTTTGGCCTTTCTGCAGAAAGGGGTTGAACAGCGGTTGGCTTTGGGCACTATCAAAGGCCAAGTGTCGGCCTTGGCGATTTATATTTTCAACGCTCATTAGCTACGCATTCCTTGATTAGTACCTTCATTCAGGGAGTGCGCCATATGGCTCCTCAGTGGGATCTAAATCTGGTATTATCTGTTCTTCAAAAGCCTCCTTTTGAGACCATTCGGGAGATTTCTCTGCCTTTATTTTCTCAGAAGGTTCTTTTTGGTGGTTATCACTTCTGCCCGCAGGGTGTCTGAATTGGTGGCGTTGTCCTGCCATTCACCTTATCTGGTGGTCCACAGAGATAAAGTGATACTCCTGACCAAATCAATCTTTTCTCCCTAAAGTAGTTTCTGATTTTCATTTGAATGAAGACATTGTGCTGCCTTCACTCTGTCCCAAGCCCAAGCATCCTGAGGAAATTGTCTTGCATTCTTTGGATGTGGTTCGAGCGATCAGGGTTTACCTGGTGGCTACTGAGTCTTTCAGAAAGTCGGATGCTCTTTGTCCTTACTGAGGGACCTCATAAGGGTTTGGCTGCGTCTGCTGCGACTATTTCCAGGTGGATCAGGCATACGGTTGTTCAGGCTTATTCGCAGAAGTGTCGGTTTCCTCCTTTCCCAGTGAAGGCGCATTCTACTAGAGTGCCGTGTGCCTCTTGGGCTTTTCGCCATTAGGCATCAGTGATGCAAGTTTGCAAGGCTGCGACTTGGTCGTCTGTGCATACGTTCACAAAATTGTACAAAGTTGATGTGTTGGCATCTTTGGATGCCTTCTTTGGCCGCAAGGTTTTGTAGGCTGCTGTTTAAAGAGAATCCTTTTTGTTCTCTTTGAGGGTGTATGTTTTTGCTAAATGAGCGCCAGTTGTTCCTGGTTGAGCTCCATATTACCTGGTTGGCTACGTTTTAGCCCATGGGTAGTTGCGTTCTTTTTTGCGTTTGTCTTCCCACCCCTCATGAAAGTACTGCTTTGGGACATCCCAATGGTCTAAGAAGACATGGAGCTGCGTCTGTCAATGAACGATAGAGAAAACAGGATTTTTGTACTTCCTGTAAAATCCTTTTCTCTGAAGTTCATCGACACCTGCTCCTCTGCTTCTGAGTGTGTGGGGTTTTTTTTGTCTTCTAAACACTGCTTGCAATGAAACTGGCTGCTGTAGCAGAGTGTGTGGGGTTATGCCTGCAGGGACAGCCCCCATAGGTGTGGGAAAGCTTTTTCCTGCCTAGTGTCCTATTCCTGATTAGAGGAGGAGCATACCCAGTGGTCTAAGATATGGAGCTGCGTCTGTCGAACTTCAGATAAAAGGATTTTACGGTAAGTAAAACCAGTTTTCTTTGTTTCTTTATCTTTAATCTTTCTTCATCTTAATCTTTCTTCATAGATTTGAGCCTAGATCTTCTTATTTAGTTAAAATAGAAAAATCAGTGTACAGTATACTATTTAGTCTGTGTGAAAGTTTACCAACTATGGTGTGTGTGTCAAGTAGCTTTCAAAGAGCCTAAATTATGCATCTAATTTCCTAACTACCTATCATCATATTTCTTGAGTTAACGGGTATTGAAAATGTCTTTTTACTGTGCTCAGTGTGTTAAACTAAAAGCTGAAGGTTTAATATATTCTATAATGACCCTATTATAATAGACCTTACGCCCCCAGCATTCCTTGATGTGCAACCCCTATAATTACGTAGTTGGTCAGGTTGTAAAAGTCCATCTAGTTCAACTAATAGAAAAAATAAGCCAAAACCTTCCATATACAAAACCCTATACCCACAGGTGGTCCACTGGATGGCAAAATAACCCCCCTAAAGGGATCATGTACACACACAGACTAGGTTGGCTGATGGCCACAGGAGTGCGCAAACTGCAGCAATAAATTTCCTATCCTGAACTCGATTCTTCTGCGTTCAGGAGAGGGAGGTTGAGAGAGGTTAAATTTACCCCCCCACCCCACCCACAACCGCTTCTAAACTCTTGTGTATGTGTACATTGACGCACACTTTTATGGAGTTGAGTTTAGAAGCTTTGGCAAAAAAAACGCCAAAAGCTCCTAAACTCAAGCCTGAATCCTAAGCTCTGACAGTTGTCACTTCTGACCATTTTTCACATTACAACAGCCTCCCAGGAGGCAGCCCGCCCCCCTCCAGCAGGTGACTCAACCTTCGCTTAGTAGAGGGGGGGGGGGGGGGAGAGTGTGTCTTTCCTCTAATAAGCTGTCGGATATCAAAGGACTCTGTGCTCTATGCTAGGGGTGTCCAACCTGTGGCCCATGGCCCAAGATGGCTATGAATGCAGCCCAACACAAAATCGTTAACTTACCTCAAAATGGTGATATTTTTTATTTATTTTTTTTCGTAAAAATGCGTTTACACTTTGTGAACACATGCGGCTGAAGAAATATTTTATATTGGTTTCGACATGAAGGGGCATTACAATATGTGCTTTGTCAGTTGTTTCCGGAGTTCCATGTTAAACATTGCACTTCTTGAAACTCCTACAATGGTTAATCTAGAAATCTATTTCTTTCACTTGCTGACATTGTGGCTTTTCCTATCTGTAAGCTAATTTTCTGTTCTTAGGGCACAGTGTGGCAGTAAGATAGCAGAAGTAAAGGAGCAATGTGAAGAGCGGCTTCGAAAAGCGGGTTTGAAGGATAATGCAGTGAATGAACAAACTGAAAAAAATATAATTGAGACCGAAAAGCTAAAGGTAGGAAATCTAGTCAGTTTTTGCCCTATGAAAGCTTGCAGGAAAAGGTCAAAAATAGGAGCTAAAGCCGCAACCAGCAAGCACTGGAACAATCCACCCAAAACCAAAAATGTAATATATTGCAGCTCACCAGACCTTAGATGAGTTGTCTTCTGTGTTTTTTTTTTTTTTTTTTTTCACCTAGTAATCCTTTGAATAACACATTTCCTGTCCAAGGGTGGTTACACTCACGCCCTCACTTGACCACTGGGGTGGATCATGGTTGGTACACTAGGATAGGACTACAAACGCATGTTTTCCTCTTTATCTCCGTTCCATCAGGAGCAGGGGAACTTAAATTTTACACATGATGGCTTGTAAGGAAGATTATGTTGGTGCTTTCATTGCAGCTTACTGGAAGTGACAGGGACACTGCATTTCTGTCAAGATCAACAGGTATTTTCTGTACTTGCTGAAAATGTTCTTCTTTTTTTTTTTGTTGTTCTTGGGTTTACATATGCTTTAAAACCAGTAATAAATTAAATAAATTTTACTTTATATTCATAGTTATGGTGGCTGCATTAGCTTTCATTTTTTAGGCTTTCTCCTTTTTCACCTGGTTATCCAGCCAGGGAGTCTGTTATTTTTCAATTACATTTATCAGACAAAGCTGTCCTGAGCAGTTGAGGGTTGAGACAATCCTTTTAACACTAACAGCAGTGCTTACAATGGCCAGATTTTATTTAATGTAAATGATTTGTTCCAAAGGAGAAAAACTGCTCATGGAGTTTTATCAGGAGTTTAGCGTCAATTTTTTAGTCAAGTCCATCTAATTTTGCTAGTCTAACACTGCTATCCCCCCAGTCTGACAATGCTTCTGCCCAAGTCTGCTTTTCTACTTCATCCAGAATGCAGAAACTCTACGACAGCAAGTGTTATTGGCTGGATCACCAGGTGAAAGGGGGTTAAAACAAAGCTTAAAAATGAAAACTGATGCAGCTACCACATCTAAAGATTGGAAAGCTGCAATATATTACATTTTTGTATTTTGTGTTTAATACCTCTTTAAGGTTACTAGCACCTTCATTGGTGTGTTAGGTTCTTTGTACTAGCCACGTATTACCTTTTTTGCATGCAGCCCTTGGACTGCAGATTCAAGCAATCTTGACACGTGGGACCTGCACATAAATGCCATCTTTAGAACTGTTACTTATTAGCTGTGAAGTAGACATGTGTAGAACGGAATCATTTGTTTAGTTTTTGTTTCGAATAGATTCGTTATGGTAATTTTGTTTCGTTGATTCGTTTCGGAATTTGTTTAGCTTAGTTTATACATTTTTGAACAAATTTCCAATTCCAAAGCCATAACTCTGGTATTTTTTTTTTTTTTTTTGTCAGCCGGTGACTGGCTTTCTCATGAAAGCAGTCTGAGTGGTTAATTAGCCTCTCGATCTCTTTCAGAGTGCTTTCCTGCTGCTCATCTGTGTTTTTTCTGGCTTATCGTTTTTACCAGCGCACCTGAAAATCTGATGGATCGCGTGGCTGGCCATAGAGGTTCCCAGAGACCGGATTGTCTCTGATCGCCTCTATGCTCTTGGCGGACTGGAGTGACATAATTTTTTGATCTTTTTGACCCCAGATCTCTCCATAAAGAGGACCGGTTATTGCCTATTTCTATTACAAGGGATATTTACATTCCTTGTCATTTAAAAATAAAAGCGATTAAAAAAAAATAATAATTAAAGGGACAGTGTAAAATAAAAAGTAAAATAAGTGAAAAAAAAGTTAAACCACCCCCATCCCTCTGTGCTTAAGAAACAAAAACATACAAAAGTTGTCGCCATTCCATGAGCATGCACAATGTTGAAGTGTGACATGTTGGGTATCTATTTGCTAGGCGTAACATTATCTTTTATATTTTATCAAAAAATTGGGATATATATAATATAATATATAATTATCATTATTTTTTTCTTTTGCATTAAGTTTTTTTATGTGTATTTTTTCCAAAAAAATTGCGTATGAAAAGCCGCTGCACAAATACCATGTAACATAAAATATGGTAAAAATCGCCATTTTATTATTTTATTCTCTAGGGTCTCTGCTTATGATAAAAAAAAAAAAAAAGTATTTCACAAAAGTGAGTACACCCCTCACATTTTTGTGAATATTTTATTATATCTTTTCATTGGACAAAACTGAAGAAATTACACTTTGCTACAATGTAAAGTAGTGAGTGTACAGCTTGTATTACAGTGTACATATTCTGTCCCCTCAAAATAACTCAACACACAGCCATTAATGTCTAAACCGCTGGCAACAAAAGTGAGTACACCCCTAAGTGAAATTGCCCAAATTGGGCCCAATTAGCCATGTGACCCGTTAGTGTTACAAGGTCTTAGGTGTGAATGGAGAGCAGGTGTGTTAAATTTGGTGTTATTGCTCTCTTACCGGTCACTGGAGGTTCAACATGGCACCTCATGGCAAAGAACTCTGAGGATCTGAAAAAAAAATTGTTGCTCTACATAAAGATGGCCTTGGCTATAAGAAGATTGCCAAGATCCTGAAACTGTGGCCAAGACCATACAGCAGTTTAATAGGACAGGTTCCATTCAGAACAGGCCTCGCCATGGTCAACCAAAGAAGTTGAGTGAACGTGCACAGCGTCCTATCCAAAAGGTTGTCTTTGGGGAATAGATGTATGAGTGCTGCCAGCATTGCTGCAGAGGTTGAAGGGGTGAGGGGGGATCAGCCTATCAGTGCTCATACAATACATCGCACACTGCATCAAATTGGTCTGCATGGCTGTCGTCCCAGAAGGAAGCCTCTTAAGATGATGCGCAAGAAATCCCGCAAACAGTTTGCTGAAGACAAGCAGACTAAGGATATGGATGTTCTGTGGTCTGATGAGACCAAGATAAACTTATTTGGGTCAGATGGTGTCAAGCATGTGTGGCAGCAACCAGGTGAGGAGTGCAAAGACAAAAGTGTCTTTCCTACAGTCAATCATGGTGGTGGGAGTGTCATTGTCTGGGGCTCCATAAGTGCTGCCAGCACTGGGGCGCTACAGTTTGAGGGAATCATGAATGCCAACATGTACTATGACATACTGAAGCAGAGCATGATCCCCTCCCTTTGAGACTGGGCTGCAGGGCCGTATTCCAACATAACGACCCCAAGCACACCTCCAGGACAACCACTGCCTTGCTAAAGAAGCTGAGGGTAAAGGTGACGGACTGGCCAAGCATGGCTCCAGACCTAAACCCTATTGCGCATCTGTGGGGCATCCTTAAATGGAAGGTGGAGGAGTGCAAGGTTTTGAACACCCACCAGCAACGTGATGTCCTCATGGAGGAGTAGAAGAGGACTCCAGTGGCAACCTGACAAGCTCTGGTGAACTCCATGCCCAAGAAGGTTAAGGCAGTGCTGGAAAATAATGGTGGCCACACAAAATATTGACACTTTGGGCCCAATTTTGAACATTTCCACTTAGGGGTGTACTCACTTTTGTTGCCGGTGGTTTAGACATTAATGGCTGTGTGTTGAGTTATTTTGATGGGACAGCAAATTTACACTGTTATACAAGCTGTACACTCACTACGTTACATTTTAGCAAAGTGTAATTTCTTCAGTGTTGTCACATAAAAAAATATAATATATTTAGAAAAAAGTGTGAGGGTTGTACTCGCTTTTGTAAGATGCTGTATAATGCAAAAATACTGATTTAAATTTTAAACAAAAAGTGCCAGAATAGGCTTGGTCGGCAAGTGGTTAACAACCAATGACTCATTGGCTGTCAGCTGGCTTCCCCTCTGACAGCTGAATGTAAACAAATAAAGGTGATGAAACTAAACCAATTTTAACAAAATTGGTACTATTGTCATTCATAGATTTGGATACATCCGAATCTCTGAATAGCCAAAAATTCATCCGAATTTTAGATTCGGACTGAAACTAATTGCACATGTCTGCTATGAAGATTTTCCAAAAGCTATCCTTGCAGGTGTGCTAGATTTTAATGTTGTCAGAGTCTAAAAAGACATGGTAGAGGCCAATTGCTGTATTGAGGAGGATAATGACCGATCCCTCCTAACTGGTCACTTTCCTTAAAAGATCTGACATCTATGCTTGCCTTCTGTAGTGACTGGGTTATTGAATTTAAAGCTATGTGCATAAAATTATTTTCCTATACCATCCTAATCTTAATTAAAATGTAATTTAAGTGTTAAAATCTCGTAAAACATTTTATAAAAATATATCTGTAAATTATTATGGTAGTTGTTTATAAATGTGATCTTGTAATTCAAGTTTTATTGTCTTGAGATTCGATTACTACTCTAATCTTGCACTTAAATTATGTACAGCTTTTCTATTTAAACATTTTTAAAGTGATAATAAGCTTAACTTTTATCTAGCCAACCACAAAACAGGGGAATATTCAGCAAAAAGACAATGAAAAGGAAGAAGAGAAATACAAAAAACTAAATCTAAAACCTGCATTAATTCCACCTTCCAAGGATGACAAGAAAGAGGTCTTTCCTCCTCCAGAAAAAAAAGGTATGCCTTTTCTAGTCCAGGGTGGAGATTAGGAGCCTCTCAAGGCAATAAACAGATTGTAAAGTCTTTGTTTTTTTAAATAACAAACATATTATACTTACCTGCTCTGTGTAGTTGGTTTTGCACAGAGTGGCCCAGATACTCCTCTACTTGGGTCCCTCTTCTCTGCTCCTGGCCCCTCCCTTCTGTTGAGTGCCCCCACAGCAAGCAGCTTGCTATGGGGACACGGAGCTGCAAATCCGGCCATGCCCCCTCTCTCCCCTGATTGGCTGGCTGGCTGACTTTGATGGACAACAGCAAGAGCCAATCTCACCGTGCTGCTCTTTCAGCCAAGGAGGGGAGTCCTGGGCAGCTGAGAAACTTCTGCAACATCGCTGGATAAAGATGGGCTCAGGTAAGTATTAGGGAGGCTGAGGGGAGCTGCTGCAAACAGAGTTTAAAAAAAAAAAAAAAAAAACTTCTGCCTTTAACCTATTGGGGATCCTGCTGAAAAGCAGAGAACACAAGTAAGAATGTAATATTAATAAAAAATAAGTTTGAATTTAAATATACTGTAGGCTTTCAATATATAGTATTCCTTAAAGGGATTACTTTTAAGGAATACTGTATATTGTAAGTCTATAGTATATTTCAATTCAAAATGTATTTTTTATAATTATTACATTGTTATTTGTGTTTTCTGCTTTCAGCAGGATCCCCAATAGGTTTGTTATTTTTATAAATGTATTCTTTGCACATTTTATTTCCTACGCAGTACACTGTATGTTCTCCCCATAGTCTGTAGGCTTCTTTCAGATTGAGATTTCTTAACAAAAAACACACAGGTGGGTTTATTGGTTTATGACACTGCAGTGTATATGCCTGTAATAGGGACATTAAAAAAGAATCTTCACTGTGTGGCCCTCTTGGGCACTGCACAGTCATGCTTTTTTCTCTGCATGCATACAACAATTTCTGTTCATTCCTAAGGATGGCTCTGTACTCCATGCAGAATACAAACATATTGCCATCTTTATAAATGAATGGGGACCGCAGTGTGCATGTGTGACAAAAGAAAAGCATGACTATATTTAGGGAAAGACAATGCTGCACCAAGCAAGGCCAAACAGTGAAGATTTAAAAACTGGACCTGCAGGTAAGCATTTTTCCACCAGGTAGCCACTATAGCGAATAAGGTAAGGGGGTTAATAAAGGACTACTTCGCTAATTGAAGTTATTCTGTAACCACTCTTGGACCAGAAGGTTTTACCCATTTAATGACCAGGCCATTTTTTGCGATACGGCACTGCGTTTATTTTAACTGACAATTGCGCAGTTGCGTGACGCTGTTCCCAAATAAAATTGATGTGACATTATTACAGTGATCAGTGCTAAAAAAAAAAAAAAAAAATGCACCATCACTGCACTAAAGGCACTAATGACACTGGCAGGGAAGGGGTTAACATCAGGGGCAAACAGAGGGTTAGGTGTGTCCCTAGGGGGTGCTTACTAACTGTGTGGGGGTTGCTCTGACTGGAGAAAGATGGATATCTGTGTTCCTGCTTAGCAGGAACACAAGATCTCGGTCTTTCAGTCAGAGCGCCCATCTGGCTTGTTTACATAGCAAACGACTAGGCAGAACAAATAACACTTGGCTACGCCCATGGGCCATCTTTATCTGGTATAGAACTCCCCTCTCTGCTCTAGGTAATCCGTTTTAATCTGTCTTGTCAGGAGTAAGAACCTAGGCTCCTGGCTGAGATCTCTGGTTCTAGCAATTTTCTTCTTCCTTACATCGTTTTTCTCTCGGGAGATCTACAATCAACTGCCAGGCTGGGCGGCGGGCTGGATAATCTAGATCCAGTGGTCCCCCGGCCCAGCAAGCGAGCGTGTGCAGACCGCAGCTACGCGCTAGGTCAGCTGCGCGCTAGGTCAGCTGCGACATAGCCTCACGGACAGAGGCTGGCACGCGAGTTAAATGTCTGGGGTTGCAAACAACCGGGCTTGGATCTGAGTCGCAGCGATCCCTTGACCGACGGCTCCCCTGCTTTGGTGATGCGGAGTTCTGTCTGGATTACCCGTACTATGGAAGGGTAAGTACAGTTCCCCCCTCTCCCCTTTTTTGTGGTTTTCTTTGGGGTAGACGCGGGTAAACTCCAGGAACGGCGGACCTGCCTGCAGGATCCCTCCTCCCATACTTAAATCCCTCACTGAGCTGGGCTTTCCCTGCTCCCGTTCCCTCCTGTTTTGACCTAGAGTCCGGTGTGGGTCCCAGGGCAGAGAATGCAGCAGAGAACCCTGGGGTCTCCCCGCACTATCCCCACTCTGTAAAGGTCCTGAGATAGTGTGTCCTGCCCTGGTACTCTGGAGGGGTCCCAGTGTAGGAAACCCCTAGGTGCATGCCCTGCTGTTTGCAGTGTGGGTATAGTGCAGAGGGGTCCCAGTATAGAGACCGGTACAGGGTACACAGTAGAGTCTCCCCTAAACGTGTCCTACCTTCAGGGGGGGTCCCCTTGCAGAGGATGCAGCATTGCAGAGGGTGCAGGAAAGATCCTGGCAGCATGATTCAGTGTTTGTAGCTGATGGTGGGCATTTTTCCCTTAGTCTGGCTGGTCTTCGGTTGTCGGCCATATTTATGTAGTCGGATGATGTAATGGGGGCAATTTTCCCTTAGTCTGGGAGATGTTGGAGACAACTGAAGCCTCGTGGGGATTCCAAAGCTCCTCCTCTTCCTCCTTAGTTTCCTCTTCCTGTGTCCGGGACATATAAACAGGGATAGCGTTTATGATGATGCTGGGTTTGAATTCTTTGCGCTACTCCGGTCGGTAGGGTGAGTCTTTGGGGGTCCCTGCTCTCTCTCTCCTCTCCTCTCCTCATAGGTGCCTTGAGGAGATCCTTTAGTGGTACTAAAAGATTGTTTTTGTACTGCGAGGTCTTCCTTTCCTTTGAGGAGCCTCATGGTCACATCTTCCCCTCTGAGCCCCTCATGGAGGTGGCAGGTCCCTTGGAACCCCAGCTTCCCATGGTTGCACTGACAGCGGTCTTGCAGTCTCCTCTGATTCTGAGCCTGATGCCGCCGTGGACGCGGCCCGTCAAGGGGGACTTAATATCTCAAACGGACGTCGCTGTGTCGTTTGGCACACACAAGTCGCATCGTATTCCAAAGGTGTTTCATTATGTGGCTTATTTTGACAGGTTTTCCTGTAAGGAATGGGAGCAACCAAAATGACCCTTTGTGGTCCCCAAACGTTTTGCTGTACGTTACCCTTTTGAGGGGTCACTTTAAAAAAAGTAGACTAGTCCACCAGTGCTAGACCCTCCTGTTTCCAGCGAATAAAGCAACCATGTTCCCAGTAGAGGAATCCCAATCCGACTGACAAGAAAGCAGAGGCTGTGGCACGCAGCATGTTTACTATGGCTGGTTCGGGATTGCGGACAGTTTTTGCCTCAGCCCTGGTGTCTCAGACCCTAACTGAATGAGCCAAGCTTTTGTGCCAGGGCCTGGGGGGTGAGCAGGTCCTCGCTGCTTATGTTGATTGAGCAGACCAGTTGGTCCATGGGCTGCAGTTTATTTGTGATGCAGCTTTGGATACAGCTCCTGTGCAGTCCAAACTTTCTGTTTCAGCGGTGGTGATTAGGCGCATGCTGTGGCTTAAGAATTGGTCCGCAGACTAAGCCTCTAAGAAAGCTCTCATTAATCTACCCTTTCAAGGCGATCGCTTGTTTGGGGCTACCCTGGATGGTATCATTAAGGGTATCACCGGGTGGGGAGGGAAAGAGTACCTTTCTGCCACAGTCAAGAAAAGGGAAGGAGCCTTGCGCACACGGGGGCCCTCCTTCTCAGCACATAGAAAATTATTTTGTGCTTCTGGGAAGGAGAATAAGGGAAATAGATCTTTTAAATCTTCCTTGGGAGGTTCCAAGCAACCTTGGTCTGGTAAGCCTAGAGCAAGCTTCCACCAAACCAGCAGACAAGACTCCTTTAGCATGAAGGTCTGCCCTCACCCATTATTGCGGTGGGGGGACATCTTCGATGGTTTCCGGCCTGTGGACTTCTTTGGTGAGCATCAAGGAGATCTGCGAAATGTTTCACCTGGAGGTACCCAGAAAGGGGGACAAAGCTTGTCCCTTTCAGGTTTTTCATGTCTCGAGTCTCCTTGTCCGGATTTAACTCCTCCAAAAGTTCAGGTGATGTCTGAACTACCTAAGGTCCCCCCTATCCCTGTCCAGGGAATTGATTTACCTAGGTCTGATTTCTATTTCTGACCAGGGTGGTCCTTCCTCTGCACAAACTTCATGGACCACAGGCCGTGGTTCATCGCTGCTGTCACGCAGATAGTCCTCTCTCCCATTTTGAATACAGGATCTGAGTCTGGTGGTATCCACCTTCAAGACAGTTCTTACATGCAGCTCCTTTAGCAGGTTTGGCTCCACAGGAGGATACCGAGGTTCGTGACGAGGTCACGGGTTCCTCTGACAGCCGCTGCAGGCGTCCCAAGGGCCAAGGTAAGGCCAGTATCATCCTCAGGCTAAGGCTTCTCCCGCAGTTCCTGCGAGGAATCAAGAATGAGGATCTTCCAATCATCCTGATGGCTGTAAATGTCCCTTGGAGGCTTCCTCTCAGAGAAGACCAGTTTTCCAAAGGGCTGATCTACCATCCTGATTTACAGTCCCTGGTTTTAATGGCTTAGCTGTTGAAAGCCAGGTACTGAGGGATAGAGGTCTGTCTGGATCAGTGATCCCTGCTATGGTGGAATGCGAGGAAGTCTTCTTCCAGAAAGATATACCAGCGTGCGTGGAAAGCGTAAATTTCTTTGTGTGAGTCGATTGGCGTTCACCCTGGATCCTTGTCTGTGGCTCGGATCTTAACCTTTCTTCAACAGTGCATTGATCAGAAATTGGCCTTGAGTACCATCAAGGGCCGGGTGTTTACCTTGGCAATCTTGTTTCAGCAACCCCCTAGCCATGCAATCTTTAGTTCATACCTTCATTCAGGGCTTTCGACATGTGGCTCCACCTGTACGGTCTCTTTTGCCGCCATGGTATTTAAATTTAGTGTTTTCAATTCTCCAGAAACCTCCATTTGAGAATATTCAGGAGATTCCCTTCCCTATGTTATCCCAGGAGGTGACATTCTCGATGGCTATTACCTCGGCCCTCAGGGTATCAGAATTGGCGGCATTATCCTGTTGCAGTCCCTATTTGGTGATGCATAGGGATAAAGTGGTTCTTCCTCTCTGACTTCAGTTTGGATGAGGACATTGTGTTGCGTTCCTTATGTCCCAAACCGGCTCATCCCAAGGAATTTGCTTTGCATACCTTGGATGTGGTTCCTGCGATTCGGGTGTATCTGGCGGCTACTGAGTCTTTTCAGGGGTGAGACATGCTTTTTGTGGTTACGAACGGACCAATAAAAGGGCTGGCCGCTTCTTCGGCTACCATCTCCAGATGGATCTGACAGATGACTATTCCATTAAAAGTCAGGTTCTACCCTTTCCTGTCACGGCACATTTTACTTGGGCGCTGAGTGCTTCTTGGGCCTTCCGTCATCAGGCTTTGCTATCGCAAGTTTGCAAGTTGGCCAATTCGACGTCTGTACATACCTTTACAAAATTCTGTAAGGTAGATACTTTGGCATCTGCGGATGCTTCTTTTGGCTGCAATTTTTTGCAGGCTCCTGTTTTAACCACTTAAGCCCCAGGCCTGTTGTTCACACTCGGTGTTTACAAGTTAAAATCATTTTTTTTTTGCTAGAAACCTACTTATAACCCCCAAACATTCTTTTTTTTTTTTTTTTTTTTTTACCAGAGATCCTAGAGAAAAAAATGAGATTATTGCAATATTTTTTTATCACACCGTATTTGCACAGCAGTCTTCCAAACGCAATTTTTTTTTTTTTTAAAAATTCACTTTTTTGAATTAAAAAAAATAAGAAACCAGTAAAGTTAGCCCAAATTTTTTCCATAATGTGAAAGATAATGTTGAGCCAAGTAAATGGATACCCAACATGTCATGCTTCAAAATTGCTTACGGAATGGCGACAAACTTTTGTACTTAAAAATCCCCATAGGCGACATTTTAAAAATTTCTACAGGTTGCCATCTTGGAGTTACAGAGGAGGTCTAGGGCTCAAATTATTGCTCTCACTCTAATGATCGTGGCGATACCTCACGTGTGGTTTGTGGGTGGGGTTTCCGTATGCATTCGCTTCTGCGCGCCAGCTAACAGGGATAGGGCGCTTTAAATTTTTTTTTTTTTTTTTTACTATTTATTTTATTTTTTATTTTTACACCGTTTCAAAAAAAAAAAAAATGTGATCATTTTTATTCCTATTACAAGGAATGTAAACATTCCTTGTAATATAAATAGGCGCGACAGGACCTCTTTTTGTGAGATCTGGGGTCAAAAAGTCCTCAGATCTCACAAGTACACTAAAAGATGAAAGAAAATAAATAAAATAAAATGAGGAAAAAAAAAAAAAAGGACCTTTAAACCGGTTGCTAGGCAATGACATTTGCCGTCGCTCCGGTCCTCCAAGACTATAGAGTCGAGTGAGGGCAAGCTTGCCCTCACTCGACATTCTGTCCGTGAGAATCAGGGAGCGGATCGTTTTCCCCGCTGCCGGCGGTCCGGTAAGTGGGGAAAAGTACCGGGAGGGGGGGGCACCTCTTCCGCCACCCCGGAATGGTGATCCCGCGGCGAATCCGCCGCTGTCACCACCCTTATCGGAAAGCTGACCCCCCCGCCGTTTTAAAAAAATACCAGGGTTATGGCAGTTATCTGCTGCCATAACACCGGTATTTAGGTTTAAACGGCCGATGTAAATAGTCTTTGGGCAGTCGTTGAGTGGTTAAGAGGGGCTGTTCTCTCTAGAGAGGTTTTTATTAAAACTTTTCTTTTTCAGACGGGGCTCCTGTCTCCTGGTTAAGGGCTGTTATGTTTAGTCTTGGGTTATTTTACCCACCCCTCATTTTCCTTTTGGCAGTGCTTCTGGACATACCACTAGTTATGATTTATGGAGCGCTATGTACATCGATGAACTGGATTTTACAGGAAGTACAAAAATCCCATTTTCTCTTTATCCAAGGGGTATAGTATATTTGTGATGCGGCCCGCTTTGCCGACACGGTTTCTTTGACGGTGGTGATCCTTCGCTGCATGACCTGTTTGAAGTACTGGTCAGCTGACCAGGCTGCTAAAAAGGTGCTGACTGATCTTCCTTTTTGTAGGTGGCCATCTGTTCCTTGCCTCTATGGAAGAGATCTTTGAGGGCTTCATGGGAGGCAAGAGTACATTGTTTCCACAGGCTGATAAGGGCATGGAACCTCGCCATAAATGGGGTCCCTTCTTTTCAGATCACAAGCGGCCCTTTCGTCCGGCTGGCTTGCAGGAAAAAGGCTCGAGATCCACCCGTAA
This sequence comes from Pelophylax lessonae, assembly GCF_965119305.1. Taxonomy (NCBI): domain Eukaryota; kingdom Metazoa; phylum Chordata; class Amphibia; order Anura; family Ranidae; genus Pelophylax; species Pelophylax lessonae. The sequence goes on from NC_138768.1 coordinate 350,857,795, forward strand.
CTTTGCGGGAGGCTCCAATAGACCCTGGAATGGTAAGTCTAAAGCGGGCACTTTTGGTTCCGCAGACAAGCCTTCCCCAGCCTGACGGGGCGACCTCACCCTCATTTGTGGTGGGGGGGGGGGGGGTGACGTTTTTGCTTCTTGCCGGATCCATGGACCTTGCTCATTCAGGACAAATTGGTCCACGAACTGATTTGATTTGGTTACAAGATCGAGTTTTGGTCCTTGCCTCCGGCAAGGTTCTTTCCTGCCAACCTATGCCTGTCTCCAGAGGGGCTACAGGGCCTCTACAGAGCAGTGTAGGACCTGTTAGCACAAGGAGTTATTGTGCCGGTCCCAGAGTCTCAACATTTCCAAGGTTTTTATTCAAATCGGTTTACAGTTCCCAGGAAGGAAGGCAAGGTTCGCTCGATCTTGCATCTCAAGGCTCTAAACCACTTTGTGCAAGTTCAGAAATTTTGGATGGAGTCCATCCGCACAGTAGTAGCTTTTCTTCATCAAGGAGATCTGCTGGCTTCTATCAATCTCCAGGACGCTTACCTTCATATTCCAATATATGTCGGGCATCAGCGTTTTCCTTGTTTTGCCATGGGCGAGGAGCACTTTCAATTTGCGTTGTTACCCTTTGGGCTCGCTTCAGCTCCTCGAGTGTTCACAAATGTTTTGACCCAGTGTTGGCCTTGTTACGGCAGAAGGGGATTGCTTTACTAGGTTACCTGGGCAATCTGCTTCTGTGTGCAGTCTTCCTTGGCTCTCGAAGCCGACTTGGACGTTACAGTGCGAACTCTGCAGGAAATCGGCACGGTCTCCATCCACAAAGCTGGACTACTTGGGTCTGACCCTGGATTCAGCATCAGCCCGGGTGTTTCTTCCTCAGACAAAACTTCTGAAGCTACAGGATGCTGTTCGGCTCCTGTTGCCCAACTATCGATCATCACTCAGGACTTGCATGCAAGTGCTGGGTCTGATGGTCTCCGCCTTCGAGCAAAGGGAGAATCTGATCAAATTGGACAATCTGATCCTGTTGAGTCGGGGTTCAAGGGGGTCTCTCCTGTGGTTGCTCCGCTCCCTGGCGCTACATCTAGGAAAATCTTTTCTTCCCCCTGTATTGGACTGTAATCACTGTGCATGCCAGTCTTGTCTGGATGGGGAGGTGTCTTGGGAGTGTGTTCAGCCCAAGGTGTCTGGACTCGGGAGGTGTCCAGGTTGCTGATCAACATCCTGGAAATTTGGGCGATCGGACTTTGTCTGTCTCAATGGACGGATCGTCTGCAGGGATGACCTGCGCAGATACAATCGGGCAATACTACGGCTGTGGCATATGTCAATTATCAAAGGGGCACAAGAAGTGCCCTGGCAGCCTGGGAAGTGGCCGGCATCTTGAGGTGGGTGGAACAATATGTTCCAGCACTCTCTGCTGTGCACATTCCGGGGTCAGAGAATTTGCAAGTGGACTATCTCAGTCAGCAGACGTTGGATGCAGGAGAATAGTCTCTTCACCCGGAGGTATTTTATCAACTGTCTTCGGTGGGGGACCCCCGATGTGAACCTACTTGCTTCCAGTCTTAACAGGAACGTGCAGAGGTTCGTGTCAAGGCCTTGGGCCTTGGTGGCCCTTTGGGTTTAATATTGTCTGATTTTACGCCTTTCCTCCAATACAACTTCTGTCGAGACTGCTTTGCAGAATCGAGGTAGAACGAATTCGTCATTCTGGTGGCACCAGACTGGCCTTGCCAGTCTTGGTACACAGGCTTGGTAAAGCTGGTAGCAGACGAGTTTGGAAGGCGTACATTACTTGGTGTGAGTCGTGGGGGGTTTCTCCCTGCTCCTTTTCTGTGTCTCTCCTGTTGGAGTTTCTACAGATGGGTGTAGATCAACGTTTGGTTCTGGGCATCCTCAAGGGCCAGATTTCTGCCTTTGATTATTTTTTTCCAAAGGCTGTTGGCGACGAAGTCCTTGGTTCACACTTTTGTGCAGGGAGTTCATCATCTGGCTCCTCCTTGGGATCTCAATTTGGTTCTGTCTGTGCTTCAAAGGCCTCCCTTTGAAAATATTCAAGAAATTCCTCTGCTCACTCTGTCGCAGAAGGTGACTTTCTTAGTAGCTATTACTTCCGCACATTGCACATCGGAGTTGGCTGTGTTGTCCTGTCGGCCACCTTACTTGGTGATTCTTACGGACAAAGTGATGTTGCGACCCTGTCAGGCGTTCCTTCCTAAGGTTGTCTCTGGGTTTCATTTGAACGAAGACATTGTGCTACCTAAGCCTACACATCCTATGGAAATTGTCCGGCATTCTTTAAATGTGGTAAGGGCGATTCGGGTTTACCTGGTGGTGACTGAACCGATTAGGAAATCCAATTCTTTGTTCTTACGGATGGACCTCGTAAGGGGCAGGCTGCATCTGCTTCGACCATTTCCAAGTGGATCAGGCAGACGGTGGTGCAGGCCTACTCCATTAAGGGAGTTCCTCCTTTCTCTGTTAAAGCGCATTCTACTTGGTGCCTCCTGGGCCGTCATCGGGCATTTGGCCGCAAAGTTTTGCAGGCTGCGGTTGCAGAGGCTTCCGCTTCTTGAGGGTAACATTTTTTCCTGGTGGTGAGCTCCAGTTGTTAAGTTGAGCTCCCGTTGTACCTGGTTTGCTATGTTTAGCCTTGTTGGGTTTAGCCTTGTTGGGTATTCTGCGTTTGCTGTGTTTTTTTTCCCCACCCCTCATGTTGACACTGCTTTGGGAAATCCCAGTGGTCTGAAGACTTGAAGCTGTGTCGGTCAGTGGACGAAAGAAAAAACTGGATTTTAGAGGTTCACTGACAGACACCGCACCCGCCCCTCTGTTGGGGTTGAGTTATTTGTTCTTTTGACACAGCTTGTTACAAACTGAAGTCCTACAGCAGGAAGTGATGGTATACCCTCTAGGACTGCCCCAGGGGTGTAACCAAAAAGGTTTCCGCCTTGTCTTACTCCTGAAGAGAGACTGCATAATACCCCAATGGTCTGAAGACTTGAAGCTGTCTGTCAGTGAACCTCAGAGAAAATAATTTTTGGGTAAGACGAAAATCCAGTTATTTTAATGTGTTACTAAACCCAAGACCCTGCATTCAGTATATCTGGTCTACGACAGTACACAGAACATGAAAATGCAACTATTTTAGTAATTATAAACTGCTAAATACCTATTCTCATCAGCAGTGCATAGCGGTCTTGTGACTTCAATCAGTGTCCGACCGACACTGGTTAAAGCTTGTAGGAGGGGTTTTTAATTCTCCCCTGACTGTCCTATGAGGCTGCATGACCCCAACTTTCTGTCTGGACAGTGCTGAGTGGCCCTTTGCTGACCACATCCACCCTCCCCATTAAAAAAAAAAAACTTTTCTAGCAATACACACCAAACTGAGCATGTGCAAAATGCTCCCAAGGCTCTGTACTATCAGGGGATGGATTTGGGACCGTGGAAGAGGGGGAGGATCAGAGAAGACTGGTTTAAACAGCCGTTTTACACAATATGCAGGATTAACCCCTTAGGTTGTGTACGTAGTGAGTAAAAGCATTATTTACTGCTGTATATACAGACTGATTTTACTGTTGTGGGTTTAGTAACCCTTTAAAAAATTGAAAATTAAAATTGAAATTAATAGAAGCTTAAACATTTATATATATATATATATATATATATATTATAATATAAAGTTGGGACAAAGCAACAAAAAGCTGGCAAAGTGGTAGTAACAAGGAAGAGCTGGAAGAACATTTTGCAACAAATTAGGTTAGTTGGCAACAGGTCAGTAACCTGATTGGGTATAAAAAGTGCATCTTGGAGAGTCCGTGTCAGAAATGGAGCTGGGAAGAGGTTCACCAGTCTGAAAAGCTGTATCTAAAATTATTGAAAAATTCAGAAAAATGTTCCTCTATGTAAAATTGCATATACTTTAAATCTATCATCTACAGTACAGAATATCAAAAGATTCCAAGAATCTGGAGAAATCTCTGTGCGCAATTGACAAAGCGGAAACACAATATTGGGCGCCCGCCATCTTCAGGCCCTCAGACGGCACTGCATTTAAAATCAGGCATGATTCTGTAAAGGGCATTATTGTATGGGCTTGGGAATACTTCCAAAAATTGTCTGTGAATACAGTTCGCTGTGCCATCCAAAATTTTCAAGTTGAAGCTCTATCATACAAAGAAGGATCCATATTTTAACATGATCCAGAAATCCTACCGTCTTCTCTGGGCCAAAGTTCATTTAAAATTAAAAATTGTTGCAAGGTTGTCAGACTAATCAAAATTTTGACATTCTTTTTTTGGCAACCATGGCCGTCGCATCCTCTGGACTAAAAAGAAGAGGGATCTTCTGGCTTGTTTATCAGTGCTCGGTTAAAAAGCCAGCATCTCTGATGGTATGGGGGTGCATTAGTGAGTATGGAATGGGGAACTAGCACATCTGGAAAGGCAGCATCAATGCTGAAAAATATATCCAGGTTTTAGAGCAGCATATGCTCAGGCAAGAATGGGACATTCCTCTCCTAAAATTCCAGCAACTGGTCTCCTTGGTTCCCAGACATTTACAGAGCGGCGGTGTTAAAAGAAGAGGGGATGCTACATGGCCCTGTCCCAACTTTTTGGTAATTTCTGTACTTTTCCAGCTTTTTGTTACCCCCGTCCCAACTCTTTTGAGGTGTGTTGCTGCCATCAATTTCAAAATAACCTTACGTTTTTCTTAAAATGGTACGTTTTCATTTTAAACATTTAATATGTTTTCTATTGTGAAAAAAATATGGGTTAATGAGATTTGCAAATCAATGCATTGTCTTTTTTAAGCAAATATTGCTTAAAAGTTAGTGTTCTAACTTTTTTGGAATTCGGGTTAAAACTAGCAGCAGGATGATTATTTGCTTGGTAGCTGTTGCAGATGAAGAAAGCCCACACAACACTTGCGGCACATATACTGAAACAAATGTTTAACCACATTAAAGCGGAGTTCCACCCTGGATTTTTTTTTTTTTTTTTTTTTTAATACCCCCGGGACAGTCAGGGCTAGTGCATTCCACAATGGCTAGCCTCTGATCTGTCCCGGGTTGCACTTACCTGTTAGGACAAATACTTACCTTGCAAACGTCTTGTCCAGCGCTGCCATCTCAGATGTGGGCAGCTTGAAGCCAGCGCGTCCTCTTCGGCGTCTTCTTCCGCCTTCTTTGGTCCCACGATGCTCTGCGCCGGCCCCGACGTCACTTCCGGGTCGCGCGCGTCATCCCTCCACAGCTTCTGGGCATGCCCAGAAGCTGTTTAGAAGGGGATGACGCGCGCGACCCGGAACTGACGTCGGGGCCGGTGCAGGCGCAATGATTCCTGGGAGCTATGACGTCCAGCTCCCAGGAATCATTGCAGAGCCAGGAAGTGACGACGGGCCGCGGCTGAGGAAGGAGGAAGAAGGAAGTAAGGTAAGTATATTTTCTTCGCTACGAGGTAAGTAAAAAAAAAAAAAAATATGCGATTATCCATTTCTTTTTCAGGTGACCCAGAGCGAGAAGATGGAGGTAAGTATAAAAATAGGGTGGAACTCCACTTTAAGGCCCCTTTCACACGGGCGTTTGCGGGTTATATACGGACATAATGCATGTCAATGGGATTGCGGATGTCAGCGGATGACCATCCACTGACATCCGATTTGCGTCCTTTTCAGTTCTGTTCCGTTTTTTGGAACGGAACAGAACCCTTTTTTTTTCTTCCGTTTAAAAAACGGAAAGGACGCAAAATCGGATGTCAGCGGTGTCATCCACTGACATCCGCAATCCCATAGACATACATTATGTCCGTATATCATCCGCAAACGGATGATATGCGGACATATGGAGCGGATGACACAAATGTCATCCGTGTCCGTGAAAAAAAAGTGCCAGAGCGGATCGCAATACGGTCCGCTCCATGTGAAAGGGGCCTAAGACTGCCCGCCGCTCATTTACTGCGGCAGGCAGCCTCTCCTGCGCAAACCGACTCAGTCCTACATTGGCCACGCACGTATTGCTGGGGGGCGAACGCGCGCCACGTTCCTGCCCCCCCAGGCAGCGGGGATGGCTAAGCATGGGGCTGGTGGGCTGTGATTGCCGCCAGGCACCCCCGATCGCTCCCCGCTGAGAGAGGACGGTCAGCTGTTGTACAAAACAGCTGACTGTTTTTTTTCTCTGAAATGATCAGAGTGCCTGTGATCCTTCTATATAGGATCACAGGTCTCTGTGGTCATTTCACAAGACCATCCCCCATACAGTTAGTAAACACTCCCCTAGGCTCACACTTAAACCTTTGATCACCCCAAGGTTAACCCCTTCCCTGCCAGTGTCAATATTATAGTAACAGTGCGTATTTTTAGCACTGATTACTGTAGTAATGTCACTGGTCCCCTGAAAAGTGTCAAAAATGTCAGGGGTCCGATCTGTCTGCCGCAATGTCGCAGTCCCGCTAAAAAAATCACAAATCGCCGCCCTTACTATTAAAAAATAAATAAATAAAAAATATAAATAAACATAAATCTTTCCCCTAGTTTGTAGACGCAATAACTTTTGCGCAAACCAATCAAAATACACTTATTGCTATATTTTTTTTTACCAAAATTAAGTAGCAGAATACAAATCGGCCTAAAAGGATGAATTTTTTTTTTTTTTTTTGGAGAATGTTATATAGCAGAATGTAAAAAAAATATATATATATTTTTTTTTTCAGAAATGTCGCTCTTTTTTTGGTTTTATAGTGCAAAAAATAAAAATTGCACAGGTGATCAAATACCACCAAAAGAAAGCTCTATTTGTGCGGGGGAAAAAAGGACCTAAATTTTATTTAGGTACAGCTTCACACGACCGCGCAATTTTCTGTTAAAGTAACGCAGTGCCGAATCGCAAAAAATGGCCTGGTCATTAAAGGGGCATATCCTTCCGGTCCAGAAGTGGTTAAGGCCTGCCATACACAGCAGGAACCGGTCTAGATTTGAACAGTTAATGGGCAGGCTGAATGTAGCAAGTTGATCGATCGAGCAACTTGGGTAAAAACAGCCTGCCAGATTCTCTTGCGATTCTAGCTAGCGGCTATTGATTGATTGATATTGATCACTGGCTTCTCCTGCCAGGAGAAGGCCATTGCTGTTCCCCCTGTCAACACTGACTGTGTTGATGGAGGAATTGTGCACATTTATTTTTTTGTGCCGTGTATGGCCTGCCTTACTACTTCTTCTAAAGTGACTCTTTCAATGAGATATAGATTTCTTAATTGCATACAGAGTTCACAGCATCAACAACGTGAATGCAATCGTAATTCAACTGCAACCAGTCAGAAACAATTGTTGGACAACAAGCTGAGTTTATTTAGGGAGCAGATACCAGAGACCAGAAAAGCTTTACTAAAATCCCAGACCATTTTATTTACAGCATTCCTGACAGTTCTTGTATCTGTTGTTGTGATGATGATGATGATGATGATGGTGTCTTTATTTTCTTTCAGAAGAAACGAATGATTTGAAACTAAATGTAGAAGAAATTAGGCCCAGTGCTGCTCCGCAGAAGCCTAAGCAGGATGACAACAAAGATGTTTTACAGGACCCAGGAAATCAAATAAACCCTGTACAAAAGGCAGGAAATCAAATAAACCCTGACAATGTTAATGGAGAAGAGGAGGAAGATGAACCTAAAGAAGAAGATGCTGAGGAACAAGAGGCCAATAAAGAGAATGAGGAAGTGGAGAGAGAAAATCTAATAAACATAGATGATGGTCAACAGGAAGATGAAAAGGGTAAGCACATAAGCTATGTAATTCAATTTTGGAAGATCCTGGACACTTTTAGTGGATTTCCTTTTGGGTGGCTTTATATGTGTGTTTGTTTTCTTTTTGCTGCAGTCTTCTTCATGGTACATCATATTGCAGAATTAGGAGTTTGTATGCAAACATTTCAAAACGGTTATAGCTTGTTCATTGAGGGACTCAGGAAGTCACTGCCCTCTGGGTTATACTGCCACTTACAGGAGGATTGAAAATTCTGTAGAGCAGTCAGGGTTACCCTTCCTACCAATGTGTCCCATTTTCTTGCTAGTGTCTTAAGAGGATGAACACCTTTTCTTTAGTGTAAAAGAGTAACCTAATTTTTACTAGCAACTTTTTTTTTTATTCAAAATGTTTTCTTCAAACAAGACTCTGCTCTATACTGCTGCAAGAGCTGGTCTTTTTGATTGTGGCTATCCAATGTGGTCATCCTCAGCCTGGCTTTTGGAGTACACACATGTGGAGTACACTTTGGCTAAAGTGCTGGACTACAGGACCGGTGTCTGAAAAGCACCTGATCTGAACAGCCTTCAAAGGACAGCATCTCTAAGCTTCTACTCTTGATACTCTGATCAAGGAATCTACCTTTAGCAAGTGTACTTCACTTTTTCAGCAAAAGACACCTAAGCCTCAGTTTGGTTAAGTCCATCCTTCCTTGGCAGTTAAGAATAAAAAAAAAAAGTGCTCCCTCCCTTTCCAGAGTAGGAAAATGTTTGTTTGTTACCCTTTGGGAACACTTGTACAGCTTGCATCTCGATGCTTGGGTTTCGGTTTCAAAGGGCTGCAAGCTGGATATTTGCTCCCTGTTCATCCACAATTTCTCACCTTCATCTTTCATGTGTCACTGCACAGATTAACACATCTCCATCAAGCCCTTTTTGGTTTTCTGGATCAAGGTGTCATTGCCCCAGCTCCTGTGGTAGTGGTTTTAGGGGCTTTACTATCTGTTCAGTTCCTAAACCCAAAGAGGGCATGTGGGCGTACATGCATGTTCCTATTTTCTCTTACGTCCTCCGACAGTCGCCGCCCACTCACAAGTCTTCACCAATGGGTATTGACCTTTGCTCCGCAGGAGTAGCTAGGCACAAGATTTGTTAATAACAAAAGCTTTTAGCATAGACACACCCCTAGGGGCTGTCCCCTTAGTCAATACCTCCCTGCACCAGCATTCCCAACTCAGTTTGATCTTGCCTAGCTTAGGAGTAGCAGGCTTTCCTGTGCTGGGGCTTCAGTCTCAGCCTTCTACCCTTTTTTGATTTTATTTCAAGTATTTTTTATTTTCTTTACTAGCTGTTATTTTGTCAGCTTTAGTTTAGGGATCTTCGGATGAAGATGATCATGCGGAGCTGGGTCTCGGACTGGCCACCCTGGATCCCAGGGCTGAGGGCCAGATGGATCCCCAGCCTGCCATCGAGCGTTCAGCTACGGTTCGCCCTGGCGCTATGAACGACCCATCCCTGTTCGCTACAGGGATGCTGCCTGTGAGGTGGCTACCTCACTGGACGCCATTCTGCGATCTTGTACTGCAGTCCACTGCGTCCTGGCTGCGGCACTCCCTGTCATCCTGATAGCGGTTTGTCGCTGGAGACGGCTCCCCACGCCATCCGGTATGGTAAGCACTTCTGTGTGGGGACCATCTATGTGGGTGTCAGTCTGTGGCTGTGTGTACACCCATGTCTGTGTAAACTGCGGGCTCCCTGTCAGGTCCCTGTATGGATTGCATGCCTTTGTGGGCTGCGAGGGGGGGGCCCTCCCGCTCTGCTGTGAATTCTGTGGGGCAGATTGGATGCAGACATGCTTGAGCGGCGGCCGCTGTTGCGGTCCGCCAATTTTTTTGCAGAAAGTGCTATGGTCGGCCCTGTCCCTGTACAGCGCTGGGTTTTTGGCGCCACTCGCGGCCATTTTGGCGGGCCGTGCTCGTTCGAGCACATGTCGGCGCCATTTTCTTGTAGCCTCGATCCCTCAGCCGAGCGGCCATTTTTGCGGAGCCTTCATAGGCTATGTATGTCAGCCGGTTATTGCATCACTTCCTCTTTCTCTGGGACAGCGATCGGTGGCAGCAGCCTGTTTGTGCTCTCTCCAGGTTTTTCCTTCATTGTCCTGTCATTCCTTGCTCAGTGTTCTCTATCCCTGCGGGATCAGTGCATACAGTAGCGCTCGCCGTGGTGTTAAAGGGCCAGTACCTTTTTTTTCATTTCATTGCTGTGGGCATGGATTCTCAGGATAGCAAGTTTCCCCCCGCCCTGGTGGGGGACCAGGGGGCTGCTGCACCCCCCCAGGGGGCTGATCTGGCCACGGTAGTGGCGTCATTGGTTTCTCAGGTGCATGTGCTGATGGCTGAACGATCCGCAAAGAGGGCCAGGTTATCCATTTCCTCTGATTCAGAGGACGATGTGGCTGCTGTGGCTGGCGTGCCCTTCTCAGGGTCTCGCTCATCTCTGGACCTCATGGGGTCTGAGGGGGAGGCGGAGGTGGAAGGGGTTGATGTTTCTCCCCCTGGCTCGCCTGAAGAGCTTGCACTCATGGATGAGCTGATTGCCTCCATTAAGGATACTTTGCACCTGGAGGATGAGCCCACCCCTCCTGCTAGGGTGTCCTCCTTTGGGACGCAAAGGACCCGCAAATCAGCGCAGGTTTTTCCCTGCCCTGCAGAATTTCATCATACTGTTAATGAGCAGTGGCGCAATTTAAAGAAGCCCTTTACAGTGCCGAATAAGTTTAAACTGCTTTATCCATTTGCGCCATCCACCGACGAGCGTTGGTGTGTGGCGCCTCAGGTGGATCACGCGGTAGCCGTTTTAAACAAAGCTACTGCGGTTCCTTCTGAGGATACCCCGGTTTTCCGGGACCCTACGGACAGGTGGTTGGAGTCTCTTGCCCGTCATGCCTATATGGTTGCTGGTTCTATGCTAAAATCTATTTTTGCTTCGGTTATGGCGGCCCAGGCGGTTGCCGATTGGACGAAGGTGCTCAGGCGCACCCTGGTGGCTGATTCGGCTCCGCCTACCACATTGGCTATGGTGGATCAAATCCATCAAGGCGTCATGTACTTGTGTGATGCAGACTTGAATTTGGCTCCTCTGGCTGCACGCCTGTCTAGCGTGGCAGTGCTTAACCGTCGCCTAATATGGCTGAAAAGTTGGTCGGTAGACCAATCTTCTCGCAAGACGTTGGCGGATTTTCCCTACGTGGGATCTCGCCTTTTTGGCGAGGCTTTGGATACTCTGATTAAGGGAGTTACGGGGGGCAAGAGTACTCTCTTACCCCAGAATCCCAAGCACAAATCTTTCCATGGCAAACTGAATTCCTCGTTTAGGCCCTCCCAGGGGTCCTTTCGTGCCTTTCGGTCACAATCCAAGGGCAAGCCTTTCAAAGGCCAAGGCTCCCAGAAGAAGCCGTGGGCGGGTAAGCAAAAATCCGGCCAGTCCGGTTCGACAACCCACGCCAATTCTGCCTGAAGGGGCGCCCTCACCCGTTTCTGGGGTGGGGGGACGTCTGCTCGGTTTCCTCCAACCTTGGCTGATCCGCATTCAGGACAGATGGGTTCAGGAAATCGTTCGATCTGGTTACAAGATCGAATTTCTCTCTCGGCCGGCGGGCAGGTTTTTTCCCTTAAATCTTCAGCTGTCTCCGGAGCGTTTGCAGGATCTGCACCTGGCTGTGCGGGACCTGCGGACCCAAGGAGTGGTGGTTCCGGTGCCTCATTGGGACAGATTTCGGGGGTTTTACTCCAATCTGTTCACTGTGCCCAGAAAGGAGGGCAAGGTGTGTCCGATTCTGGATTTGAAAGCTCTGAACCGCTTTGTGCGGGTTCGCAAGTTCCGCATGGAATCCCTGCGCTCGGTGGTGGCTGCCCTGAGTCCGGGGGAGTTCATGGCCTCCATCGATCTGAAGGATGCGTACCTACATATCCCCATCTTCAAGGGTCATCAACGGTACCTTCGATTCGCCATTGCGGAGGAACACTACCAATTCGTGGCGTTACCTTTCGGTCTCGCTTCGGCTCCGCGGGTTTTTACCAAGGTGCTGGCGCCGGTCCTGGCCCTGTTGCTGGCACAGGGCATTGCGGTCTTGGGGTATCTGGACGATCTCCTCATAAGGTCACATGCCAGCCAGAGCCTGATGACCGACCTGTCCACCACGGTGCAGACGCTGCAAGAGTTCGGTTGGACCATAAACATTCCGAAGTCGACTCTGTGTCCTTCGGTTCGCCTTCCCTACTTGGGGATGGTTCTGGATTCTGTTCAGGCGAAGGTTTTCCTACCAGAGGACAAACTCCGGACGCTTCAGGACAAGGTCAGGGCCCTCAGGGCCAACAAGAGCTTGTCCCTCCGGACATGCATGAGATGTCTGGGGTTGATGGTCTCAGCCTTCGAGGCGATCCCCTTTGCCCAGTTTCACACGCGGGGTCTCCAGGCGGAGGTTCTGGCCAAGTGGGACGGGCGTCCACAGTCCTTGGATCTGCGGATCTCGTTGAGTCACCGCACCAGAAGGAGTCTTCTGTGGTGGCTCCAGTCCCCGACGGTGTCGGGGGGCAAGTCTTTCCGTCCGTTGTTATGGACGGTGGTCACCACGGATGCCAGCCTGTCGGGCTGGGGTGGTGTCCTGGGCGTTCTGTCCGCCCAGGGGACTTGGTCGGAGGAGGAGTCCTCCCTTCCGATCAACATTCTGGAATTGCGAGCGATAAAGCTTTGCCTTCGGCATTGGTCGGAACGGCTTCAGAGCCATCCAGTTCGGGTTCAGACGGACAATGCCACCGCGGTGGCCTACATCAACCATCAAGGGGGCACCAGGAGTGCCCGAGCGGCTCGGGAAGTGGCCGAAATTCTGTCTTGGGCCAAGACGCACGTCCCGGCGATAACGGCAGTTCACATTCCGGGGGTGGAGAACTGGCAGGCGGATTATCGGAGTCGCCAGACCCTGGACCAGGGAGAATGGTCCCTTCACCCGGATGTCTTCCGGGTGTTGTGCGCAAAGTGGGGTTCCCCAGATGTGGACCTGTTCGCGTCTCGTCAAAACAACACGGTGGAAAGGTTCGTGGCAAGGACGCGCGACCCTCAGGCGGACGCCTCGGACGCGTTAGTGGCGCCCTGGCATCAGTATCGTCTGATGTATGCCTTTCCACCGATTCAGCTGCTGTCCAGGCTCCTTCGCAGGTTAGCCTCGGAACCGCACACAGTGATTCTGGTGGCACCGGACTGGCCTCGCCGGTCTTGGTACGCAGACCTCGTCAATCTGGCAGTCGACGCTCCGTGGCGCCTGCCGCTTCGAGAAGACCTTCTGTCTCAAGGGCCAATATTCCATCCTGCTTTACAGTCGCTGGCTTTAACGGCCTGGCTGTTGAAAGCCAGGTCCTGAAGGACAGGGGTCTCTCCCCTGAGGTCATTCCCACTTTGATCAAGGCTAGAAAAGCCTCTTCGGGAAAGATTTACTACCGTACTTGGAAAGCATACTTTGCCTGGTGTGAGTCCAGGGGGTTTTCCCCTCGCTCGTACTCGGTGTCGAGAGTGTTGGCTTTCCTCCAAACTGGAGTGGACCAGCGTTTGGCGCTGGCCCAGAAAAAGGACCAGATTTCTGCGCTGGCCGTTCTTTTTCAGCGCCCTGTGGCGTCAAACTCGTTGATCTGCACCTTTGTTCAAGGGGTGCGCCATTTGGCCCCTCCACGGAGGGAGCCTTTGCCTCCGTGGGACTTGAACCTGGTTCTGTCCGCGTTGCAACATGCTCCCTTTGAACAGATCAGGGAGATCTCGTTGCCTCTGTTGTCCAAAAAGGTGGCCTTTTTGGTGGCGATCACGTCGGCTCGCAGGGTGTCAGAGCTGGCGGCTTTGTCCTGCAGCTCTCCCTCCTTGGTGATTCACAAGGATAAGGTGGTCTTTAGACCTAACCCGTCCTTTCTGCCGAAAGTGATCTCGGATTTTCACCTTAATGAAGAAATTGTCTTGCCTTCGCTCTGCGCGAAGCCGAAGCATCCTAAGGAGGTTGCCTTACATTCCTTGGATGTTGTCCGGGCGATCAGGGTTTACCTGTCATCCACTAAGCCTTTTCGCAAGTCTGATTCCCTCTTTGTCCTTCCTGAGGGACCTCAGAAGGGCATGGCGGCGTCGGCTGCGACTATCGCCAAATAGATTAGACAATCCATTGTGCAGGCCTATGCCTTGAAGGGGAGGGTTCCTCCCTTCCCTGTAAAAGCGCACTCTACCAGGTCTTTGAGTACGTTTTGGGCTTACCGGCATCAGGCTTCTGTGGCCCAGGTGTGTAAGGCGGCGACTTGGTCGTCCGTTCACACCTTCTCAAAGTTTTAGAAGGTGGATGTTCAGGCATCGGCCGATGCCTCCTTTGGCCGTAAAGTTCTCAGTGCGGCAGTGCCTTAGGGACCCTTGTTTTTGGGTCTTTGGCTTTGGGGTGTTTTACCCCTGGGTTACTTGTTTTTCCTGGGTTGTTGCTCCTGTTGAGCACATTTTTTCCTGTTGCCCAGTTGGTCCTCTTACTGTGTGTAAGGTTCCTTTCTCTGATGTGGGTACTGCGTTGCTTTTTTCTGCGGCTGCGTCTCCCACCCCTCAGGTCTACACTGCTTTGGGACATCCCATTGGTGAAGACTTGTGAGTGGGCGGCGACTGTCGGAGGACGTAAGAGAAAACAGAATTTTTGTAAAATCTTACCGTAAAATTCCTTTCTCTGAGTCCTCCGACAGTCGCCGCCCCCCGCCCCTCTTTTGGGGTTTTTGTGTACTCTTACTGCTATGCTACCAAACTGAGTTGGGAATGCTGGTGCAGGGAGGTATTGACTAAGGGGACAGCCCCTAGGGGTGTGTCTATGCTAAAAGCTTTTGTTATTAACAAATCTTGTGCCTAGCTACTCCTGCGGAGCAAAGGTCAATACCCATTGGTGAAGACTTGTGAGTGGGCGGCGACTGTCGGAGGACTCAGAGAAAGGAATTTTACGATAAGATTTTACAAAAATTCAGTTTTTCCTCCACACCAGCATTCCGTACGCTTCACACTACTAGTTTATAGTCCTGCCATTCAGCATCATCTCTGTACCTCAGGTGTTCACCAAAGTGCTGGTGCCAATACTAGCCCTGCTGCCCTCTCGTGGCATCCCCATTGTGGAATACTTAGATTACCTTTTGTTGAGGGAACAGTCTGCAAGGCTCTGTTAAGTAACACAGCCATGATGGTTTAGTTGTCGCATGACTTCAGAGATCGTCGCTGGAATCGACATATCATTTGGAGTATCAGTGTCTAGTGCTGGACACTACATGCTAGAGTCTTTCTCCCATGGGAAACCAAGTCTCCAATCTCAGGTTTAAGTTCTCCAGGAAGGAAACTCCAGACCTTAAAATAGTATTCTCCCCAAAAGTCTTTTAACTGCTTGCCGACCGCCCGCCACAGATATACTGCAGCAGGCTGACTTGGCTGCACGAATCGCCATACCTGTACGGCGCGCGCGGCCCCATCGTACCCACGATGTTCTGATTCGGTTTAGAACCGATCCGTCATGTCCAGGCCAATGTTTTTTGGAGTCCTTTTTGGTTCCAACGAGAGAGGAGATAACCTCAATTGTGAGTACAGAAGCAGCACACTGACACCAGTACATGCATTCAGGTCCATAAATATTGGGACATTAACACAATTCTAATTTTTTTTTAAATGAAACAAACAAAATGTACTTTAACTGTAGACTTTCAGCTTTAATTTGAGGGTATTTACATCCAAATCAGGTGAACAGTGTAGGAATTACAACAGTTTGTATATGTGCCTCCCACTTTTTAAGGGACCAAAAGTAATGGGACAGATTAACAATCATAAATCAAACTTTCACTTTTTAATACTTGGTTGCAAATCCTTTGCAGTCAATTACAGCCTGAAGTCTGGAACGCATAGACATCACCAGACGCTGGGTTTCATCCCTGGTGATGCTCTGCCAGGCCTCTACTGCAACTGTCTTCAGTTCCTGCTTGTTCTTGGGGCATTTTCCCTTCAGTTTTGTCTTCAGCAAGTGAAATGCATGCTCAATCGGATTCAGGTCAGATGATTGACTTGGCCATTGCATAACATTCCACTTCTTTCCCTTTAAAAAACTCTTTGGTTGCTTTTGCAGTATGCTTCGGGTTATTGTCCATCTGCACTGTGAAGCGCCGTCCAATGAGTTCTGAAGCATTTGGCTGAATATGAGCAGATAATATTGCCCGAAACACTTCAGAATTCACCCTGCTGCTTTTGTCAGCAGTCACATCAATAAATACAAGAGAACCAGTTCCATTGGCAGCCAAACATACCCACACCATGACACTACCACCACCATGCTGCACTGATGAGGTGGTATGCTTTGGATCATGAGCAGTTCCTTTCCTTCTCCATACTCTTCTTTTCCCATCACTCTGGTACAAGTTGATCTTGGTCTCATCTGTCCAAAGGATGTTGTTCCAAAACTGAAGGCTTTTTTAGATGTTGTTTGGCAAACTCTAATCTGGCCCTCTTGTTTTTGAGGCTCACCAATGGTTTACATCTTGTGGTTAACCCTCTGTATTAACTCTGGTGAAGTCTTCTCTTGATTGTTGACTTTGACACACCTACACCTACCTCCTGGAGATGGTTCTTGATCTGGCCAGCTGTTGTGAAGGGTGTTTTCTTCACCAGGGAAAGAATTATTCGGTCATCCACCACAGTTGTTTTCCGTGGTCTTCTATGTCTTTTGGTGTTGCTGAGCTCACCGTGCGGTCTTTCTTTTTAAGGATGTTCCAAACAGTATATTTGGCCACACCTAATGTTTTGCTATCTCTCTCTGATGGGTTTGTTTTGTTTTTTCAGCCTAATGATGGCTTGCTTCACTGATAGTGACAGCTCTTTGGATCTCATATTGAGAGTTGACAGCAACAGATTCCAAATGCAAATAGCACACTTGAAATGAACTCTGGACCTTTTATCTGCTCCTTGTAAAATGGATAATGAGGGAATAACACACACCTGGCCATGGAACAGCTAGGCAGCCAATTATCCCATTTCTTTTGGCCCCTAAAAAGTGGGAGGCACATATACAAACTGTTGTAATTCCTACACCGTTCACCTGATTTGGATGTAAATACCCTCAACTTAAAGCTGAAAGTCTGCAGTTAAAGCACATCTTGTTTGTTTCATTTCAAATCCATTGTGATGTTGTATAGAGCCAAAAAGATTAGAATTGTGTCGATGTCCCAATATTTATGGACCTGACTGTATAGGCACACATTTAACCCCCTGATCACCCCCTAATTAACCGTTTCACTCCCTGTCACAGTGCACACTATATACAGTATACAGATAAAATTTACTGATCACTGTATTAGTGTCCCTTGTGACTTCAGATAGTGTGAGAGGCAGTTAGTGGTAGTCCCAAATATGTTTAGGGTCCCCGCCATATATCCCCCAATAAATATTTAACCCCTGATCACCCCACGTTAACCCTTTCACTCCCTGTCAGTGTACACTATATACAGTATACAAACAATTTACTGATCACTGTATTAGTGTCACTTGTGACCTCAGTTAGTATGAGAGGCGGTTAGTGGTAATCCAAGTTAGTATGAGAGGCAGTTAGTGGTAATCCAAGATAGGGTAAGGGTACCCGCCATACATCCTCTAATAAAGATTTAACCCCCTGATCTCCCCCAGTTAACCCCTTCATTGCTCTGTCCCAGTGTCACAAGAAGGGCAGAATGAACAGATTACCCTCACTTCCAATACACAGCACACTAAACTGCCCCATTAGCAGAGTCAGGCCTGCCCTCTACTAGTACTAGCAGTTAAATTTTTTTGGTAGCGGTTCAAACAGTCCTTGACAACCAGGTGCTTTTTTCCTGTGAGTCACACTAGGTACATATAAATTTATTGGCCAAAATGTCCAAACAGAGGTACAGTATCTCACAAAAGTGAGTACACCACTCACATTTTTGTAACTATTTTATTATATCAGACAGCACTGAAGAAATGACACTTTGCTACAATGCAAAGTAGGGAGGTACAGCTTGTATAACAGTGTAAATTTGCTGTCCCCTCAAAATAACTCAACACACAGCCATTAATGTCTAAATCACTGGCAACAAAGGTGAGTACACCCCTAAGTCAACATGTACAAATTGGGCCCAAAGTGTCAATATTTTGTGTGGCCACCATTATTTTCCAGCACTGCCTTAACCTTCTTGGGCATGGAGTTCACCAGAGCTTGACAGGTTGCCACTGGAGTCCTCTTCCACTCCTCCATGACAACATCATGGAGCTAGTGGATGTTAGAGACCTTGCGCTCCTCCAACTTCCATTTGAGGATGCCCCACAGATGCTCAATAGGGTTTAGGTCTGGGGACATGCTTGGCCAGTCCATCACCTTTACCCTCCGCTTCTTTAGCAAGGCATTGGTTGTCTTGGAGGTGTGTTTTGGGCCGTTAACATGTTGGAATCCAAAGGGAGGTGATCATTCTCTGCTTCAGTATGCCAAAGTACATGTTGCCATTCATGGTTCCCACAATGAACTGTAGCTCCCCAGTTCTGGCAGCACTCATGCCGCCCCAGACCATGACACTCCCACCACTATGCTTGACTGTAGGCAAAACACACTTGTGTTTGTACTCCTCACCTGGTTGCCGACACACATGCTTGACACCATCTGAATCAAATACGTTTATCTTGGTCTCATCAGACCACAGGACCCGGTTCCAGTAATCTATGTCCGTAGTCTGTTTGGTTTCAGCAAACTGTTTGCAATGCTGGCAGCACTCCTATGTCTATTTCCCAAAGACAACCTCTGGATATGACGCTGAGCACATGCACTCAATTTCTTTGGCTGACCATGGCGAGGCCTGTTCTGAGTGGAACCTGTCCTGTTAAACAACTGTATGGTCTCGGTCAGCGTGCTACAACTCCGTTTCAGGGTCCTTGCGATCTTCTTATAGCCTAGGCCAGTGATGGTGAACCTTGGCACCCCAGATGTTTTGTAACTACATTTCCCATGAAGCTCAACTAGACTACAGAGCACATGAGCATCATGGGAAATGTAGTTAAAAAACATCTGGGGTGCCAAGGTTCGCCATCACTGGCCTAGACCATCTTTATGTAGAGCAGCAATTCTTTTTTTCAGATCCTCAGAGTTCTTTGCCATGAGGTGCCATGTTGAACTTCCATTGACCAGTATGAGTAAGTGAGAGCGACAACATCAAATTTAACACACCTGCTCCCCATTCACACCCGAGGCTTTGTAACCGTAACCAGTCATATGACACCGGGGAGGGAAAATTGCTAATTGGGCACATTTTGGACATTTTCACTTAGGGGTGTACTGTTTTGTTGCATGTATGTTATTTTGAGGGGGCAGCAAATTTACACTGTTTGCTACAATGTAAAGTAGTGAGTGTACAGCTTGTATAAAGTGTCATTTCTTCAGTGTTTACACATGAAAAGATATATAATAAAATATTTACAAAAATGTGAGGGGAGTACTCACTTTTGTGAGATACTGTATACTACTGAAGAGGCCTACACGATGCTGAGCATGACAGATGAGAGTGATGGGGAAGCCTCACTGTCAGAATCAGGCTCAGTTTTTGAACCTGTAGACAGCAGCGGCACCCTGACAGATAGCTCTGACAACAGAGTAGTGGTCCCTGCTAAGGTCAGGCATACCTGACCCGTTCTTCTATTGCTGAGGTGCAACAACTGCAGGGTTCTCATATGGAGTAGAGTGTCGGTACTAGTGCCGCCCAACTTTCTAGTGAACTGGCAAGCACCAGCGGCCTAGTATATCCTGGTCATAGTCAAACCAGCAGTGCAGTAACACTCGGTGATGTGGCGAATCCCATAAGTGCAGCTCAAGCTGGTGCTGTGGCTAGCACAAGTAGTGTCCCGCAGCCACCAATAATTAAAACACAGGCCCGTAGAGCCCATAGTATCATTCCTGATGCGCTTGCAAATACTGATTGGGAGCCAACCACTTCTGCAGCGCCCGTACTTCCTCCATTCACTGGCCAACCCGGAGTTCAGGTGGAAACAGACAATTTTACTTCTCTTGGTTTTTTTGAGCCGTTTTCCACGGAAGATTTTTACAGATCTATTGTGGACCAAAGCAATTTATATGCCGATCAATTCATCCCACAAATCCAAATTTGACCCCTGCCAGAGAATTTGCATGGAAACTTATCGCAGTTTCTGAAATTAAAACTTTTCCGGGCCTATCCCTCCTTATGGGCATTACTAAAGAGTGAGATGCAGTCATATTGGTCCACTGACCCAATTCATCATATGTCCGTGTTCTCTGCTGCCATGGTCTGGACTAGATACATGCAAATCTTGGGGTTCACGCACTTCAGTGACCATGAACTCTGTCCCCGGGGTGACCCTGGATATGACTGGCTCCACAAAATTCGGCCCCTTGTAAACCACTTCAACCAGAATTTTTCAGCCTCGTATACTCACCAACAAGCTGTCTGCGTTGATGAGTCCCTGATTAAGTTTTCTGGCCGCCTTGCTTTTCAAACTGTTTATGCCCAGCAAGCGTGCCAGATAACGGGGTCAAGATGTAGAAGCTCTGTGACAGGGCAACAGGCTATACATGTAGTTTCCGGGTTTACAAGGGAAAATGTAGCAATGTGGAGCCCCCCAACTGCTCATTCCACATGAGGAGCAGTGGCAAGATTGTTTGGGACTTGGTGTCACCCTTATTCGCAAAGGGGTACCATTTTATACGTGGACAACTTCTATACAAGCGTGATGCTTTTTAGACCCCTTTTTTATTTTGAATTTGGCGCATTTGGCACCGTTCAACCTAATCGACGGGGCTTTCCCCAACGGCTTTTAGATTCCCGACTTGGACGGGGAGAGGGAGCCTGCTTGAAGTCTGATAAATTGCTTGCAGTGAAGTGGAGGGACATACAAAATGTTTTCGTTCTGTCCTTTATTCACGAAGATGCAACAATCCAAATTGCAACGGCGACTGGTGTTGTTGAGAAGCCTCTCTGTGTCCATGAATACAACCTTCATATGGGAGGGGTGAACTTCAACGACTAGATGATGGTGCCATACTTAGTTGCCTGTAAGGGCAGACGCCGGTACAAAAATGTGTCTGTATACTTATTTCAATAGGCTCTGCTGAACGCTTATGTGCTATACAAAGCGTCAGGAAAAAGTGGATCCTTCCTAAAATTCCAGGAAGAGATCATCACAGCCCTTCTGTATCCAGGAGGTGCTGTAGCCCAAATTCACTATGCAGATGCAGTGAGCCGGCTGCATAAGAGGCATTTTCTGGATGTCCTCCCTAGTACCCCTACCCAAAGAGCACCCCAAAGAAGATTTGTCTGTAGGAAATGCGGGTTTAGGCATGACACCCTCCTGTCCTGGCCAACCTGGTTTCTGCATCAGTGACTGTTTCCGTCACTACCACACACTAGTAGAATATTAGTATAGGGTACAGCACAGTCTAGGGCACACTTTTTTTCACACATGGTCTCGAAAGATGTTGGCTATCACATTTTGAGAGACCCTAGCCTGGAGCAGTTTTTTTACAGTTACAAAAAAGTGTAAAAAAAATAAGCCAAAAACAGTTGTCGTTTTATTGAGTTCATTTTCTGTTCTTACTCTACTTTTCTACTCTTTCTGTACTTTATAATATACTATTATACTGTAATGTTTTATTGTTACTAGAGATCGACCAATTATCGGCAAAGCCGATATATCGAGGGCCGATATGCACTTTCCCCAATATCCGAATTGGCCCCAGCGGTTACCAATATTGCCGATTTATTTTCGTTAAGTCATTGCGTATGTTGCGCCATGTGCCTCTGTGCACTGGCACAGCTTCTGCCTTCTTAGGCCACCTCCCTCCGCTTCGTCTGGAGTCGGGACATTGAGTATACGTACACTACAGTCACAGTGCACAGTGTGTTTAACACAGCCACATACCGGAGTCTGGAGTCGGGACAGTGAGTGATTCTCATACAGTACAGTCAGTGTGTTTAACACAGCCACCCGGCCATAACACCCACCCACAGCTGCCCGGTGCCTGCCACCCACAGGCCTGTACCAGCAAGTCAGCCACAGGCCCTGCCTGTACCAGCTTGTGAGCCACAGGCTCTGGGCCTGTACCAGCCAGCCAGCCAGTCACCACAGGGTGCCAGCCAGCAGCCCCCAAAGGGTACTGGCACCCTGCGGTGGCTGGCTGGCACCCTGTGGTGGGTGGCTGGCTGGCATACTGTATGGTGGGTGGCTGACTGGCACCCTGTGTGGTGGGTGGCTGCCTGGTACAGGCCCAGGACCACTCATCACCACCGGGTGCCAGCCAGCCAGTTTTTTTTTTTTTTTTTTTTTAAGCCTATATTCAAATTCAGTAGTGTTTTTTCAAATTTCAATGGAGGTAGATGCAGATGGAAAAATTTAAGTGTGGTCTGGGATTATTTCTCATCTCCATCTCCATCTCCAGGAAAAGCAGCAGCAATGTGTAACACATGCACAAACAATATAAGCATGACTGCAAAAACCAAAAATATGTCAAATCTTTGGGCCCATCTAAGAGTTCATCATGTTGAATTATATCATGCAGCACAGAAAAAACAAAAGGAAAAAACAAAGTGAAACATCACTATCCCAGGCAACAATAACAGATCTGTTTCAGGGAAAAAAAAAAACAGGTTGCTAAAATCGGATGGAAGATCCCAACTGCTGGACAGAGTAATCAAAATGATGATATTCACTGATAACCAGCCATTTACAATGATGTCTGACTCTGGATTTATGTGGTTGATGTCCATACTTGAGCCAAGGTACACACTGAAGAGTGACAAGTATTATCAAACCAAAATGCTTGGAAAGATTCACCAGAAGGTCATTGAGAAAGTAAAGGCTACGCTGAAACCAGAGAATGCTGGCAACTCACTCTCATTCACGACTGACTGCTGGTCAGGACAAACTGAATCACTAATGAGTCTTACATGCCACTTCATTGACAGCAGATGGACACAAAGGCATTTGGTGTTGAATACAATAGTGATGCAAGGATCCCACACTGGGGAGTACATTGGAGAAAGGTTTCTAGGCATGCTGGAAGAATGGAGGATCCCCAAAGACTGAGTGATGCTTGTTTTTCGAGACAGCGGAGCGAACATGGTGAAAGGAATGACACTTGCTGAAGTGGCACACACCCACCAACTTGTGGTAAATGATGGTCTATCAAACCAGAGAGCTTTGCTTGACATAATTAGCATGCTGAAGAGGTGCGCAGGCCATTTCCACCATTCAATCCTTGCCAAGCAGCAACTGAGGTGCATTCAGGAAGACCTTGGCCTACCCAAAAACAACTTGATTAACACCGTTCCAACACGATGGAACTCAACACTTCACATGCTGCAAAGAATGCTTGAGCAGAAGCGAGCTCAGGTGAATATGGAGGATATTCTTGTCCTGCTGATCAGTGGGACATTGTAGCCAATATCATTGAGACCCTCCTCCCCATAGAGAAAGTGACGCTAGATGTGAGTCATTACGACTCCTCTGTGTCATCTGTCATCCCATGTGTGAGAGTGCTGAAGATGCTTCTTCAACAGAATGAAGGACCCAACACACGTGGCACTAAAACATGTAGGCAGGCCACGAGGGACAGCCTCGCCAAACGTTTTGAGAAGCATGAAGAGAATAAAAATGTTGTGCTTGCATGTCTTTTGGATCCTCAATACAAGAACCATCTTTTCTCTTCTGATGTATTGGCCAAAGCAAAACAATGGCTGACAGAAGATATTCAACAGGAGGTGCAGGATGTTCCTGCCGAAAAGAAAAGTCCAAGAAGAGCAGGTTTCTAATGTGGAAGAGCAGGATGCTTCAAAAAGAGAAAAATGTCCAATAAGACAAAGGACAGAAGAGAAACTTCATCGTGGTCGAATAGATGCCATGGCTACAGCAACCACACTATCCATCTGTGTTTCCCCCACAGGATATTGACTTCTGAGGCTTTTATACATCGATTACATGTGAGTGTTCTATTGGCTTTCCTACTTAATAAAGTGTCTTTGTTTGAACATAATGCACCATGAGGAGTTTTTCCTGTTTTTCATGCTGATTGGGTCCAATGACACTCCCCTGAGAGGATGGGGATTGAGCACTTAGAGGCTTTTTCTTGTTGGCGGATATCACCCGTTTGTCCATATGTTGGGGTGTGAGGAGTCCTTATCATTAGCGTTTGAGATCCCTGTAATGGGGGTCATCTGAACAGGGTAAGGGGCCATTCTCACTGGTGATTGGTGGAGGCTTTATCTTCCGATTCAACACTTGGGTCTTGGACTTTTTATGGACTTCTTTCCCTATGGACTGTACTAATTGCTCTTAGTCACCTGTTGATGTACTGTGCATATCATTACTTCAATTGTTGACCAATTTCTGTGATTACTTTGTTAAGCGCTGCATACTTTGTTTTCATACCGATATGCAATGGCCAAAATATCGGTATCGGCAACGAAAAACCGATATCGATCGATCACTAATTGTTACTGTGTTTTATTGTTAACCATTGTTTGATTTGCAGGTATGCTCATCAACTGCAGCACTGATTTGTTCTGACAGCAACAGCGTTTGCTTTCACCATATACGTAATCAATGATTGTAGCGCTGTAGGAGGTGATTTCACCACCGCAGTTAAAAAAAAAAAAAAAGAAATTTCATCCACATCGATCGATGTGACTGGAGGAATCTGCTATGGTCTTCTTTTTCCTTCAGCCCATGTATGCCCATCATTAGAAGTGGGTGGATGCTAAGAGGTCTAATGGTGGGAATACCACACACTTTCTGGTATCGTTTTTTACAGCCAACGGTCAGCTTTCATGTAAAAGCAATCCTAGCAGACAAATAGCCGCTAGACTGCTTTTAGAAGCAGTAGTAGGGGATTCCCAACCCTCCCTCCCCGCCGCCTTCCACAGTTTTCTTGGGCTCTCCTGTCCCACCAGGTAACCCGAGACTGCAGCCGGTGGTTCCGTCAGCTTACCATAGAGCTGATTGGAGACCAGAATGGCTCCAATCATCTCCATGGCCTAAGAGACCGGAAGCTTTGAGCATTTCACGACTTCAGTTTCGCCAGATATAAACAGCACCATTGGAAAATTGGGAAAGCATCTTATCACACCAATCTTGGTGTGGTCAGATGCTTTAAGGGCAGAGGAAAGATCTAGAGTCCAATAGACCCCCAATTCTTTGAAAAAAAAGAGTACCTGTCA
This sequence comes from Pelophylax lessonae, assembly GCF_965119305.1. NCBI lineage: Eukaryota > Metazoa > Chordata > Amphibia > Anura > Ranidae > Pelophylax > Pelophylax lessonae. The sequence goes on from NC_138768.1 coordinate 350,882,809, forward strand.
CTACTTATTGCTATCATAGGGGATATTTAAATGTGATAAGAATAAAAATGATTAAAAAAAAAGATAGGGAAGGTGTCCAAATAAAATAAAATTGCAAAAGAAATAATTTAAAAAAAATTCAAGCACCCCTGTCCCTCCGCATTTGCGCGCAAAGGCGAACACGAGCTTCGGTCTAGTGTCATATGTACACCGCAATTGCGCCATGCATGTGAGGTATCGCCGAACGTCAGATCGAGGGCAGTAATTCTTGCAGTAGACCTCTTCTGTAAATCTAAAGTGGTAACCTATTTGGTATCTATGTACTCGGCATAAGATCATGTTTTATACTTTATCAAACAATTGGGCAATATAGTGTATTTGTGCATTAAATTTTAAAAAAAGTGTTTTTATTTTTTTTTTTTTTTTCCCAAAAAAAATTGGGTTTGGAAAATTCTGCGCAAATACCGTGTAAAAAAAAATTGCAACACCCACCATTTTGTTCTGTAGGGCCTCTGTTTGTTTTAAAAAAATATATAGTGTTTGGGGATTCAAAGTAATTTTTTCATGTAAGCAAAAAGTGTCAGAAAGGCTTGGTCTTTAGTGGTTAGAAGAGTGGGTGATGTGTGGCACAAGCTTCTAATATTGGGCATAAAATGCCAGGACAGTTCAAACACCCCCCCCCCCCCCCAAATTACCCCTTTTTAGAAAGTGGACACCCAAGCTATTTGCTGAGAGGCATGTTGGTTCCATGGAATATTTTATAATTTGCCACATGTTTTGGGAAAATTATTATTTTTTTTTTTTTACACAAAGTTGTCAAATTATATATTGCTCACACATGCTATGGGTATATGTGAAACCTCCAAGTTTTCTAAGGGCGTAAATAGCTTATTTCACTTCCTCACTACCTATCAGTTTCAGAGACCCTGAAATGTCAAGATAGCACAACCCCCCCCCCCCCCCAAAATAACCCCATTTTGGAAAGTAAACACTCCAAGCTATTTGCTAAGAGGCATAGTGAGTCCATGGAACATTTTTCTATTTTGCCACAAGTATCGGGAAAATTCCAAAATCCTTTTTCTCTTACGTCCTCCGACAGTCGCCGCCATCTTCATATTCGTCACAATGGGGTATTAGACTTTGCTCCGTGGCTAGGCAACAGAATATGTCAATATTAAAGCTTTTAACATATCCCCACCCCAGGGGGTGGTCCCCTCAGTCTATACCCTCCTGCTTCCTGTTTCCTGCTTCAGTTTCAATGTCTAGCTTGTCAGGAGTAGCTGGATCTCTCTATGCTGGGGCATTTTGTCTCAGCCTTTTATCTTCTTTTTTGATTTTTTGTTTGTTTTTTCTCTCTCTTTACTTAGCTGTTCTTTTTGTCAGCATTAGTTAGTTCTTCTGATGAAGAGGATTCGTGCGGGCTGGGTCTCGGGCTGATCCCCCTGGTCGCAGGATGTGGGTCAGTGGCTTCCCAGCCTGCCATCGAGCGTTCAGCCAGGTAACGCTCCTGGCACAGTGAACGACCCATCCCTGTTCAGTGCAGGGATGATTGGTGAGGTGGCTACCTCACTGGACGCTGTGCGGTTTCTTAACCCCGATTTTTTTGCGTCCTGGATGCGACTCTCCCTGCCACATGCGCAGCGGCTTGTTCGCCTGTGCGGGTTCCCCACGCCATTAGGAGGTAAGTGTATCTATGTGGGGACCTGTCTGTTGGGGGGGGTGTCAGTCTGGGACTGTGTAACCCTGCCTGTGTTCACACTATTGAAATCCCTATCTCTCTGGCTGCATGCTGTGGGCTGCAAGGAGGGGGGGCTGTGCTGCACTGTCTGTGTCAGTTTGTGTATGTGTGAACGGCTGTGTGCTGTGGGGCATGATTTTTATCATGTTTGGGGCACTTTCAGCGACCGCTGCGGCGGTCCGCCATGTTTTTACATGCTATGCTATGTTTGGTCCACCTCGCTGAGGTGGAGGAGCGGCGGTTTCGGCGCCAAACGGCGCCATTTTGGCAGCGCTCGCTCCGGCCGCATGGTATCACTGCGGGCGGCCATTTTCTTGTAGCCTTCCATAGGCTTTCATGGAGCGCCCTGTGTTGCATCGCTTCCTCTCCCTGGGTGCACTGATCGAGGCAGCAGCGATGGTCTCTACAGGTTTTTACCTCCCTATCCCTTTATCCTTGCCTGTGTTGAGCCTTTTTCTCCCGGTGGGGGTAAAAATTGTGCCAGTGTGTGTGTGCGGTGGGCAGCGCTCGCCGCGCTTGTTTAAGGGGCAATTAACCCTTTATTTTCCGGCTTATCATGGGGGCAATGGATTCTCAGGGACACAAATTTCCTACCACTTGGTGGGTGACCAAGGGCTGTTTTCCCCCCCAGGGGGGGTTTTGGCTGCGGTTGTGGCTAATCTTGCTGCTCAGGTGCTAATGCTTGTGGCTGTTCAATCCACACAACGACCCAGAGTTTTCAATCTCCTCTGACAGAGGGTGCTGGTGATGGGGCTGCTATAGCTGGGGTCTCCTTATCGGGGTCCCGTTCCTCCCTGGGTCTTGTGGGGTCTGAGGTGGAGGCTGAGGTAGATGGGGTGGATAATTCTCCCCCTGGCTCGCCTGAAGAGCTTGCACTCATGGATGAATTGGTTGCTTCTATCAAGCAAACACTGCGTTTACGGGTTGAACCACGTCCTCCTGCTGCCCTGGCAGCTTATGGGACGCAGAAAAGACGCAAGACATCGCAGGTCTTTCCCTGCACTGACGATTTTCAGCGCGCTGTTAAGGAACAATGGCGCAATATACGCAAGCCTTTTGCTGTACCAAGTAGGTTCAGGCTGCGTTATCCTTTCGCGCCCGCTACTGATGAATCGGTCCACTGCGATTCCTGCAGAGGATACCTCGGTGTTCCGGGATGCTACGGGCAGGAGGCTGGAGTCTCTTGCCCGTCATGCTTACTCTATTACGGGTTCTATGCTAAAGGCTCTATTTGCTTCGCTTAGGGCAGCCCAGGCTGTCGCGAATTGGACGCAGGCACTCAGGCGCGTCCTGGTGGCTGATTCAGCCTCACCGGCGACATTGGATATGGTGGATAAAATCCATCAGGGTGTCGTGTATTTGTGTGATGCGGACCTGGATATAGTACCGTTGGCTGCACGTGTACACAGTGTGGCGGTATTGTCTCGCCGCCTGGTTTGGTTGAAGTGTTGGTCTGTGGACCAATCTTCGCGCAAGACCTTAGCCAATCTGCCCTATGATGGATCTCGCCTTTTTGGCGGATATTTGGATGCACTGATAAAGGGGGTCACGGGTGGTGAGAGCATGCTCCTGCCCCGATCCCACCAGGCTAAGGCTGCTCATGGTAAGTAGCATGCTTCTTTTCGGCCCTCTCAGGGGTCCTTTCGTGCCTTTCGGTCGCCCTATAGGGGAGAACCATTCAAAGGCCAAGGCTCCCAAAAGAAGCCGTGGTCGGGTAAGCATAAGTCCGTCCAGTCCGGATCCACTGCCCATAACAATGCGGCCTGAAGGGGCACCCTCACCCAGTTCTTGGGTGGGGGGACGCTTGCTCGGTTTTTCTTCAACCCTGGTTGGCCCGTGTTCGGGACAGGTGGGTTCAGGAAATCGTTCGTTCTGGTTATAAGATCGAGTTTTCTCTCCCGGCCAGAGAGCAGATTTTTTCCCTCAGGTGGTTCCGGTGCCTCATCGGGACAGATTTCGGGGGTTCTCTTCCAATCTGTTCACTGTGCCCAAGGAGGAGGACAGGGTACGTCCAATTCTGGACTTCCAGGCTCTGAACCGCTTTGTGCGGGTTCGCAAGTTCCGCATGGAATCCCTGCGGTTGGTGGTGGCTGCCCTGGTTCCGGGGGAATTCATGGCCTCCATCGATTTGAAGGATGCGTACCTTCACATCCCGATTTTCGAGGGTCACCAGAGGTGACTTCGATTCGCCATTGCGGAGGATCATTACCAATCGTGGCGTTACCTTTTGGTCTCGCTTCGGCTCCACGGGTTTTTTTTTTTTTCGCCAAGGTGCTTGCACCAGTTTCTGGCTTTGTTGAGAGCCCAGGGCATCTCTGTCCTTTGGGTATCTGGAAGTTATTCTGGTTCGGTCTGCGACCAGCCAGGGTCTGGAGGAGGACCTGTCCTTCACGATTCTGACTCTCAGGAGTTTGGTTGGGCAATTGATTCTCCATAGTCGACGCTGTGTCCGTCGATTCGTCTTCCCTACCTGGGAATGATTCTGGACTCGGTCCAGGCGAAGGTCTTCCTACCGGACGACAAACTCAGGACTCTTCAGGAGAAGTCAGGTCCCTCAGGGACGTTCCGTGCTCGTCACTCCGGACGCGCATGAGATGTCTGGGATTGATGGTCTCGGCTTTCGAGGCGATTCCCTTCGCCCAGTTTCACACGCGGGGTCTCCAAGCGGAGATCCTGTCCAGGTGGGAGGGGCGACTGCAATCTCTGGTTCCAGATTTCGTTGGGCCATCGCACCAGAAGGGATATTCTGTGGTGGCTCCAGTCCCCGGCGGTGTCGGGGGGCAAGTCTTTTTGTCCTCTCTCATGGACGGTGGTCACCATGGATGCCAGCCTGTCGGGCTGGGGTGGTGTTCTGGGCGTTCTGTCCGCCCAGGGAACTTGGTCGGAGGCGTAATCCTCCCTTCCGATCAACATTCTGGAATTGCGTGCGATGAATCTCTGCCTTCATCGTTGGCCGGACGGGCTGCAGGGCTATCCGGTTCAGGTGCAGACGGACATTGCCACGGCGGCGGCTTACGTCTTTCGCCAAGGGGGCACCAAGAGAGCCCGGGCGGCTCGGGAAGTGGCCGACATTCTGTCTTGGGCCGAGACACATGTCCCGGCGATATCGGCGGTTCGCATTCCGGGGGTGGAGAACTGGCGGGCGGATTATCAGATGCCGCCAGTCCCTGGACCAGGGGGAATGGCCCCTCCGGATGTTCTCCAGATGTTGTGCGCGAAGTGGGGTCTTCCGGAGGTGGACCTGTTCACGTCTCGTCTGAACAGCAAGGTGAACAGGTTCGTGGCAAGGCCACGCGATCCTCGGGCAGACGCGTCAGTCGCGTTGGTAGCTCCGTGGCATCAGTACCGACTGATGTATGCGTTTTCACCGTTTTCAATTGCTGCCCAGGTTCCTTCGCAAGTTGGACTCGGAACCGAAACACGGTGATTCTTGTGACACCGGACTGGCCTTGCCGGTCCTGGTACGCAGACCTCGTGCATTTGGCGGTCGACGCCCCGTGGCGTCTGCCTCTTCGGGAAGATCTCCGGTCTCAAGGGCTGATATTTCATCCTGCCTTACAGTCGCTGGCTTTGCCGGCCTGGCTGTTGAAACCGAGGTCCTGAGGGATAGGGGTCTCTCCCCTGAGGTCATTCACACTTTGATCGACGCGAGGAGTTTTTCCTCGGGGAAGGTCTTTTACCGTACTTGGTAGACCTATTTTGCCTGGTGTGAGTCCAGGGGGTCTTCACCTCGCCCGTAGTCGGTGTCTGGGGTGTTGTCCTTCCTTCGAGAGGGTGTTAACAGCGTTTGGCGCTGGCTACGTTCAAGGGTCAGGTGTCTGCGATGGCCGTTCTTTTTTCAACGTCCTATGGCATCTAACTCCTTGGTTGGCACTTTTGTTTCGGGGGCATCTGGTCCCTCCTAGGAGGGTGCCTCTGCCTCTTTGGGACTGGAATCTTGTTCTGTCCGTGTTACAACATGGTTCTTTTTTGTACGGATCAGGTAGATCTCGTTGTCTATGTTGTCCTAGAAGTCACCTTTTTTGGTGGCGATCACGTCGGCTCGCAGAGTGTCGGAGCTGGCAGCTTGTCCTGCCATTGTCCGTATCTGGTCACTCGCTTGGTTAAGGTGGTCTTGCGACCTAACCCTTCTTTTTTTCCGAAGAGGGTTTCGGGATTTCACCTCAGTGAGGTCATTGTCTTGCCTTCGCCTTGCGCGAAGTCTAAACATCCGGAGGAGGTGGAGTTGCACTCCTTGGATGCTGTTCATGGCGATTAGGGTTTACCTAAAATCGTCTGAATCTTTTCGCAGGTCGGATTCTTTGTTTGTCCTTCCGGGGGTCCTCGGAAGGGCGTAGCGGCGTCGGCTTCTGCTGTCGCCAATTGGTTCGGACAGGCCATTGAACAGGCCTATGCTTTGCGGGGAAAAGTTTCCCCTATGCCTGTGGAGGCGCACTCTACCAGATCTCTGAGTACGTCTTGGGCCTGTCGTCATGGGGCTTCTGTGGCCCAGGTGTGTAGGGCGGCGGCCTGGTCGACCGTGCACACCTTCACTCTGTTCCACGTAGTGGATGTTCAAGCATCGGCAGATGCTTCCTTTGGCCGCAAGGTTCTTAGTGCGGTGGTCCCTTAGGGTTCCTGGTTTTGGTCCTTTGGGCTGTTTGGGATTTCTTTTTATCCCTGGGTTATTTGTTTTTTTCCTGGGTTATTGCTCCCGTTGAGCAATTTTTTTCTTGTGTTGCCCAGCTGGTTTCCTTCCTTTGGTAAGGTTACTTTCTTTGATGTGGAGACTGCGTTGCCTTTAGGCGCGGCTGCGTTTCCCACCCCTCATGTTTGCACTGCTTTGGGACGTCCCCATTGTGACGAATATGAAGATGGCGGCGACTGTCGGAGGACGTAAGAGAAAACGGAATTTTTGTAAAATCTTACCTGTAAAATTCCTTTCTCCGAGTCCTCCGACAGTCGCCGCCCCCGCCCCTCTTTTGGGGTTTAGGTACTCTACTGCTATTCCACTGAAACTGAAGCAGGAAACAGGAAGCAGGAGGGTATAGACTGAGGGGACCAACCCCTGGGGTGGGGATATGTTAAAAGCTTTAATATTGACATATTCTGTTGCCTAGCTACTCCTACGGAGCAAAGTCTAATACCCCATTGTGACGAATATGAAGATGGCGGCGACTGTTGGAGGACTCGGAGAAAGGAATTTTACAGGTAAGATTTTACAAAAATTCAGTTTTTTTTTTTTTTTTTCACAACGTTGTCACATAAATTTATATATTGCATAAACATGCCATGGCTATATGTTACATGACAACCCAAAATGCATAAATTGTTGATTTTACTCCGCACTACCTATCACAATTTCGAAGGCCATGACATGCCAAGATAGCACAAACCCCCCCCCCCCCCCCCAAATGACCCCTTTTCAGAAAGTAGACACCTCAAGGTATTTGATAAGAGTCATGGCGAGTATTTTGCAGCTCTCATTTGTTTTGGAAAATGAAGAAAGAAAAGGAAATTTATTTATTTCTTTTTTTCTTTTTTCAAAACTTTGCGACAAAAAGCGAGATCTTCAAAATGCCTCTCAGCAAATAGTTTAGGGTGTCCATTTTCTGAAAAGGGGTCATTTGGGGGGGGTTTGTGCTGTCTTGGCATTTCATGGCCTCCGAAATGGATAGGTAGTGAGGAGTGAAATCAACAATTTCCGCCCTTAGAAAGCCTAAATGCAGCGATTGGTTTTCGGGTCCTTTGAAGACATCTGGGGGGATTCATGCACAGATATCTATGCAAATCACACCCAAAATCGCCAAATAGTGCAGGAAGTACTTTTTCAAATCGGTGCTGCAAAGCAACGTCACCCAGATTTGAACACTGCCATCGCTGACAATAGGGTACGACTTGTCATGCGATTCGACCTGTATTTGTTTTGGGTTTTTTTTTTTTTACACAAATATATACAATCAAAATAAATGCTTGTATTGTAGGAAAACATCCAAATCTGACACATGCATGCATGAATGCAGCATCAGTCATTACAAGTGGAGACAACTGCAAGGTTCTGCTTTTTAATTAGTCTGATTGGTGCTTGATTGAAGATATTTTCTTCTATTTTAAGGCATAAAACAGAATGAACAGGAAGAAGATGCAGAAAACCCAAATGACTACAATGGGGATGAAGCAAATGTAGCTGAATCTGAGGCAGAAAAACAGGCTGAGCTGAATGACAATAAACCGAACTTGAAAGGTATTTTACATTTTTTTTTTTTTTTTTTTTATATTTTTTTTTTTTTGCACCTAAATTTGACACACACCAATAATTAAAGTATCAGTAACAAAGAGTGAAGGGTTACGACAGAAAAACTTAATTTTATCTTGAAGAAAATGGAAGAGTTTACTTGATATTATACAACACAGATGATCTCTATTCCTCCCCAAGGTTGTGTTTTGAACATCTATCGGTGCCTAAGATAATAATGCTTTACCCTGGAAAGACAGGATAATGACCTTAATGCTAAAATATGATCATGTTTTTTTATTTATTTAAAAAGCCAATCACTGTTTTTGGCTGTGTAATTGTGTTGGATTGGGAAACACATATAACTCCGCATTAATGTGGCTGAATAAATGCCCCACTTTGCTGACTCATTTTGTAATTTTCTGACAAACTGTCAGTATGTCAATGCACATACTTCTTAACGTTGGAGAGAATCAGTCACCAGTGGACAGTTGTAATAATCTGAATCAATACCAAGATGCAATTTAATTCTTTGCATTGGAAGGTAAACACATTTACCTTTATCTTTGCTTTGAATATGTTATCTTTCTTCGTTCTTTCTGCCATCTAGCTATTGTAACATTCCTTTAGCCATCACTGTAAAGTTTTCTTAAAAGTAGTTTTTGTAGGTTCTCCCTCATCAGCAATTCTTTTATGTAATTATTATTGTATAACTTAGTTAAAACGCTTAATTAAATGCACTTAAACACAAACACTTAGTTAAATGCTTATCTCTGCTCACCCCCCCCCCCCCCCCCGCCCACACTTACCTGTGGTGTCTTGGTCCTTTCCAAATGGCTGCCTCTTCTGGGTGCAGGTAGTCAACTCTGATGACTTGCCAGACCCCCACCCTCTGGCACACCTTCCATCCCACCTCCCAGCTGCTGTGTGTGCCAATCCTGCAGCCCCCTGGGAGATGTGATGTAAGTATCCCAGGGGACTGCAGGACCAGAATGGTAGCGGGGGGCTAATATATAAAAATATACATTTGCCCCCATTTTTCATGGGCTGAACTCACAGATCTAAGACTTTTTTTCTATGTACATGTACACAAAAGGCCTATTTCTCACAAATATTGGTCACAAATCTGTCTGAATCGGTGTTAGTGAGCACTTCTCTTTTGCCGAGATAATCCATCCACCTCACAGGTGTGGCATATCAAGATGCAGATTAGAAAGCATGATTATTGCACAGGTGTTCCTTAGGCTGGCCACAATAAAAGGCCACTCTAAAATGTGCAGTTTTATCAAACAGCACAATGCCACAGATGTCGCAGGTTTTGAGGGAGCGTGCAATTGGTATGCTGACTGCAGGAATGTCCACCAGAGATGTTGCCCGTGAATTAAATGTTCATTTCTCTACAATAAGCCGTCTCCAAAGGTGTTTCAGAGAATTTGGCAGTACATCCAACCGGCCTCACAACCACAGACCGCGTGTAACCACACCAGCCCAGGACCTCCACATCCAGCATCTTCACCTCCAAGATCGTCTGAGACCAGCCACCCGGACAGCTGCTGCAACAATCGGTTTGCTCATCTGCATGCTCGTCGTCCTCATTGGGGTCTCGACCTGACTGCAGTTCGTCGTTGTAACCGACTTGAGTGGGCAAATACTCACATTCAATGGCGTCTGGCACTTTGGAGAGGTGTTCTCTTCACGGATAAATCCTGGTTTTCACTGTACAGAGCAGATGGCAGATTGTATCGGTGAGCGGTTTGCTGATGTCAATGTTGTAGATCGAGTGGCCCATGGTGGCAGTGGGGTTATGGTATGGGCAGGCATATGTTATGGACAACGAACACCGGTGCATTTTATTGATGGCATTTTGAATGCACAGAGATACCGTGACGAGATCCTGAGGCCCATTGTTGTGCCATTCATGCACGACCATCACCCCATGTTGCAGCATGATAATGCACGACCCCATGTTGCAAGGATCTGAACACAATTCCTGGAAGCTGAAAACATCCCAGTTCTTGCATGGCCAGCATACTTACCCGACATGTCACCGGTTGAGCATGTTTGGGATGCTCTGGATCGGCGTATATGACAGCATGCTTCAGGTCCTGCCAATATCCAGAAACTTTGCACAGCCATTGAAGCGGAGTGGACCAACATTCCACAGGCCACAATCAACAACCTGATTGACTCTATGCCAAGGAGATGTGTTGCACCGCCTGAGGAAAATGGTGGTCACAACAGATACTTTCGGACCCCCCCCCCCCCAATACAGTAAAACTGCACATTTTAGAGTGGCCTTTTATTGTGGCCAGCCTAAGGTACACCTGTGCAATAATCATGCTGTCTAATCAGCAACTTGATATGCCACACCTGTGAAGTGGATGGATTATCTCAGCAAAGGAGAAGTGCTCACTAACACAGATTTAGACAGATTTGTGACCAATATTTGAGAGAAATAGGCTTTTTGTGTACACAGAAAAAGTCTTAAATCTTTGAGTTCAGCTCATGAAAAATGGGTGGGAAAAAACAAAAGTGTTTTGTTTATAATTTTGTTTAAAGAAAAAACAAATTCCACAAGTCTTATTGCAGAGTGTTAAAGCAGAACTAACTCCTTTTTGGGAGTTTAGTTGGGCTTTAATACTAAGGATAGCGTTTTATAATTCAACCAATGTGAGCTTTCCAGCATTTCTATATAGTATTTATGCATGGTACAGTTTTAATCTGTTGATGGATTTAGCTCCGTTTAAGCATCCAATTGAACTGGTTCAAAAAAAGGTTGCATTCCAGGCATGCCGAAAATGCTAACTGTCACATTTGCTTTTGCTCTCAACCAAACTGTGAAACCCTCAAATGGCTGGTGTCATAACTGATCATATATGCAGTACTATGGCAGTTACAGATCAAAAAAATGCTAAGATAGCAGCTTCCTTGGCTGAAAAGGATAGGCGGGTTTAGTGATTAGTCTAGTATGCAGTCATGTTGGAACATGAAGGGCATCCCCAAACTGTTCTCACAAAGTTGGGAGCATGAAAATGTCCAAAATGCCTTGGTATGCTGGCGCCTTAAGAGTTCCCTCCACCGGAACTAAGGAGCCAAGCCCAACCCCTGAAAAACAACCCCGCACCATAACCCCCCCCCCCCCCCCCCACACACCAAATGATATGGACCATTGCATAAAGTGAGGTCCATAAAGACATGGATGAGCGCGTTTGTGGTGGAGGAACGGGTCTCGCCTCAACCCGACAGAACACCTTTGGGGTGAATTGGAGCGCAGACTGTGAGCCTGACCTCACAAATGCGCTTCTGGAAGAATGGATTCCCATAGACACACTCCTAAACCTTGTGGACAGCCTTCCCAGAAGAGTTTATTTCAGGTACTTGTATAACGCCATCAATTTACGCAGCATTGAAGCTAGTATAGCTGCAAAGGGTGGGCCAACTCAATATTGAACCCTATGGACTAAGACTGGGATGCCATTAAGGTTCATGCGGTTGTAAAGGAAGGCGCCCCAATACTTTTGGTAATCTAGTGTATCTTTTTGAAGCAGAACTAAACCCTCCTGTCCTTTTTAGCCAAGGAGGCTGAGTTGCTATCTTGGCTTCTTTGATTTGCAACTGCAATGGTGCTGCACATGTGATCAGTTATAACACCAGCCATTTGATGGTTTGACAGTTCAGCTAGGAGCATAAGCAAATGTGACATTTAGCTTTCCCGGCATTGCCTTGAATGTATTTTTTTTTTTTTTAAACCAATAAATTGATAGGTTTAGTTTTTGTGGAACTTTACCCATAACCGCTTGATAAAAAAAATGGATTTTTGTCTTACTGTAAAATCCATTTCTCTGATGTTCATTGAAGGACACAGCTCTTCATCTTCTTGATTGTAAGGTTATACTGCCCCCTACAGGAGTAGGACACTAGGCAGAGAAAAAGCTTTAACACTCCTATGGGGCAGTCCCTGGGGGTATACTCCCACTTCCTGCTATAGGTATTCAGTTTTGTAACAAGCAGCGTCAGAAGGAAAAAACCAAAGAGTGGCGGGTGCTGTGTCCGTCAATGAACATCAAAGAAATTGATTTTACGGTAAGACCAAATCCCATTTATTTTTCTTTCATTGACGGACACAGCTCCATATCATCTTTGACCCTTGGGTTATGCTGCTCTCCATAGGGAGTAGGACTAGGTAGAAACAAATTTGACTATGGCCCTAGGGCAGTCCTAGGGGGTACACTTTCACTTCCTGCTACATAACTTCAGTTTTTTCTGTCTAGTCAGGAGTAAGGGCCTGGTTGCTTGCTGGGATCTCTGGTCCTAGCATTTTTTCCTTTTTTAAATGGAATTTTTTTATTTTATTATTTTCTGTTCCTGTGAGAACTACAATCAACTGCCAGATTGGGCGAAGCACTGGATATCCTAGATCCTTATGGTCTTCCCAGTCTGGCCAGCGAGCGCAACCCAACTTTAGCTCTGCACTAGGTTGGCCACGACATAGAGCCACTGGACGGGGGCTGGCGGCAAGTGAAACACCTCGTAAGGGCGCATAGCCCTGGTCACGACACTGATCACAACCTGAGTCGCAGCGTACCTCTGGCCCACAGCACCCCCATTCCAAGATGGTGGGGTGGACTGCCCGGAGTGGTGCCCGCTTGGTTCCCAGGTAGGTGAGTAGTGCCCCCCTCCTCTGGGCCCTTTCCTCGGGTTGGTAGACCCCCTATGTGCCCTTTCTTCCCACATGGTGTAGTTTCCTCCACCCCCCTTCACTAGCAGGGTTCCCCTGCACATGTCATCCTTACCTACCCCCCTTAGTCCCCCCTCTCCGGGGTGGTCAGGCTTCTTTCAGGTACGCCAAGGAAGGGGGCTTGACTCCCGAAACGCGTTAGCGGTCGCAATTTCCAGGACATGGTCCAACACATGGGTGACGGGAATTTGCAATACGATTTTAATTCTTCATGTTTGTGAGTATGCATTCAGCATTTTATTAAATTATTTTAACAGTACCACGGGTAATGCACTAGGTGTTTGTGCCTCCTTTTCCTTTCTTTTATTTATTCTTTCAGGTACCGGTTAATGCGGTGTTGGGCTGGAGGGGGAGGGAGGGTGCAGCCGGCGGCTCATAGTTAGGGCCCCCCTGGCAGACTACAAGTACCTGGAGGGCCGTTGGGGGTCCTGAGTGCAATGCCGCCATTTTACTGTGAATGGTTGTTCTGAAGCTTCGGTGGCCATGTTTGTGTAGTCCAGCGGCCATGTTTTTGGAGTATCCTATTAAAATCAATGCGGCAGCTATTTTCTTGTAGCCTGTGGAGCGGTGATGTGGCAGTGGACCTTTGGTGGCAGTGACTTTGCTTCCTCCTTCTCTCTGATTGCCGCATGGCAAGCAGCTTGGCGCTCTTTATCCTTCCCTAAGTCGGTGGTGGTGAGTCTCTGCAGGTGTACAGCTCCGTGCCGTTGGTGCGCTGGGACTTGAAGTATTACCGCTGCAGTGGTGGGGGGCTTTTTTTGTTGCAATTTTTTCAGATATTGCGGGTGGCCCCCGGGGTAGCCATGGAGTCCCTGGAGCATGTGTCACCACCTGACCCAGTCTCTGAAGCTGCGGGACCCTCTGGATCTCAGTTTGCCTTGGCGGCCATGACGGCAGTCCTGCTGTCATTAGTGTCCAAAGTTGATATGGCCCTTCAAAAGCGGCCTAGCAAGAAGCGCCCCCCCCCGCCTTCATCTGTATCCTCTGCCTCCTCAGATTCTGAGGTTGATTCGGCCACCAGGGACGTGAGTCACCCCAGCTCTCTGACAGTGAGAATGAATCCTCTTCCACTAGGGGCGTGCATAAAAAGGTGCTTGTGGAGGCACTGATTGTATCAGTGCGGGAAACTTTAAAAGTGGAGGACGCCGCTAATGCTGCGACTGCTGTGCCTGTGCAATTTGGCACCCTGTAGACCATCCAAGATGACTAAGGTGTTCCCCTTTCCTATAAAAAGGGGTTGCTGACCAATAGGACCAACAAACACTCACCCAGCGCTAATGATCAATTATAGGATAAAAAATAAACAAAACGCCACTGATAGCAGCTGCTGTAAAGTTACCACAAGCCAAAAAAATGTAACCAATACTGCAACTCCCCACGAACCACAGCATCAATCACAACTCAGCAGCGCTGAATATGCTTACACATATCCTACATTAATTACTCAATGTCAGTGATCAAGAGAGTTCAAATAGATGCATGAAATCAAAAAAGCAAACTTTTGTCCATAAACTGCTACATCGCTAGGTGAGTATATCTCAGCATTAGTCCGTTTGTATACATTTAAATCAAAGGAACTTGACAAACGGTGGTACTCCCAGTGCTCGGATAGATGGATCAGTATGGGCTGTAAATCCTCCACCACACCTCCAGTGCACCCCGTAGCAATGAAAACTCACCGGATAAACAGTAAAAAAGGCACTTCTATTTTATCAGCATCTAATCCTCTCTTCAAATCATTCTCCTCCTCAGCTCTTATAAGCAAACATGGTTCCTCGGGCCAGTACAGCTTCCCCAAATCAGGTCAGTAAGCCTCTTGGTTTTCCCTCAAATGGCCGGATCATAAATCACAGAGCCACCAATTGGAGGGGAGTGAGATAAAGGAGACCAATAGTGTAATACCATTTTCAAACTTTTATTGCCCACACATATTACACAAAGGTTCCCCCAATTATATTCTGCTTACATCAATAAAAGCAACCATAAGCATGTATATACAAGGATCCCAGGTGCTACGCCACTCTCACCGCGTCTGCTTGTATCCTCCCAGCATTCAGCGGCGAGATCCGGATATGCAGCGATCGCTTCTATCGATATCAAGGATGTCCTATATATGTCGGGCATCAGTGTTTCCTTCCATTTGCAGTGGGAGAGGAGCATTATCAATTTGTGGCGTTACCCTTTGGTCTCACCTCAGCTCCTCGGGTGTTCACAAAAGTGCTCAGGCTGAGGGGGATCGTGATACAGGGGTATCTGGATAATCTCCTTCTGCAAGAAGAGCCTTCGTCTGCTCTAAAGGAGGATCTGGACATCACTGTGCGTAATCTGCAAGAGTTTGGCTGGACACTGAATTTTCAGAAATCGGTTCTGACTCCGTCCAACAAACCTAGACTACCTGGGCCTGACTCTGGATTCAGCTTCAGCCCTGGTATTTTTTTCCAGAGGTGAAACTGCTGAAGTTGCAGCATGCGATTTGGCTCCTGTTCAATTGTCGGTCATCTCTCAGGACTTGCATGCAAGTGTTGGGGTTGATGGTCTCCACCTTCGAGGTGGTTCAGTTTGCTCAGTTCCATACCATAAGGGAGCTTCTTGCCAAATGGGACAAGAATCCTCAATAACTTGACAATCTGATCCTGTTGAGCCGGGGTACTAGGGGATCCCTGATTTGGTGGCTCCGTTCCCCAGTGCTTCAGCATGGGACGTCCTTTCTCCCCCTGTATTGGACAGTGGTTTCCATGTATGCCAGCCTGTTCAGGTAGGGAGGTGTCTTGGGCACAGGCTCAGCTCAAGGAGTTTGGACTCGGAAGGAGTCCAGTCTGCCAATCAACATCCTGGAGATTCGGGCGATCAGGCTTTGCCTGTCCCTGTGGATGGATCACTTGCAGGGGTGCCCGGTAAGGGTTCAATCGGACAATGCCACGGCTGTGTCATATATCAATCATCAAGGAGACACAAGAAGTGCCCTAGCGGCCCGGGATGTAGCCGGCATTCTAAGGTAGGCAGAACGATATGTTCCAGCTCTCTCTGCTGTGCACGTTCCAGGGGTGGAAAATTGGCAGGCGGACAATCTCAGTCAATAGGCGTTGGAGCCGGGCGAATGGTCTCTTCACCTGGAAGTGTTTGAACAACTGTGTCTCAGGTGGGGGACCCTTGATGTGGACCTGTTAGCTTATCATTTCAACAGGAAAGTTCAGAGGTTTGTGGCAAGGTCTTGGGATCCTTTGTCCGATGCATAAATGCTCTTGTGGCCCCTTGGGGTCCGTATCATCTGATTTACGCTTTTCCTCCACTACAACTTCTGTTGAGACTTCTGTGCAGAATTGAGGCAGAAGGGATTCTAGTCCTTCTGGTGGCTCCAGACTGGCCTTGTCGGTCTTGGTACGCAGGCCTCGTAAGGCTGGTAGCGATGCTCTTTGGAGACTCCCAAGATCTTTTGTCTCAAGGACCGATCTTTCATCGTGCTTTAGGATCGCTGGCTTTAACGGCTTGGCTATTGAAAGCCAGATACTGAAGCACAGAGGGTTGTCTGATTTGGTGATCCTTACGCTGTTAAAAGCTAGAAAATCTACTTCAAGGAAGATTTATCATCGGGTTTGGAGAGCGTACATTTCTTGGTGTGAGTCTTGGGGGGGTTTCTCCCTGTTCCTTTTTTCGTGTCCTGTCTGATGGAGTTTCTACAACAGGGTGTAGATCAGCGCTTGGCTCTGGGCACTATCAAGGGCCAGATTTTAGCTTTGGCAATTTTTGTCCAATGACCGTTGGCTGCAATTCCTTGATTCACACTTTCATCCAGGGGGTTCGCCATTTGGCTCCTTCAGTGAGGTCTGGGTACCTCACTGAAATATTTTGAAAATATTGGTGAAATTCCTCTACTCACTTTGTCACAGAAGGTGGCTTTCTTGGTGGCTATTACATCTGCACGCAGGGTGTCGGAGCTGGCTGCATTGTCCTATTCGGTCTTCTTATCTAGTGGTTTACAGGGACAAAGTGGTGTTACATCCCTGTCGGTCGTTCCTTCCTAAGGTCATCTCGGGTTTCCACTTAAATTAAGACATTGTGTTGCCCTCTTTGTGCCCTAAGTCAAAACATCCACAAGAAATTGTCTTCAATTCCCTGGATGTGGTTCGGGGAATCAGGGTGTAACAAATCCGATTCTTTGTTTGTCCTTAAGGATGGATCTCGTAAGGAGTAGGCCGCATTTGCTGCGACCGTTTTCAGCTAGATCAGGCAGATGTTGGTGCAGGCCTAATCCATCAGGGATCAGGTTCCTCCTTTCCCTGTCAAGCTGCGTTTTACAAGGTCACTTAGTGCCTCCTGGTCCTTCCGTCATCAGGCGTCAGTGGTCCAGGTGTGCAAGGCAGCCACATGGTCGTCTGTGCACACATTTTCAAAGTTTTTCAAGGTGGATGTACTTGCATCTGCGGATGCTGCGTTCAGCCGCAAAGTTTTGCAGGCTGCCGTTGCAGAGACTCCTGCCTCTTGAGGGTGTATTTTTTCCTGGTTGGTGAGCTCCAGTTGTTCCTGGTTGAGCTCTTAGTTTTACCTGGTCGGCTGTGCTTAGCCTTTTTGGGAATTCTATCTACTGCTGTGTAACCCCCCCCCCCCCCATATTGACACTGCTTTGGGACGTCCCAAGGGTCAAAGAAGATATGGAGCTGTGTTCATCAATGAGCGAAAGAGAAAACAACTGGATTTTAGTCTTACCATAAAAACCATTTCTCTGATGTTCATTGACGGACACAGCACCCACCCCTCTGTTGAGTTGAGTTATGTATTCTTCTGACACTGCTTGTTACAAGCTGAAGTCCTATAGAAAGAAGTGGAAGTATACCGCCTAGTCCTACTCCTATGGAGAGCAGCATAACCCAAGGGTCAAAGAAGATATGGAGCTGTGTCAATGAACACCAGAGAAAAAGATTTTACGGTAAGAGAAAAATTCAGTTTTTCTCTTTTTATTCATTGACGGGCACAGCTCTTCATCTTCTTGACCATAGGGACGTCCCAAAGCAGTGTCAAACATGAGGAGTGGGAACAGCAGAAAAAACAAACATCCCCAAGGCTAAACTGTCCTCTAAACCGCAGCCTGCAAAACTTTGCGGCCAAAAGAAGTATCCACAGATGCCAACATATCCACTTTATAAAACATGAATGTGTGTACAGAAGACCAGGTAGCCGCCTGCAAACCTGCATCACTGACTCTTGATGATGGAAGACCCAGGAGGCACTAATCGGCGCGCCCGAGTAGAGTGTGCCTTTACAGGGAAAGAAGGAAACTGACCCTTAAAAGAATAAGCTTGGATCACATTCTGTCTGATCCATCTGGAAATTGTCACTGCAGAAGCAGCCAGCCCCTTGCGATGTTTATCCGTAAGGACAAATGGCGAGCCTGACTGTACACCCTAATTGCCCGAACCACATCCAGGGAATGCAATGCAACTTCCTTAGGATGCTTAGGCTTGGGACACAGGGAGGGCAACACAATGTCTTCATTCAGATGAAAATTGGAGACGACCTTTGGAAGGAACGATGGACATGTCCGAAGAACCACCTTATCCCTGTGAACTACTAGGTAAGGCCAACGACAAGACGGCGCCGCCAGCTCTGACACCCCGGTCGCAGAAGTAATAGCCACTAAAAAGGCCACCTTCTGGGACAACGTAAGCAGGTGAATCTCCCGAATATTTTCAAAGGGAGATTTCTGGAGAACTAACAACACCAAATTGAGGTCCCACGGCAGCAATGGAGAACACACCGGGGGGGACCAAGTGTCTCACTACCTGTAGAAAGGTACGCACAAAGGAGTGTGTGGCCCACGGATTTTGAAAGAAAATCGCCAAGGCCAAGACCTGGCCTTTGATGGTACTCGAGCCCAAATGCTGCTCGACCCCTCCCTGGAGGAAGGCCAAGATCCGAGTCACCAAAAAGGAGCGAGGGTGAACCCGTAGGGATTCACACCATGCAATGTATGTCTTCCAAGTACGATAACAAATCTTCCTTAAAGTAGATTTTCTAGCTTTTAAAAGTGTAGGAATCACCAATTCAGACAACCCTCTATCCTTCAGCACCTGGCTTTCAACAGCCAAGCCATCAAAGCCAGCGACTGTAAAGCAGAATGGCAGATCGGTCCTTGGCACAGCAGATCTTTCCTGAGAGGAAGTCACCAAGGAGCATCGGTGACTAGCCGTACCTGCAAAGCTAGTCTGGAGCCATTAGTATGATCGGAATCCCTTCCACCTCGATCCTGTGCAGGAGTCTCGGCAGAAGCTTGAGAGGAGGAAAGGCGTATATTAGACAATACTGACTCAAGGAAGCCACTAAGGCATCTGTGGCGTCGGCTAGAAAATCCCAAGACCATGGCACAAACCTCTGTACTTTTCTGTGGAGGCGAGAGGCCAACAGATCCACCTCGAGAGTACCCCACTGGAGACACAACTGATGAAACACCTGCGGACCTTGGTCTAATGCCTGTCGAATAAGATAGTCCGCCTGCCAATTTTCCACTCTTGGAATGTGCACAGCCGAGAGGGCTTGAACTAACCATTTTGCCCACCTTAGAATGCCAGCTACTTC
Organism: Pelophylax lessonae; assembly: GCF_965119305.1. NCBI lineage: Eukaryota > Metazoa > Chordata > Amphibia > Anura > Ranidae > Pelophylax > Pelophylax lessonae. The sequence continues at coordinate 350,902,048 of NC_138768.1, forward strand.
CTGAGCCACCAGGACACTTCTTGTGCCCCCTTGGTGATTGACATTGCCCGATTAAATCCGCAACGGGCACTCCCGATGACGACTTGTCCAATGATCCAGACAAAGTCTGATCGCTTGGAGCTTAAGTACATTAAGCGGTAGTCTGGACTCTTCCTGAGACCAGACCCCCTGAGCACTATCTGTGCTGAGGATGCCTCCCCACCCGGCCTTTCATGCAAGTCCGAAGAGACGACCGTCTGTTGGTCAGCAAAAGCTGTATTGCCTCCTGCAACTTTTGAAGTTTCTCCCGAGGAAGAAACGCTCTGGGTGAGGACGAGTCCAGAGTCAGACCCAGATAAACTAGGCTTCAGAAGATTCCGAATCCAACCGAACTCAGGGTTTGCAGAGTAATCTCCAAGTTGTCCAAGAAGGTGGACGAAGACTCTGCTCGTAAAAGCAGATCGTCAAGGTAGCCCAGTACCTCGATCCCCCGCTGACGCAGTAATGCTAGAACCGGGGCCAACACTTTCGTGAGGGCCAGAGGAGCGGAAGTGAGACCAAAGGGTAACACCACGAATTGATAATGCCCCTCTCCCACGACAAAGCGGAGGAAATGCTGAGGGGCAACACATATTGGGATGTGAAGGTGGGCATCCTTGATGTCGATGGAGGCGAGGAAATCGGCCCTGATGTAGGGACGCCACCACCGTGCACATGGACTCCATGCAGAACTTCTGTACCCACACAAAGCGGTTTAGCGCCTTGAGGTCCAGTATTGGGCGCCCTTTGCCCTTCCCCCTGGGAACTGTAAACCAATTTGAGTAAAAACCTTGAAAATGTTCTGACTTTGGAGCCAGAACAATCACCCCTTGAAGTAACAAATCTTGTACCACCCCATAGAGAATCTTTAGGCGATCTGGGGATAAGTGCAGGTTGGAAGGGAAGAACCTTTCTGGGGGATATGATTGAAACTCGATCTTGTAGCTGGAGCGAATGACTTTGTGGACACACCTGTCCTGGATCAGGGAGGTCCACAGACTCTGAAAGTAGCGAAGACGTCCCCGCACTCCAGAGAAATGTGAGGGCACCCCTTAATGCGGAGGAATTTTTATCCGCAGGTCTGGCAGCATATGCTCGTGGTTTGCCCGACCAAGACTCTTTGGAACACCCAGCAGAGGCCTGTAAGGGCTTAGGCTTGGATCCCTAGTCACTTGTGAGCCAAAAAGGGGGGTCCCTATCTGCGACAGGTTTCTTTACACCTGGAAGCCTGAGGAAGAAGAGTACTTTTTCCCCCTGTGAGGGTCTTGATGTCATCCAAGGAAGCTTCAAACAGACGATTCCCCACTAATGGAAAATCAGACAAGATGTTCTTAGAAGCCTGATATGCCTGATATGCAGACCAGCATATCATCCAGATAATGCATTGCAGGACCACTGCTGAGACACAGTCTAGAAACCAGGGGAGCGGCATCCAAAGAGGTGTCAAACTGTAGCCCTTAGACCAACTCATCCGCCAGCTCCACCAAGGCAGGGGGGAAGCTGCTTCTCCTCCAGGTCCCGGCGTAAAAACTTAGTCCACTCGCCTCGGTCAGAGTTTGCGACACCAGGGCAATAGTAATTACCGGCCTAATCGCCAAACCAGCCCCTGAGCGGAAAGAGGAACACCCTTGCCGCTTTGGAGGGCCTGTGGGTGCCAAAAGGAAACTGTGCCTCTGAGGCAGCATTAGCCGCAACCTCCATTTGTAAAATGTCACGCACTGACAAAAACAGCAGTGCATCTATCGGCGCCTATTTAAGCTTGGCTGGAGGAGCAGAAGAATCATCCTCAATATCTGAGCACTCAGGGTGCATGGACGCAGACCCAGTAGTGTCGTTATAGACTAAGCTCACCCCAAAAAATCTAATCAGGGGAGGCCGCCGACTGTGATCCCGCAAAGGGGGTGCCAGCCAAGAGCCTACAATGGACCACCTATCGGACCCCACAGAAAAAAACAAGGGGGTCGCCCTCCATAGAGGACATAATAGGACATAGCCCCCTTAAAAGGGGGCCGCCCGCCATGACGCAGAAGCGCAGGCAGGGTATCTTCACTAATACAGTAATAACAATAATGGCGGCAAGGCTGTCATTAAAAAAAAATAAATAAAACTCCCCAACCGCATTCTCCCTTCCAATAGAGGTGCCAAGCTGACCACATGGCCTAGCAGGCCTCAAGCTGCGGCCTAAAATTTAGTGGATCCCAAAGATCCACAGTGACCAAAGTTTTAGAAGGGCTGGGGGGAGGGGGGTTTGGAACCCGGGGGTCCGACCATCCCAGGGAGGGTCTCATGTCCACCACAAAACCTTCCAGTGGTAGTGGGGGAACAGCTACTTGCCACACCAGGAACAGGGTAGACACCACTCCATCGTAATGTGGTCTGCACACACTCGCTGGCCGGACTGGGGGGACCCTAAGGAGATCTAATATAATATTATATATATATATTATCCAGTTCGTCGCCCAGTCCAGCACTTCATTGTAGAGATCCCAGCTAGGAACTAGGTCCTTACTCCTAACTAGGCAGAAAAAAAACTGAATGCCTACAGCAGGAAGTGGGAGTATATCCCCAGGGACTGCCCCATAGGCGTGTTCAAGCTTTTTCTCTGCCTAGTGTCCTACTCCTGTAGGGGCAGTATAACCCTATGGTCAAGAAGATGAAGAGCTGTGTCCGTCAATGAACGAAAGAGAAATAATGTCCCCAACCAAACTGTCAAACCATCAAATAACTGGTGTCATAACTCATCACATGTGCAGCACCATGGCAGTTGCAGATCAAATAGAAGCTGCTTCCTTGGCTGTAAAGGATAGGAGGGTTTAATTCTGCTTTAAGGCTGTCCGAAGATCTGCCTCTACAAACTCAGCAGTGCCTAAAATAATTGGTGAGCAACTGAGCATGTGCAGAGCAGGGTAAAATCGTGCATTACTGGATTATAAACTGTATAGGCACCTATTTTTTAATGCTTTTCAAAGCAATACCTGCAAAAGGGGCCAGCCTGAAGTCCTCTAGCAGAAATTCATTTTTATGACTAAAGTTCCACTTTAAGTCATTGTCTTAAAGTGGAACTTTAGTTGGAAAACAAAGTTCTGCTAGATGACTTCAGTCTGGCCCCTTTTGCAGGTATAGCTATGTAAAACATTAAAAATAAGTGTCTATACTGTTTAAAATCCAGTAATACTGTGCCACCCTGCTCCGCACATGCTCAGTTGCTCTCCATTTTGAGGCACTACTAAATTTGTAGAGGCAGATCTACTGACAGCCTTAAAGTGGAAGTAAACCCTCCTATCTTTTACAGCCAAGAATGCTGCTTCTGTTTGATCTGTAACCGCCATGGTGCTGCACAGGTGATCAGTTATTACAACAGCCATTTGATGGTTTGACCGTTTGGTTTAGGACACAAGCAAATGTGACAGTTGGCAATCCAGGAATGCAATTGCTCGTTAACTTGATGGGTTTAGTTCCACTTTATGATTAACTGCTGTTCAAGGGCTCTGGGCTTCAGCAAAATGGCAACCTCCAGCAAGAAGAAACAGGATCCATTGTTTTCTGTGTGCCCTTATAGAGAGCTGCATTTTTCTTCTGCATAGAAATGCTGCTCTCTCCACAAGTGTGAACATGCCCTAAAAGATATTTGCCACATGGCTTGGTATTGCTGGGTATATTGAACTAGCGAAGTGGTTTCAAAGTTATCCTTTAGGTCCCCATAGACTGTTAAAGGAAAATGTTGTACTCACAGCAACCAAATCTTTGTATCCAAAATGGTAATAGGCAGTAAAAGAATGCCATCTGTGACCTTTCTGCTTGCTGTGGGTGGCACTTTTATTATCCCTTCTGTTTTTTTTGTTTTCTAGAGAAGTGATCAGTTATAAATGGCATACGTTGTTGTTATTATTATACAGGATTTATATAGTGCCAACAGTTTGCGTGGCACTTGACAATGTAGGTGGGGACAGTACAATTACAATACAGAAGGGATGGGAGGGTCCTGCTCGTGGGGCTTACAATCTAATATATTCTAAAACCTTTTTGTCAGTATTTAAATGTGCTTCCTTAAAAAAAGTTACAGCCACATTTGTTACTATGCAGTAAGCTACAATTTTTTTTTTTTTTTTTTTAACAGATGATAAAATCCAAATCGGACTGAATGTACAAGAAGCAGAGGACGACGACAATCCAACTTAAAAATAACAGCTCTCCCCTTCACATAGACTCTTGACATGAAATCAGACTGTTCTTTGTCCCTTTTTAAGACTTTTCAAGACATTTGCATAATACAGCACAAGCAAATGGGACTTGAAGGAGGTTTTAATTTTCTTTATTTAAAAAAAATTTGTATTTAAGGCTTTTATTAAAGAACCACTATTGCAGAAAATATTTTATTCTGATAACTATACTGTATGTGGCAGTTTATACTTACGACAGTATTCAGTATATGGACTCCTTTTTATCTCATATTTGTTAAAGTAGACTGACACCATGGGAATAAAGGGTGGCTGCTGTAAACATCCCCGACCGTGTTATTTATAATATAATATGGAATTATTTTACTGAATACTATCATTACATTTTTTTAATACAGTTATCCGACTAAAATATTTTTTTAGAATAGTGCTCTCAACTTTTTCTTTTAAAAGCGAATGCCTTACTGTCAATAATTTGATATAGAATCTGTCATCAGCACATCATGCATTTGCCCTAGTCACTCCTGTTTTCCAATTCCTATCAGGTTTTGTTTGTGAAGTTACCTTTTTTTCCAATAAATCACACATGTTCCAAGTCATAGTCAACGCAAATGCAGAGCTTTCCAAGTAAAATTGGCGAGACCAAAATAGTGATCCCCAGAACTGTAGTATGCTGTATATAGTAACCAAACAACCATCTTCTGTCTCTCAGACTCGAGGTGAGATCTCTGTACACAAACTCGGAGCCATCTATCTCCCTCACTATTATGAGGTCTCGCTCTCCATTTTTGATTATTATTATACATTGGCTATTAATACAGCTGCAGGTGGGAGACTAGTTGGCCAAAGGTATGAGAGGGCAGAGTTTGGAACTCTGGCGTGATTCCTAAAGAGAAATAAGAAGTCGTTAGGTCATTCACTATGCCCCAGTTTACTTTCATTACAAAGATTCAGCTCAGAGTTGACTAACCCTTTAGTTAGTCAATGCTGAAAATGGGGTTCCTATGGTTGTTGACTTTTAAATCTTGTTGCCTTGCCATTATTCTTCATTTTCTCCACTGTATACTGGGTCATTACAAATATGCATCTAGTGCAGTCACAACTTCCTACCTGCAGATTTGTTTGGGTCAGTACACCTTGAGTAGGAGCTGAGAATGACAATGACAGCTAGGCACACTTTAAGAGCAATGGCTGTAAAAAAACTGTTCTAGTGTAATAAGTGGCCTTAAATTCAGAAAAACACTTTTAAGCCTCTTGGTCCCTCTAGAGGCTGCCATTACAAAAACGTCCCCCTTGATATGTATCTGTCTTTGGAATGCGGTCCCAGTGACCACTGCTTTACTTCCTATTCCCTCTGTTAGCCATGGTAAAGAAAAAGAAGGGCTCATGCAGATCCAAACATAAACCACAGCTAACGAAAGGAATTGAAAGTGAGACAGTGTTTATTAGGACCCCATGCTGAATCTAGGTCCACTTTAAGTATAGGATAGAACATATGTTACTGGTACATATAAAAGATTGTTTTTTTGTGCGTGTATGTATGCATGTGTGGGTAGGTGCAACTGCACTCCAGACACCAGCAAAAGAAGTGATTTATATTTTTAACATTCACACATTAAATGATCGGGATACGCATGCTAGAGACATGAAGGCTGTGTTAAAATGTGTCACTCCAGTCTCCATTTGTGAAAGGGAAGCCCAGCACTGCATCGTAAGTACTATGTAATTTCAAAAAGCCACTTTAGTCATTTTAAATGGGTTTGTTTTCTTTTTTAATTTCTGCATCAAAATGTTCAGTTCACAAAATCTTTGAAAGCTTCTATTTCCCATAAATTAGTGTTTATCCCATGAGTTCTATCTCTACCTGGGATAACTCAGTTTTCTGCTTTCCTCACTAAACCTTCATCGGAACTTACTATTGGTGATCTATGTAAATACTGTTCGTTCTGCTTTAGGGAACTGATGCTTATATTCCCTGAACACCACGTGAAAACACTCTTCTTTTTCTTTTTTGTCACACTTTGGCAGGTCTCAGCTACACAGACAGTGCTAAGCAATGGTTTCACTGTATGCCTGCGTTTACTGAGCCATGGCTTTTAAGAATGTATACAGTAAGCTCAAGACCATGAGCGTCTGCTTTTGGCACTTGTGTGTAAGGACTGTTAATGTAGGTTTGGGCCTAATGTTGGACCGTATATTATTAACCAGTGTTCTCTTGCAATAGCAGGCACCATAACATGCTAATCAATACCTTCCTTTTGGACAGGGGACTCCGGACATGAATTTTGGATACATGCAGTGTACATATGCTTTTATCCGTGTTGCAGTGCCTATGCATAACACTCCCCACATCTAACAATGTAATGAGTTGCCTAAATATTATTGTTGAGCAGCAACCCACAGCTAAGCTGGTATTTTGCATAGTGCATAGCCCCTGGATTAGTGGGACAGACTATAATTTGACCAATTAGAGAGTATGTTCTGGCAACTAAATAGCACCTGCTGTTCATATAGATGACCATGCTGGTTCATATCGTATTGCCCAGCATTAAGGTTCAAACGGTATTTTCATAAAAACCTTCACGTAATGGCTATATACACAACAAACTTCACAGTGAAATTGCCAGATTTATGTTTCACTTCTACAGAAATATGTGCACCAGAGCGTCTGTATTACCAAAATACTAAACTCATGATTTTGTGCCTTAATATGAAATGCATGACCATGTACTATGAATGTAGCTAAAATGAATTCCTGAACCAGGACTTGTTTAGGTTAACTGATGTTTGAAATGCAGGGTACGTGCTCCTTTTTCTAATTATTTTTTTCTTTTCTTAAAAAGATTAAAGATCAATTTATTTTTACTTTTCATAGGAATAATTTGTAATTTTAAATGGGATAGTACTGTATTGTTCATGGCGTAGGTAAATTGTTCAGCAACGATTTTTAATTTATGACCTTTTTGTTGTATTTGTATTAAAATAGAGATTACACTCTGACGCAAGATGTATGTCTCATTTACTTATGTGACAAGAAAATGTTATCAGGGACTTCAAGAAATTTTAGTGTGGAATAAAATATATAAGGCTTCATGCACATGGCTGCATTTTATCCTGCTCGGAGAGACAGGTACAATTCACATCCACCACTACTCATCCTGTATAGTTTAATAGTTGGAGGTGGCCATATACAAGAATCCCAGTAGCTACATGTTTACAGGGCCATATGCAGGCATTCTGTACTTGTGTAGCTGCTCAAGTTCACATATACATGTGTAAAGCTGCTGCCTGCCAATGCTTTGTACAGGCTGACTTGCAGAGGCTGTACACTACACCAGTAAATGCACCTAAGTTATACATATTGCAGCAGCTTCATCCACACACCTAGGAAACCAACATTGGAGGTGAAGTATTCTTACTAAGTGTTCAACTGTGCATGCACTAGAGATGTAACCAGAACCAATGACAGCGATCTCTCAGCAAGAGGGAGGCTTGAAGGATTTTGCTGCTGTCTACCACCAAATTTGTATGAGGATTTTGCTGATGGGGGAAAGTTGTAAATTTTGACTTTACTTCATGAGTCAGTAGTCAAAGCAAGAAAAATTGAGTATCGTGACTTGTCTGGTCACCTATTTTGAAAAAAAAATGTACAATGTACAAACAAGGAAAAGGAATATAGGCCAAGAACTTGCATTTTTTTAAAAAGTCGCCAGTAGCAGCCACTATAATTGTATGCTAATAGCTGCCTATAATTTAGCATGTAGAACAAAATCTTCAAATGATATGTAGCACCCTCCTAGGTAGGTAGGTACTAGGCAAAAGCATTCATCGCTCCTTCTGCTTATCAGGGGAGCCTGATCTATTAGGTTGCCTGTTACATGTGTCCAGGTGTGATTCACTGGGTCTGAGGGAGTGTCCCCACTGTATCCAATGAGGGAGTTTGTTGGACAGTGGAGGAAACCCAGCCAGTGACACATTGGCATTTGTGGGAATCCCAGTGGAAGGGCATTCTCGCAATGCATCCTGGGATTGCTCATAAGAGCTGGGGGACATGTGACAGGGCGTCTTGGGCGGGAAGCAGAGTCCCAGGAGGAGGCAGACGGCTGTGTATGAGGAAGGTGGTCTTAGGCAGTCGGCCTAGTGCACCAGGTGTGGAGCTGAGCTGCAGAGGTTCCAGTGAAGCGGACAGTGGAGCTGCTGGCATAGTCTCTCGGGAAAAAGTGTCCGTGAGTACCAGGAGATTTGCCTAAGGGTCTGCCCAGGAAGGGGGATCACTCCGGAGAAGTCAGGGGATCAGGGAGCCAGCTCACACAGAGAGTTACTAGTTCTACATGAGTGTTCTACATTACAGTACAACTCATCTAAATACTACTTCACTGCATAGTCAAGGTGAAGCAGCGGCCTTGCCGCATTCAATTATTCAGCAGTCCCAGCAATTGTGCATAGTTATTCAAGTTGTAGTATCCCACTCATCCCTTCTCCTATCCAAGTTCTCAAATAAAACCACACAAAAACAAAACCCCTGGACTGTTTTCTGAGTGAGCCAAGCACTTTGAAAATGCTAAACTGTCGTGTTGTTGCTATGGGTAACCCAGGGGAATCTGTAACCAGCAGCTCCCATGGGATTAGTTCTACAGGTACAACTCTGGCAAGCAAACAAATTGAATGCCATTCTTATCACCGTGATGCGAGTAGAGGTTAAAACATCTTAGAACTAGCTAACAAGTGTATTCTAAAAGAGAAGGTTGCCCGGTGAGATGTCTTCATATACATTGAGGAAAATTATTTGTTTTCCCTGCAGATTTGTAAGTTTGCCCACTTACAAAGAAATTAAGGGTCTATAAATTTTATCATAAGTGTATTTTAAATGAGAGACAGAATATCAACCAAAAATCCAGAAAAATACAACTGTTCTAAATTGAGTTGTAGTTCAGTGAGTAAGATATGTATTTAATCCCCTACCAACCAACAATAAATCTGGCTCCTACAGACTGGCTACAGTATGTGCTCATGTGGTGCACAGATTAGTCATGTTAATTTTAAGAAGGTGCTCCTAACGACAACTAGTTATGTGTATAGAAGACACCTGTCCACAGAATCTTTCTTCAATCTAAACCTCCGCATCATAGACAAGACCAAAGAGCTGTTAAAGAATGTCAGGGACAAAATTGAAGACTTGCACAAGGCTGGAATGGGCTACCAGACCTTTAGCAAGAAGCTTGGTGAGAAGGAGACAACTATTGGAATGATTTATTTGCAAATGGAAGAAATACAAAATAAACATCAATCGCCCTCGGCCTGGAGCTCCATGCAAGATTTCGCCTCATGGGGTAAAGATCATGCGAAAAGAGAGGACTCAGCCCAGAACTACACAGGAGGAGCTTCTTAATGATCTCAAGGCAGTTGGGACTACGGTCACCAAACTATTGGTAACACAATAAGCCACTATGGATTTAAATCCTGCAGCACCCTGCACCCCCCTCTTCAAGAAGACACATGTACAGGCCCATCTAAAATTTGCCAATGAACATCTAAATGATTCAGAGAAGGATTGGGAGAAAATGGGATTTTTGTACTTACCGTAAAAATCATCAACCGACACAGCGCTCTATAAATCATATCTAGTGGGTTATATTGCCTCCTCTAGGACTAGGCAGAACAAAAAACACCTGGCTACGCCCCTGGGCCGTCCTCAGCTGCTATATAACCCCCCCCCCCCCCCTCTGCTCTAGGTAATCAGTTTTTTAATCTGTCTAGTCCGGAGTAAGGAACTTAGCTCCCAGCTGGGATCTCTAGTCCTAGCAATTTTCTCCATCCTTACATCTTTTTTGTTTTTTCTCTCAGGAGATCTACAATCAACTGCCGGGCTAGGCCACAGGCTGGATAATCTAGATCCAGTGGTCCCCAGAGCCCAGCCAGGGAGCGCGTAAAGACCGCAGCTAATCGCTAGGTCGGCCTGCGAGTTAAACATCTCACAGGGTGGCATACGACCGGGCTTGGGTCTGAGTCACAGCTGTCCCTTGGACTGCTCCCCTACATTGGTGGCGAGGAGTTCTGTCTGGAGCGTTACCCACACCATGGAAGGGTATGTACAGTCTCCCCTCTCCCCTTTTGGTGGTTTAATTCGGGGTGGACGCGGGTAACCTCTAGGGACGGTCGGACCTTCCTGCAGGTTCCCCTCCCATCCCTAAAGCCCTCACTGAGCTGGGCTGCCCCCACTCCCATTCCCCCCTGTGTGGGACAAGTCACAATACCGCTATGCACTGCTGATGAGAAAAGGTATTTAGCAGTTTATATTTACTAAAATATTTGCATTTCCATGTTCTGTGTACTGTGGGAGACCAGATATAGTGAATGCAGGCTCCTGGGTTTAGTAACACTTTAAAATAATGGGATTTTGGTACTTGCCATAAAATCCATTTTTCTATCATTCATTGACAGACGCATCTCCATGTTCTTCTTAACCATTGGGTTATGCTGCCCCTTACAGGAGTAGAACACTAGGCAGGAAAAAACTTACCACGCCAATGAAGCAGTCCCTGCAGGAATACACCCACTCACTCTGCTATAGGATTCAGTTTGTTTCTGCCTAGTTTAGGAGTAGGACCTAGTTCCCGGCTAGGACTTCGGTCTTAGCTTGTTTTTTTATTTTAAAGGGAACCTTTGTTAAAATGTTACATTTTTTAGCTAGTTCTGTTCCTGAGAGAAGTGTAATCAACACCTGGACTGGATGTCCTAGATCCTTAAGGTCTCCCAGTCCAGCCAGTGAGCGTGTGCAGGTTATAGGCCAGCGCTAGGCCTCACCACGACAGACCCCCAATGGACAGGGGCTGGCCCACGAGTGAAACGCCTCGCCAGGACGCACACTACCTGGTTCGGCCTGAGTCGCAGCGTGCCCCTTGGTGGTCAGCAACCCCACCCCAAGTGGAGAGGTAGTCTGTCCACAGTGGGGCTCACCCGATTGTTGTTGGAATGGTGAGTAGTGTCCCCCCCCATAGCGCTTGCAATCTCAGGGTGGACGTGGGCCCCTCCTTGTGATGGTCGGACCCCCGGGTTCCCTTCCATTTCCCCCAGCCCCTCTGACAGTCACGTTGGTCTTTTGGCCCCAACCTACCCCCATGCCATCCCCTCCCGGGGTTAGGTAGGAGCTGGCTTTGCCACTTGCTCCAGTAAGGGGGGGTGGATGTGGTTGTTGCTGACCGGGCTGTCCGAATCACACACGGGGGTCTTTGAGCAAGTTCCCAGCCCCCTGGGTGTTAGTGACTGGGGCAGTGATGTCCTTTGGGCTCCCTGCGGTGGTTATAGGCTTGGGGGGGGGGGGGGAGCGGATGTTTCTTCATCTGCGGGTCTGCGCCTCACTGTCTGGGTCGGGCCGAAAATTTGCAGCCTACTCGTGGCTGTCCGGGTACCTGACCGAGCTGAGGTGCCTGACCAAGCTGACCGGTGGTTGCCTTGCGTGGCCGGATCGGGCCAAAAATTGAGGCCGCGGCTTGCGGCCTACTCGTGGCTGACGGAGCTGGCTGTCTGAGTGACCAAGCTCACCGGGCGACTGAACAGGCTATCCGAGCTTCTAACCGAGCGGTCCAAGCTGCTGACAGAGCTGACAGCAGACTCATGACCAGATCAGGCACCAAATTTAAGCAGCAGCTTTGCGGCCTACTCGAGGCTGGCTGACCAAGCTGCTGACCGGGGTGAAAGAGCAGCGGATGGGCTTCCGCCCTCCCCTTCCCTTGAACGGGGGGGGGCGTACTCTGCCTGCATCACGATGGGCCCCCTCTTCCCCTTTATAGGGGGCTATGTCCTTTTATGTCATTTATGGTGGGCAACCCTTTGGTCTGATAGGGGTCTTTTTGTGGAACTTTAGCCAGCATCTCCTTGCGGGACTGTGGTCGGCGACCTCCCCTGCTTGTTATATTCTCAGGGTGAGCTTAGCATATAGCGACTCTACTGGGTCTGCGTCCACGCACTTCGGGTGCTCTGCGGTGAGGATTATTCCCTTTTTACTGCACATGCCCATGTAAGAGCACTGGTGGATGCACTGATTGTATCGGTGCAGCAAATGTTAACATGGGGGGTGCCGGTCCTCTCGGGGCCCACAGATCCCCCTAAAAGCGGGATACATTTTCTCGCCTACTGTGTCAATATCGCAAGTCAGTAAACACGCATGGTGTGGCTGAAAAGCTGGTCTGCGGACCAGGCTTCTAAAAAGGCTTTATCAGAACTCCCCTTTACAGGGGTCCGCCTATTTGGGTCTTTGTTGGATGAACTGATCAAATAACTCACAGGTGGGAAGAGTACTCTTCTTCCTCTATCCACTAAGGGCAAGTCACGGCGTAATAGACGGGCCCTTATTTTTCAGCGCACAGGCGGCCTGTTTGAGCCTTTGCTATGCAGGAAAAAGGACCTAAGCCATTTAGGTCATCTGGGGGTTCCAAGAAGACATGGTCGGGTAAGCCGAGAACAGGCCCCTCCAGATCTGCGGACAAATCTCTGTCTGCATGAAGGGACGCCCTCACTCCTATCCGAGGTGGGGGGATGTCTTAGTTTTCTGTCCGGAACCAGGGACCTCCTTGATTCAGGACAAATGGGCCCACGAGCTGCTCCAATTGGGTTACAAGATCAAATTCAGGTCCCGACTGTTGGACAGATTCTTCCCGTCCAATCTACGCCTATCTTCAGATAGGTTAAGGGATCTACGAGAGGCGGTACAAGATCTGCTGTCGCAAAGGGTGATTGTGACGGTTCCCTCTCAGGAATACTTTCAAGAGTTTTATTCAAACCTGTTTACTGTTCCCAGGAAAGATGGGAAAGTGCATCCAATTCTGGACCTCAAGGCTCTGAATCGCTTTGTGCGGGTACAGAGGTTTCAAATGGAGTCCATTTGCACGTTAGTGGCCTTCCTACACCAAGGGCACTTTTTGGCCTCTTATCGATATCGAGGACGCATATCTGCACATCCCTATTTACACTGGACACCAGCGTTTTTCTTTTTTTCGCTGTAAGAGAGGAACAATTTGTGGCGTTACCCTTTGGTCTCGCCTCCATCCCCCAGGGTCTTCACCAGCGTGTTGGCTCCAGTATTGGCATTACTGTGACAGCTGGGGATTGCGATACTGGGATACCTGGATGATCTACTCTTAACCGCTTGCCGACTGCGCACAGTATATTTACTGCGGCAGTCGGCCCCGGCCAGGCAGAGTGACGTAGGTCTACGTCGCTCGCCTGTCACTCCTTCCAGAGCCAATAGCGGGCGGGCGCGCGCCCGCCTCGGCTCGTTCACGGAGGAGTGCGGGAGTGTGACTGGCGGACCCGATGTCCGCCGGTCACACTACGATCGCCGCTACAGCGGGAGAAAGACAGAGCGGCTTGTGTAAACAAGCCACCTGTCAGTTCTCCCTGTGTAAAAGTGAAGATCAAACAGTTCTACTATGTAGAACTGTTGATCTTTGTTTTTACACTAGTAGACCTGTCCCTACACAGTTAGAATCACGCCCCTAGGACACACTTAACCCCTCCCTGTCCAATACTGTTAACCCCTTCCCTGCCAGTGTCATTTTTGCAGTAACAGTGCATATATATAGCACTGATTACTGCAGTAATGTCACTGGTACCCCCAAAAGTGTAAAAAATGTCAGTCAAGGGTCCGATCTGTCCGCCGCAATGTCGCAGTACCGCAAAAAAAATCGCAGATCGCCGCCATTACTCGTTAAAAAAAAAAACACCAAAAATGACAAAAATCTTTCCCTTTGTTAGTAAACGCGATAACTTTTGCGCAAACCAATCAAAATACGCTTTTTGCGATTTTTTTTTTACCAAACATAGGTAGCGTAAAACAAATTGGCCGAAAATTTTAAAAAATTTTGATTTTTACATTTTTTTTGGGGGGAATTTCATATAAAAAAAAGTGAAAAATATTGTTGTTTTTGCAAAAATTACGCTCTTTTTTTGTTTATAGCGCGTGATCAAAAAATCGCACAGGTGATCAAATACCACCAAAAGAAAGCTCTGTTTGTGGGAAAAAAAGGACGTGAAATTCGTTTAGGTACAGCGTCGCACGACCGCGCGATTGTCCGTTAAAGTCACGCAGTAAAAAATCGCAAAATAACCCCTGGTCTTTTAGCAGGAAAATCCTCCGGTGGTAAAGTGGTTAAGAGCAGACTCGAACTCCGTTCTGGTGGGCGATCTGTCAATCACTGTACGGACTCTGCAAGAGTTCGGTTGGACCATCATTTTCAGAAAATCTGCTCTGGTCCCAGCCTCCAAAATAGTTTATCTGGGACTGACTTTGGACTGCAAGGGTGTTTCTTCCCCCGGAAAAGCTGCGAAGTTGCATAGAGCGATTCGGTTGCTGTTATCTATCGATCTGTCCTAATTGCGGACTTGCATGCGAGCTCTAGGCCTGATGTATCTACCTTCAGGGCAGTTCAGTTTGCTCAACCTTCGGGGCAGTTCCGTTTGCTCAGTTTCACACGAGACCTCTGCAAAGGGGTACTCTTGTCAAGCGGAACAAGGATCCAAAATCTTTGGACAATCTGATTTGGTTGAGTAAAAATGCAAGAAGTGCTCCTCTGTGGTGGCTCCATTCCTTGGCCCTGCGTCAGGGCAAGTCCTTCCTTCGATTGTATCCATGGATGCCAGCCTGTCTGGCTGGGGAGGGGGGGGGGGGACTCTGCAAGATTTCAGACTTCCGATCAATATTCTGGAACTCAGAGCGATAAAAGCTTTGCCTGAGTCACTGGAAAAATCGTCTGCAGGGTTGTCCAGTTCGGATTCAATCAGACAATGCCACGGCTGTGGATTACGTCAATCATCAAGGGGGCACCAAGAGTGTCCTGGCGGGCCGGGAGGTGGCCGAGATCTTAATATGGGCAGAACATTTTGTTCCAACCCTCTCGACTGTGCATATACCCGGAATGGAGAACTGGGGCACACGATGTAGACCTGGTCATTTCTTGGCTCAACGAGAAGGTACAGAGGTTTATAGTCAGGTCTCGGGATCCTCTGGCCAATGCCACAGAGCACTTGTGGCTCCTTGGGGTCAGTATTGGCTGATCTATGCATTTCCTCCACTGAAACTTCTGACGAAGCTTCTGTGCTGAATAGTGTTGGAAGGGATTCCGGTCATTCTGGTGGCCCCAGACTGGCCTCGCCGGTCTTTGTATGCGGATCTGGTCTGTTGTCTCAAGGGCCGACCTTCCATCCTGCTTTAGTCGCTGGCTTTAACGGCATGGCTGTTGAAAGCCATGTATTGAAGGATAGGGGTCTTTCTGACTCCTACACTGTTGAAGGCTAGAAAATCTACCTCCAGGAAGCTTTATCATTGTACGTGGAAATCGTACATCTAATGGTTTGAATCGATTAGGGTGCATCCACGCTCCTTTTCAGTGGCTAGGATATTGGCTTTCCTCCAAAGAGGGGTTGAACAGCGGTTGGCCTTTGGTACTATTAAAGGCAAGGTGTCGGCTTTGGCGATGTTTTTCGCATTTTCATTTGCACTTTTATCCAGGGAGTTCGTTATGTGGCTCCTCCGATTCAGTCCCCGCTACCTCCGTGGGATCTTAACTTGGTACTGTCTGTTCTTCAAAAACCTCCCTTTTGAAAACTTGGGGAGATTCCTCTGCTTACACTGTCACAGAAGTTAGCCTTTTTGGTGGCTATTACCTCTGCCTGCAGAGTGTCTGAATTGGCGGCGCTGTCCTGCCATTCTTCTCTGGTGGTCCACCATGATTAAGTGGTAAAAACAAAATACAGAAAAAGTAGGGGTTTTGAGGGCAATTGGGAGAAGGAAGACCAGGGTACGAACACTTAAAAATAAATCAGTTTATTGGTATGTATAAAATAGTTTTTTGTATAGATGAGGGATACAAAGAGAGAAAAAATCCCTCATATATTCACCAATGTATTAAAAACAGCACAGAAATGTATCCCTATTAAGGGAACAATACATGCTTCAAGCTGACGTTGACGCAAGAAGTCTTTGATATTCGGTTTGAAGGTCCCAATGGCTCATTGGGACCTTCAAACCAAATATTATCAAAGACTTCTTGCGTCAACATCAGCTTGAAGCCTGTATTGTTCCCTTATTGGGGATATATTTATTCTGTTTTTAATACATTGGTGAATATATGAGGGATTTTTTCTCTTTGTATCCGTCATCTATACACAAAACTCTTTTATACATACCAATAAACTGATTTATTTTTAAGTGTTCATACCCTGGTCTTCCTTCTCCCAATTGCCCTCAAAACCCCTACTTTTTCTGTATTTTGTTTTTGCATATATTCTGGGGCATGGGCCAACCTCCACGGTTATTTGCTCGAGATTAAATGGTACTTCAACCTAATCAGTCATTTTTTCCTAAGGTGGTTTCTGATTTCCATTGAATGAAGACATTGTGCTGCCTTCACTCTGTCCTAAGCCCAAGCATCCCAAAGAAAATGCCTTGCATTCTTTGGCTGTGGTTTGGGCAATTGGGGTTTGCCTGGCGGTTACTGAGTCTTTCAGGAAATCAGACTCGCCTTTTGTCCTCTCGGAAGGATTGACTGCATCTGCTGCGACCATTTCCAAATGGATCAAGCAGACGGTGGTACAGGCGTATTCACTGAAGGGTCAGGGTCCACCTTTCCCCTGTGTGCCTCTTGGACCTTTCGCCATCAGATGTCCGTAATAAAAGTTTGCAAAGCAGAGACTTGGTCGTCTGTGCACACGTTCACTAAATTCTAGGAAGTAGATGTGTTGGCATCCTCGGATGCTTCTTTTGGCCACAAGGTTTTGCAGGCTGCTGTTTAAAAGAGCAATTTTTTCTCTTTGAGGGTGTATGTTGTTTCTAGGTGAGCTCCAGTTGTTCCTGGTTGAGCTCCATGTTACCTGGTTGGCTAAATTTAGCCTTTGGGATATTACTTTCTTTCTCTGGATTGTTTTCCCACCCCTCATGCAAATACTGCTTTGGGACGTCCCAATGGTTAAGACGAATTCATTGACAGACGCAGCACCCGCCCCTCTATTTTTGAGTGGGTTTTTACTTCCGACACTGCTTGCAACAAAACGGAATCCTATAGCAGAGTGAGTTGGTGTATGCCTGCAGTTGACTGCCCCATAGGCGTGGTAAATTTTTTTTCCTGCCTAGTGTCCTACTCCTCTAGGGGGAAGCATAACCCAATGGTTAAAAAGAATATGGAGCTGCATCTGTCAATGAACTTCAGAGAAAAGGATTTTATGGGAAGTCAAAAATCCAGTTTTCTCTGAGTTTAACACAGCGCTCCGTTGATCATAACTAGTGGGTTATATTGCTTCCTCCAGGAGTAGGCAGAACAAAAAACACCTGGCTACGCCTATGGTCTTCAGCTGGTATAGAACCCCCCTCTCTGCTCCAGATAATCAGTTTAGGAGAAAGCAGTATTAAAAGTAACAGAACTCCATAGAGGGGTGGGTGCTGAAATCGATTTTAAGAAATAGAAATAGATTTTAAGGTAAGTACAAAAATCCCATTTTTTTTTTTTTTCTTTCGTTCACTGATGGACACAGCTCCATGTCTTCTTCCTGGGTCTCTTGAGCTTATGCTGCTCTTTCTTCATGAGTAGGACTAGGCAGAAACAACTTTGGCTGCGCCCCTGAGACAGTCCCAGGGGGATATACCATCACTTCCTGCTATAGAACTTCAATTTTTTCTGCCTAGTCTGGAGTAAGGACTTGGATCTGTGCTGAGATCTGCGGTTCTGGCATTTTTTTTCTTTTATAATGGAATTTTTTTTTCCATTTTCTTATTTTTATTCCTGTGTGAACTACAATCAACAAACAGCTGGACTGGACGATGCACTTCATATTCTAAATCCTTACAGTCTTCCCAATCTGGCCTGCCTAACTATTAGCTTCTCGCTAGGTTGACCGTGCCATAGCCCCACTGCACGGGGGCTGGCCTGCGAGTGAAACACCTCACGAGGTCGCATAGCACTGGTCATGACAGCGGTCATGATCAGAGTCGCAGCGTACCTTGGGCCGCAACACCCACATTCCAAGATGGTGTGTGGTGGACTGCTGGGAGTGGCGCCCGCCTAATGCCATGCTGTGGTGAGGAAAATCACCCTCCTTTCTTTGGGAATTGCTGGGGTGGTTGTGGGCTCTCCCTGGGGATGGTAGGCCTCCCTCTGTGTCCTACCTCCCCTCACGTTTCCCCCCCCCCTCTCCCTAGTGGGGTTCCCCTGTGTAGGTCGCCCTCACCTGCCCCCTATATCCCCCCGCCCCTTAGTCCCCTTTTGGGGGGCATGGGTCTGTGTTCGTGTGGGGCTTTACTGGCACTGGGCCAGAGAGCGGTGGGTGTGTGTGTCGCTGCCTGCCCCCCCTTTGGGGGTGCCTGTACCTTGGGTGCTGCAGGGGGGGGTCTCCTCCTGGTGGATTCTTATTTCCCACGTGGTGCAGCCATTTTGCCGTGGATGATCTTCACTGGCTTCGGCGGCCAAGTTTGTGTAGTCCAGCGGCCATGTTTTGGGTTTCCCATTGTAGTCCGAGTGCAGTGATGGGGGCCTCTAGTGTTCGTGCTGGCGCTTCCTCTTTGATCGCAGTGTGGCAGGCTGTTTGGCGCAGTTCAGCTCTGGGATGGTGAGTTCTAGGGTATACGATCCTTCCTGTGCTATATACAGCACTGTGGGTGCACTGATTCTTGTGGTGCTCCAGCGGTATGCAGGGGGCTTCTTTTTGAAATAAAGAAAACATTTTTTTGTGCACGATGCTTCTGGAGCGTGCATCACCACCTGACCCACTCCTTGAAGTGGCGGGACCTTCAGGGTCTCAGTCTGCCCTAGCGGCCCTGCACTCACTTGTATCTAAGGTTGATATGGCCCTGCAAAGGCAGCCTAACAAGAAGCGTCCCCCGCCTTCACCTGTATCCTCTGCCTCCTCAGAGATTTTATGTGGATTTGACCACCGTAGATGAGATTCAGCCCACTGGGTGTGAGTGCTCTAACAGTGAGGACGAATCCTCCTCCTCTTCCACAGCTGCGGATGAAAAGGCGCTGGTGGAGGCATTAATTGTGTCAGTGCGGGAAACCTTAAAGTTGGAGGACTCGGCTGATTTGCGTCGGCGACGACGGTGCAGTTTGGCACCTGTAAATCTTCCAAGGTGACAGAGGTGTTCCCCTCTCCTGACTATTTTGTCGAGATTGTCACTAGTCCGTGGGGTTCCCCCAAAACGCATGGTTGGAATACTTAACCACTTGCCGACTGCCGCAAGTACATGTACTGCGGCGGTCAGCCCCGTGCAGGCAAAGTGACGTATGGGTACGTCACTCGCCTGCGAGCCAATAGGGGGCAAGCGCTGCGCCGCCGGAGGCGCGCTCTTGCTCATTCACAGGCATCCCCGCGTGGGTGACCAGCGGCTCCGATGTCCGCCGGTCACTCGCGATCTCCCGCTGGAGAGGGAGAAAGGCAGGCGGCTAATGTAAACAAAGCCGCCTGTCATTCTCCCTGATGTAACAGCAGAGGTCATACGATCCTGCTATGTAGGATCGTATGTCTCTGTGGTTACACCAAAAGCCATGCCCCTTTACAGTTAGAAGCACGCCCCTAGGGACACACTTAACCCCTTGCTCTCTAAAGTTAACCCCTTCCCTGCCAGTGTCATTTTTACAGTAACAGTGCATATGTATAGCACTGATTACTGTAGTAATGTCACTGGTCCCCCCCAAAAGTGTCAAAAATGTCAGTCAAGGGCCAGATCTGTCCGCCGCAAAGTTGCAGTCCGCAAAAAAAAAAATTGCAGATCACCGCCATTACTAGTTAAAAAAAAAAAAAACAATAAAAATTACATAAATCTTTCCCGTAGTTAGTAATCGCAATAACTTTTGTGCAAATCAATCAAAATATAAGGCGGTTTAACCTTAAAATGCGTAAGGGGTTCTTCACTGTAAGAGCAGTAAGGATGTGGAATTCTCTTCCACAAGCAGTCGTATCAGCAGGGAGCATTGATAGTTTCAAAAAACTGTTAGATGGACACCTTAGAGACCACAACATACAGGGGTATACAATGTACGGTTAAAAGCAAACACACACACACATCATAGGTTGAATTGGATGGACTGTTGTCTTTTCTCTTACGTCCTCCGACAGTCGCCGCCATCTTCATATTCGTCACAATGGGGTATTAGACTTTGCTCTGAAGGAGTAGCTAGGCAACAGAATATGTCAGTATTAAAGCTTTTAACATATCCCCACCCCAGGGGGTGGTCCCCTCAGTCTATACCCTCCTGCTTCCTGTTTCCTGCTTCAGTTTCAATGTCTAGCTTGTCAGGAGTAGCTGGTTGTCTCTGCCTTCTCTCGTATTTGATTTTATTTGAGTTTTTTCTCTCTTTCTTTATTTAGCTGTTATTTTTACCAGCAATAGTTAGATCTTCGGATGAAGAGGATAATGCGGGCTGCGTCTCGGGCTGATTGTGGGTCAGGCGCAGGTTGTGGGTCAGTGGCTTCTCAGCCCGCCATCGAGCGTTCAGTCAGGTACCGCTCCTGAGTTTTCTGAACGACCCATCCCTGTTCCGTGCAGGGATGCTAGGGTGAGGTGGCTACCTCACTGGACGCTGTGCGGTTTCTCAACCCACCTTCTGCTGCCTCCTGGATGCGACTCTCCCTGTCTCATGTACAGCGGCTTGTTCGCCTGTGCGGGTCCCCCACGCCATGTAAAAGGTAAGTGTATTCATGTGGGGACCTGTCTGTCTGGGGGGTGTCAGTCTGGGACTGTGTTACCTTGCCCTGTGTTCACACTATTGATGTTTCCCTATCTCTCACACTGCATGCTGTGGGCTGCAAGGAGGGGGGGCTGTGCTGCACTTCTGTGTCAGTCTGAGTGTGTGAACGGCTGTGTGCTGTGGAACTTGATGCTATCATGTTTGGGGCACATTACAGCGCCGCTGCGGCGGTCCACCATGTTCTTTATAACTATGTGGTGTATTTTTATTCCACCTTCATGAGGTGGGGGAGCGGCGGTTTCGGCGCCAAACCGCGCCATTTTGGCTGTACTCGCTCTGGCCGCATGGTACACATGCATGGCGGCCATTTTCTTGTAGCCTCCCATAGGCTTTAATGGAGCGCCCGGAATATCAGCAATTCCTTTTCTACAGGAGCACCGATCTGGCCAGCAGCAGCAGCGGTCTCTCCAGGTTTTTTCCCTCTATTCTCTGTATCCTTGCCTGAGTATAACTTCTCCCTGTGGGGGTCCCTGGTGTGGGTGTGCTTGTGTGGCGGTGGGCTACGTTCGCAGCGCCTTATTTAAAGGGGCGGTCACCCATTTTTATTTTACTCATTTTGTGGCATGGATTCTCAGGAAAGCAAATTTCCTGTCACATTGGTGGGAAGCCAGGGGACTGCGCTTTTCCCCCTCGGGGGGGGGGGGGGGGGGGGGATTTGGCTGCGATTGTGGCTAGCCTTGCGACTCACAATCGCAGGTGCAATTGCTGATGGCTGTTCAATCCTCAAAAAGGCCCAGAGTTTTCAATTTCCTCTGATTCAGAGGGTGTTGGTGATGGGGCTGCTGTTGCTGGGGTCTCCTTGTCGGGGTCCCGTTCCTCCCTGGACCTTGTAGGGTCAGAAATGGAGGCTGAGGTTGAGGGGGTTGATATTTCTCCCCCTGGCTCGTCTGAAGAGCTTGCACTCATGGATGAATTGGTTGCTTCTATCAAGCAAACACTGCGTTTACAGGATGAACCTTGTCCTCCTGCTGCCTTGGCGGCTTATGGGACGCAGAAAAGACGCAAAACATCGCAGGTATTTCCCTGCACTGATGATTTTCAATGCGCTGTAAAGGAACATTGGTGTAATATACGCAAGCCTTTTGCTATACCAAGTAGGTTTAAGCTGCGCTATCCTTTTACGCCCGCTACTGATGAGCGTTGGTGTGTCCCACCTCCGGTGGATCACGCGATAGCGGTTCTGAATAAGCCCACTGCGATTCCTGCTGAGGATATCCCGGTGTTCCGGGATGCCACGGACAAACGGACGGAGTCCCTTGCCCGTCATGCCTATTCTATTATGGGTTCTATGCTGAAAGCTTTATTTGCTTCACTTATGGCGGCCCAGGCTGTCGCGAGCTGGACGCAGGTGCTTAATCGCGTCCTGGTGGCTGATTCTGCCCTCCAGGCGACTTTGGATATGGTGGATCAAATCCACCAGGGTGTCGTGTATTTGTGTGATGCGAACCTGGATATGGTTCCGTTGGCTGCACGTGTACATGGTGTGGCGGTATTGTCTCGCCGTTTTGGTTTGGTTGAAGTGTTGGTCGGTGGACCAATCTTCGCGTAAGACCTTGGCTAATCTGCCCTATGATGGTTCTCGCCTTTTTTGGTGAGTCCCTAGATACGTTAATTAGGGGGATCGCGGGTGGTGAGAGCACGCTCTTACCCTAATCCCACAAGGCTAAGACGGCTCCTGGTAAGAAGCCGTGGACTGGTAAGCAAAAGTCCGGCCAGTCCGGTTCAGCGGCCCACAACAGTGGGGCCTGAAGGGGCGCCCTCACCTGACTCTGGGGTGGGGGGACGCTTGCTCGGTTTCCTTCAGCCATGGCTGTCCCGGGTTCGGGACAGGTGGGTTCAGGAAATCGTTCAATCTGGCTACGAGATCGAGTTTCTCTATAGGCCGGAGCGCAGATTTTTTCCCTCAAATCTTCTACTGTCCCCGGAGCGTTTGCGGTATCTGCATCTAGCGGTGCAGGACCTGAGGGCTCAGGGAGTGGTGGTCCCGGTGCCTCATTGGGACAGGTTTCGGGGGTTCTATTCCAATCTGTTCACCGTGCCCGGGAAGGCGGGCAAGGTACGTCCGATTCTGGACTTAAAGGCGCTGAACCGCTTTGTGCGGGTGCGCAAGTTCCGCATGGAATCTCTGCGGTCGGTGGTGGCTGCCCTGGTTCCGGGGGAGTTCATGGCTTCCATCGACTTGAAGGATGCGTATCTTCACATCCCGAATTTCGAGGGTCACCAGAGGTACCTTCGATTCGCCATAGCGGAGGATCACTACCAATTTGTGGCGTTGCCCTTTGGTCTCGCCTCGGCTCCACGGGTGTTCACCAAGGTGCGGGCACCGGTTTTGGCTTTGTTGAGAGCCCAGGGCGTCTCTGTCCTAGGGTATCTGGACGATATTCTGGTTCGGTCTGCGACCAGCCAGGGTCTGGAGAAGGCTCTGTCCGTTACGATGCAGTCTCTGCAGGAGTTTGGTTGGTCGATAACTTTTCCAAAGTCAGCACTGTGCCCATCGGTTCGTCTCCCTTACCTGGGAATGGTTCTGGACTCTGTCCAGGCGAAGGTCTTCCTACCGGACGACAAACTCAGGACTCTTCAGGAAGGAAGTCAGGTCCCTCAGGGTCGCTCCGTCCTCGTCCACTCGGACGTGCATGAGATGTCTGGGATTGATGGTCTCGGCTTTCGAGGCGATTCCCTTCGCCCAGTTTCACACGCGGGGTCTCCAAGCGGAGGACCTGTCCAGGTGGGACGGGCGACCGCGATCTCTGGATCCGGATTTCGTTGGGCCATCACACCGGAAGGGTTCTTCTGTGGTGGCTCCTGTCCCCGCCGGTGTCAGGGGGCAAGTCTTTTCGTCCTCTCTCATGGACGGTGGTCCCCACGGATGCCAGCCTGTCGGGCTGGGGTGGTGTTCTGGGCGTTCTGTCCGCCCAGGGAACTTGGTCGGAGGGAGAATCCTCCCTTCCGGTCAGCATTCTGGAATTGCGTGCGATGATTCTCTGCCTTCAACGTTGGCCGGACAGGCTGCAGGGCTGTCCGGTTCGGGTGCAGACGGACATTGCCACGGCGGTGGCTTGCGTCATTCGCCAAGGGGACACCAAGAGGGCCCGGGTGGCTCGGGAAGTGGCCGA
Organism: Pelophylax lessonae; assembly: GCF_965119305.1. Taxonomy (NCBI): domain Eukaryota; kingdom Metazoa; phylum Chordata; class Amphibia; order Anura; family Ranidae; genus Pelophylax; species Pelophylax lessonae. The sequence goes on from NC_138768.1 coordinate 350,926,090, forward strand.
CATTCTGTCTTGGGCCGAGACGCATGTCCCGGCGATATCGGCGGTTCACATTCCAGGGGTTGGAGAACTGGCGGGCGGATTATCTGATGCCGCCAGTCCCTGGACCAGGGGGAATGGCCCCTCCGTCCGGGTGTTCTCCAGATGTTGTGCGCGACGTGGGGTCTTCCGGAGGTGGACCTGTTCGCGTCTCGTCTGTACAGCAAGGTGTACAGGTTCGTGGCAAGGCCACGCGATCCTCGGGCAGACGCGTCAGACGCGTTGGTAGCTCCGTGGCATCAGTACCGACTGATGTATGCGTTTTCACCGTTTCAATTGCTGCCCAGGTTCCTTCGCAGGTTGGTCTCGGAACCAAAACACGGTGATTCTTGCGACACCGGACTGGCCTCGCCGGTCCTGGTGCGCAGACCTCGTGCATTTGGCGGTCGACGCCCCGTGGCGTCTGCCTCTTCGGGAAGGTCTCTGGTCTCAAGGGCTGATATTTCATCCTGCCTTGCAGTCGCTGGCCTTGCCGGCCTGGCTGTTGAAACCGAGGCCCTGAGGGATAGGGGTCTCTCCCCTGAGGTCATTCACACTTTGATCGACGCGAGGAATTTTTCCTCGGGGTAGGTCTTTTACCGTATTTTGGAGGCCTATTTTGCCTGGTGTGAGTTCAGGGGGTCTTCACCTCGCCCGTGGTCGGTGTCTGGGGTGTTGTCCTTCCTTTGAAAGGCTGTTGACAGCGTTTGGCGCTGGCTATGATCAAGGGTCAGGTGTCTGCGATGGCCGTTCTTTTTTCAACGTCCTATGGCATCTATCTCCTTGATTGGCACTTTTGGTCGGGGGCATCTGGTCCCTCCTAGGAGGGTGCCTCTGCCTCCTTGGGACTGGAATCTTGTTCTGCCCGTGTTACAACATGGTTCTTTTTTTGAACGGATCGGGTAGATCTCGTTGTCTATGTTGTCCTAGGTCACCTTTTTTGGTGGCGATCAATTCAGCTCGCAGAGTGTCGGAGCTGGCAGCCTGTCCTGCCATTGTCCGTATCTGGTCAATCACTTGGTTAAGGTGGTCTTGCGACCTAACCCTTCTTTTTTTCCGAAGAGGGTTTCGGAATTTCACCTCAATGAGGACATTGTCTTGCCTTTGCCTTGCGCGAAGTCTAAACATTCGGAGGAGGTGGTGTTGCACTCCTTGGATGCTGTTCATGATGATTAGGGTTTACCTAAACTCGTCTGAATCTTTTCTCAAGTCGGATTCTTTGTTTGTCCTTCCGGGGGTCCTCGGAAGGGCGTGGCGGCGTCGGCTTCTGCCGTCGCCAATTGGTTCAGACAGGCCGTTGAACAGGCCTATGCTTTGCGGGGAAAAGTTTCCCTTATGCCTGTGAGGGCGCACTCTACCAGATCTCTGAGTACGTCTTGGGCCTGTCGTCATGGGGCTTCTGTGGCCCAGGTGTGTAGGGCGGCGACTTGGTCGACCGTGCACACCTTCACTCTGTTCCACAGAGTGGATGTTCAAGCATCGGCAGATGCTTCCTTTGGCCGCAAGGTTCTTAGTGCGGCGGTCCCTTAGGGTCCCTGGTTTTGGTCCTTTGGGCTGTTTGGGATTTCTTTGTATCCCTGGGTTATTTGTTTTTTTCCTGGGTTATTGCTCCCGTTGAGCAAATTTTTTTCTCGTGTTGCCCAGCTGGTTTCCTTCCTTTGGTAAGGTTACTTTCTTGATGTGGAGACTGCGTTGCCTTTAGGCGCGGCTGCGTTTCCCACCCCTCATGTTTGCACTGCTTTGGGACGTCCCCATTGTGACGAATATGAAGATGGCGGCGACTGTCGGGGGACGTAAGAGAAAACGGAATTTCTCTTACGTCCTCCGACAGTCGCCGCCTCTTCATATTCGTCACATATGGGGTTTTAGACTTTGCTCCGAAGGAGTAGCTAGGCAACAGGATATGTTAACATTAAAGCTTTTAACATATCCCACCCTCAAGGGGTGGTCCCCTCAGTCAATACCCTCCTACTTCCTGCAACCATATCTCAGTTTTAATGTCTAGCTTGTCAGGAGTGGCTGGCTCTCTCTGTGCTGGGGCTTTGTGCCCCAGACTCTTTCTTATTTTTTGATTTTTTGTTTGAGTTTTCTCTCTACCTTTACTTAGCTGTTCTTTTTGTCAGCATTAGTTAGTTCTTCGGATGAAGAGGATCATGCGGGCTGGGTCTCGGGCTGATCCCCCTGGTCGCAGGTCGTGGGTCAGTGGCTTCCCAGCCTGCCATCGAGCGTTCAGCCAGGTAACGCTCCTGGCACAGTGAACGACCCATCCCTGTTCGGTGCAGGGATGATTGGTGAGGTGGCTACCTCACTGGACGCTGTGCGGTTTCTTAACCCCCATTCTGTGCGTCTTGTATGCGACTCTCCCTGCCTCATGTGCAGCGGCTTGTTCGCCTGTGCGGGTCCCCCACGCCACTGTGAGGTAAGTGTATTTATGTGGGGACCTGTCTGTCTGGGGGGGTGTCAGTCTGGGACTGTGTAACCTGCCTCTATTCACACTGTTTGTCTCCCTATCTCTCGGCTGCATGCTGTGGGCTGCAAGGGGGGGGGGGGGAGCTGTGTGACACTGTGTATGTCAGCCTTGTCAGTGTGAGAAGCTGTGTGCTGTGGGGCATGTTTTGTGGCATGTTTGGGCATTATACAGCGATCGCTGAGGCGATCTGACATGTTTTTTTATATACAGACATGTGTGCATTACTGTACTGTGGAGCGGCGGTTTCGGCGCCAAACGGCGCCATTTTGCCTACACTCGCTCCGGCCGCATGTTCTACATGCATGGCGGCCATTTTCTTGTAGCCTCCCATAGGCTTTCATAGAGCGCCCTGGCAGCATCACATCCTCTTCTCCAGGAACACCGATCGAGGCAGCAGCAGCGGCGAGGGTCTCCTCAGGTTATATCCTTCCTATCCATTGCCTGTGTCAGTTTTATTGTCCCTGTGGGGGTCTCTTTGTGCTTGTGTGTGGTGCGGTGGGCTGCGCTCGCCGCGCTTGTTAAAGGGGCAGTTAACCCTTTATTATCCGGCATTTGTTATAGGGGCAATGGATTCTCAGGAGGGCAAATTTCCTACCGCCTTGGTGGAAAGCCAGGGGACCGCTGTTTCCCCCCCAGGGGGGGATTTAGCCACTATTGTGGCTGGCCTTGCTGCTCAGGTGCAGATGCTGGTGGCTGCTCAATCTACTAAAAGACCCAGAGTTGCTCTTTCCTCTGATTCTGAGGGTGAAGGTGATGGGGTTGTTATGGCGGGGGCCTCCTTATCGGGGGTCCCGCTCCTCCCTAGATCTAGTGGGGTCCGAGGTGGAGGCTGAAGTTGAAGGGGTTGATAATTCTCCCCCTGGCTCGCCTGAAGAGCTTGCAATCATGGATGAATTGATTGCTTCCATAAAACAAACGCTGCGTTTGCAGGATGAAGTGTGTCCCCCCGCTGCCTTGGCGGCTTATGGGACGCAGAGAAAACGCAGGACGCCGCAGGTTTTTCCCTGCAATGATGATTTTCAGCGCGCTGTTAAGGAACAATGGCGCAATCTACGCAAACCCTTTGCTGTACCAAGTAGGTTCAAGCTGCGTTATCCTTTCTCGCCTTCCACTGATAAAAAGGTGGTGTGTGCCACCCCCAGTGGATCACGCTATTGCGGTTTTAAACAAATCCACTGCGATTCCTGCAGAGGATTCCCCTGTGTTCCGTGATGCCACGGATAGGAGATTGGAGTCTCTTGCCCGTCATACTTATTCTGTTACGGGTTCTATGCTCAAGGCTCTGTTTGCCTCTCTCATGGCGGCCCAGGCGGTCGCAAGTTGGACGCAGATGCTTAGGCGCGTCCTAGTGGCCGATTCGGCCTCGCCGGCGACCCTGGATATGGTGGATCAAATCCACCAGGGTGTCATGTATCTGTGTGATGCGGACTTGGACCTAGTCCCGTTGGCTGCGCGTGTGCACACCGTGGCGGTGTTGTCTCGCCGCCTGGTTTGGTTGAAATGTTGGTCGGTGGACCAGTCTTCACGTAAGACCTTAGCCAATCTGCCTTATGATGGGTCTCGCCTTTTTGGGGAGTCCTTGGATGTGTTGATTAAGGGGATCACCGGAGGTAAGAGCACTCTCTTGCCCCATTTCCCCAAGGCTAAGGGGGCTTCTGGGAAGAAGCATGCTAATTTTCGGCCCCCTCAGGGGTCCTTTCGTGCCTTTCGGTCGCACTACAAGGGCAAACCGTTCAAAGGTCAAGGCTCTCAGAAGAAGCCCTGGTCTGGAAAACAGAAGTCCGGTCAATCCGGATCCGCAGCCCATAACAGTGCGGCCTGAAGGGGCGCCCTCACCCAGTTTTGGGGTGGGGGGACGCTTGCTCGGTTTTCTTCAACCCTGGTTGACCCACGTGCGGGACAGGTGGGTTCAGGAGATCGTTCGATCTGGTTACAAGATCGAGTTTCTCTCTCGGCCGGAGAGCAGATTTTTTCCCTCAAATCTTCAACTGTCTCCAGAGCGTTTGCGGGACCTGCACCTGGCGGTGCGGGACCTGAGGGCTCAGGGAGTGGTAGTTCCGGTGCCTCATCGGGACAGGTTTCGGGGGTTTTATTCCAATCTGTTCACCATGCCCAGAAAGGAGGGCAAGGTTCGTCCAATTCTGGACTTGAAGGCTCTGAACCGCTCTGTGCGGGTTCGCAAGTTCCGCATGGAATCCCTGCGGTCGGTGGTGGCTGCCCTGGTTCCGGGGGAATTCATGGCCTCCATCGATTTGAAGGATGCGTATCTTCACATCCCCATTTTCGAGGGTCACCAGAGGTTCCTTCGATTTGCCATTGCAGAGGATCACTACCAGTTCGTGGCGTTGCCTTTTGGTCTCGCCTCGGCTCCGCGGGTCTTCACCAAGGTGCTTGCACCGGTTCTGGCATTATTGAGGGCCCAGGGCATTTCTGTCCTGGGGTATCTGGACGACATTCTGGTTCGGTCTGCGACCAGCCAGGGTCTGAAGAAGGACCTGTCTGTCACGATGCAAACTCTGCAGGAGTTTGGTTGGACGATAAATTTTCCAAAGTCGACACTGAGTCCGTCGGTTCGTCTTCCCTACCTGGGAATGATTCTGGACTCTGTGCAGGCGAAGGTCTTCCTGCCGGAAGACAAACTCAGAACTCTTCAGGAGGAAGTCAGGTCCCTCAGGGACGTTCCGCACTCGTCTCTGCGGACGTGCATGAGATGTCTGGGATTGATGGTCTCGGCCTTCGAGGCGATTCCCTTCGCCCAGTTTCACACGCGGGGTCTCCAAGCGGAGATCCTGTCCATGTAGGACAGGCGACCTCAATCTCTGGATCTTCAAATCTCGTTGAGTCATCGCACCAGAAGAGACCTTCTGTGGTGGCTCCAGTCCCCGATGGTGTCCGGGGGCAAGTCGTTTCGTCCTATCTCGTGGACGGTGATCACCACGGATGCCAGCCTGTCTGGCTGGGGTGGTGTTCTGGGCGTTCTGTCCGCCCAGGGAACTTGGTCGGAGGGGGAGTCCTCCCTTCCGATCAACATTCTGGAATTGCGTGCGATAAATCTCTGTCTTCATCGCTGGACGGACCGGCTGCAGGGCTGCCCGGTTCGGGTGCAGACGGACAATGCCACGGCGGTGGCCTACATCAACCACCAAGGGGGCACCAGGAGTGCCCGAGCGGCTCGAGAAGTGGCCGACATTCTGTCTTGGGCCGAGACTCATGTCCCGGCGATAACGGCGGTTCACATTCCCGGGGTGGAGAACTGGCAGGCGGACTATCTGAGTCGCCAAACCCTGGATCAAGGGGAATGGTCTCTCCACCCGGCTGTCTTCCAGATGTTGTGCGCGAAGTGGGGTCTTCCAGATGTGGACCTGTTCGCATCTCGTCTCAACAACAAGGTGAGAAGGTTCGTGGCAAGGACGCGCGACCCTCGGACAGACGCGTCGGACGCGTTAGTGGCCCCGTGGCATCAGTACAGGCTGATGTACGCATTTCCACCGATTCAGTTGCTGTCCAGGTTCCTTCGCAGGTTACACTGGGAACGCAGCACGGTGATTCTTGTGGCACCGGACTGGCCTCGCCGGTCCTGGTACGCAGACCTCGTGAATCTAGCGGTCGACGCCCCGTGGCGTCTGCCTCTTCGAGACTATCTCCTGTCTCAAGGACCGATTTACCATCCTGCTTTACAGTCGCTGGCTTTGACGGCCTGGCTGTTGAGACCGAGGTCCTGAAGGAGAAGGGTCTCTCCCCAGAGGTCGTTCATACTTTGATCAACGCGAGGAAGTCTTCCTCGGGGAAGGTTTATTACCGTACTTGGAAGGCCTATTTTGCCTGGTGTGAGTCCAGGGGGTTTTCACCCCGCACGTACTCGGTTTCCCGAGTGCTGTCCTTCCTTCAAACGGGTGTCGATCAGCGTTTGGCGCTGGCTACGATAAAGGGTCAGGTGTCTGCGCTGGCCGTTCTGTTTCAACGTCCCGTGGCTTCCAACTCCTTGGTTGGCACTTTTGTTCAGGGTGTGCGGCATCTGGTTCCTCCTAGGAGGGATCCTTTGCCCCCTTGGGACTTGAATCTCGTTCTGTCTGTGTTGCAACGTGCTCCTTTTGAACAGATCAGGGAGATCTCGTTGTCTATGTTGTCCAAAAAGGTCGCCTTTTTGGTGGCGATCACTTCGGCTCGCAGAGTGTCGGAGCTGGCAGCTTTGTCCTGCAAGTCTCCGTATCTGGTTGTTCATTTGGATAAGGTGGTCTTGCGACCTAATCCTTCTTTTCTTCCGAAACGTGTTTCGGAATTCCATCTTAATGAGGATATTGTCTTGCCTTCGCTGTGCGCGAAGCTTAAACATCCAAAGGAGGTGAGATTACATTCTCTGGATGTTGTTCGGGCGATAAGGGTTTACCTTAAATCGACTGAGTCTTTTCGAAAGACGGACTCCTTGTTTGTTCTTCCAGAGGGTCCTCGGAAGGGCATGGCGGCGTCGGCCTCTACCATCGCCAAATGGATCCGGCAGACCATTGAACAGGCCTATGCTTTGCAGGGGAAGGTTCCCCCTGTGCCTGTGAAGGCGCACTCTACTAGATCTCCGAGTACGTCTTGGGCCTGTCGTCATGGGGCTTCTGTAGCCCAGGTGTGTAAGGCGGCGACTTGGTCGACCGTACACACTTTCACAAAATTCTACAAAGTAAATGTTCAGGCATCGGCGGATGCTTCCTTTGGCCGCAAGGTTCTTAGTGCGGCAATTCCCTAGGGTCCCTTGTTGGGGACCTCTGGCTGTTGGGATAAGCTTTCTATCCCCTGGTTATTTGTCTCTTCCTGGGTTGTTGCTCCTGTTGAGCACTTGTTTTTCCTGTAGCCCAGCTGGTTTCCTTCCTTTGGTAAGGTTCCTTTCTTTGATGCGGAGACTGCTTTGCCTTTCGGCGCGGATGCGTTTCCCACCCCTCATGTTTGCACTGCTTTGGGACGTCCCCATATGTGACGAATATGAAGAGGCGGCGACTGTCGGAGGACGTAAGAGAAAACGGAATTTTTGTAAAATCTTACCTGTAAAATTCCTTTCTCTGAGTCCTCCGACAGTCGCCGCCCCCGCCCCTCTTTTGGGGTTTGGTTGTATACTCTACTGCTATTCCACTAAAACTGAGATATGGTTGCAGGAAGTAGGAGGGTTTTGACTGAGGGGACCACCCCTTGAGGGTGGGATATGTTAAAAGCTTTAATGTTAACATATTCTGTTGCCTAGCTACTCCTTCGGAGCAAAGTCTAATACCCCATATGTGACGAATATGAAGAGGCGGCGACTGTCGGAGGACTCAGAGAAAGGAATTTTACAGGTAAGATTTTACAAAAATTCAGTTTTTTGTAAAATCTTACCTGTAAAATTCCTTTCTCTGAGTCCTCCGACAGTCGCCGCCCCCGCCCCTCTTTTGGGGTTTAGGTACTCTACTGCTATTCCACTGAAACTGAAGCAGGAAACAGGAAGCAGGAGGGTATAGACTGAGGGGACCACCCCCTGGGGTGGGGATATGTTAAAAGCTTTAATACTGACATATTCTGTTGCCTAGCTACTCCTTCGGAGCAAAGTCTAATACCCCATTGTGACGAATATGAAGATGGCGGCGACTGTCGGAGGACTCGGAGAAAGGAATTTTACAGGTAAGATTTTACAAAAATTCAGTTTTTTTTAAACCTCACTAACTATGTAAAAAAAAAATATACTTATTGCGATTTTTTTTTTCACCAAAAATATGTAGCGGAAAACAAATTGGCCTAGAATGTGTTAAAAAATTTTGTTTTTTAAATTTTTTTGGGGGGAATTTCATATAAAAAAAGTGAAAAATATTATTTTTTCAAAATTGTCGCTCTGTTTTTGTTTATAGTGCAAAAAGTAAAAATTGCATAGGTGATTAAATACCACCAAAAGAAAGCTCTGGTGTTGGGGAAAAAAAGGACGTCAATTTCATTAGGGTACAGTGTTGCACGACCCCGCAATTGTCCGTTAAATTCAAGCAGTGCCGAATCGCAAAATAGGCCCTGGTCTTTGAGCAGCCAAATCCTCCGGGGCTTAAGTGGTTAAGCGTTTCGCCTGAAGATATTCCTTTGAGGTTCCACTGCCGGTGGACTCTTAGGTTTCCAGGCTTAATAAGGCCACACTTTTGCTGATGGAGGATTCTCCATCCTTTAGGGATCTTGTGGACAAGGAAGCTGAGGCTCTGAACGTGACATGGTGAAAAGGTAACGGACCAATGTTGAGGCCGATGTTTGCTATCCCAGATCTTAACAGAATGGGCTAAAATTTTACGCCAGGATCTGGAGGGGGGTCAACACCCTCCTGAGCTGGCGGATCAGTTGGTCCAGGGGTTACAGTACATTTGTGATGAATCTTTGGATGCGGCCCCCTTTGGTCGGCAGGGTATCTGTGACGACGGTGATTCTTCGCCGCATGATTTGGTTGAAGTACTGGTCGGCCGACCAGGCTTCTAAAAAGGTGCTGACTGATCTACATTTTGTAGGTGACTGTTTGTTCGGTGCCTCTATGTAGGAGATCATTTGGGCCTTACGGGAGAGGTAAGAATACATTACTTCCGCAGGTTGCTAGGGGTAAGGAACCTCGTCGTAAACGTGGCCTTTTTTTTCTCGGCTCACAAGCAGTCTGGATCGCAGGAAAAGGGTTCGAGATCCACCCGTAACTTTGTAGGAGGCTCCAAGAGACCCTGAAATGGTAAGTCGAAAATGGGCACACTCCTGCAGACAAGCCTTTCCCAGCCTGAAACAATGCCCTCACCCGCATCTGGGGTGGAGGGCGGGGGGGGGGACGTATTCGCCTTTTTTCCCCAGAATCGTGGACCTTGTTCATTCAAGACAAATGGATCCATGAGTTGATTCCGTTTGGTTACAAGATCAAGTTTCAGTCCTTGCCTCCGCCAAGGTTCTTTTCTTCCAAATTGTGCCTGTCTCATGATCGGCTACAGGGCCTCTAGGGGGCAGTGCAGGACCTGTTAGTACAAGGAGTCATTGTGACGGTTCCAGTCAGAACGTTTTAAAGGTTTTTATTCAAATCTGTTTACAGTTCCCAGGAAGGAAGGCAAGGTTTGTCTGATCTTGGACCTAAAGGCTCTGAACCGTTTTGTGTGGGTTCAGAAACTTTGGATGGAGTCCATCCACATGGTAGTAGCTTTCCTTCATCAAGGGGATCACGGGTTCTGCTGAGACAAGGTGGGGGCAACTATGAAGGGGTTGCCACAACTGCAGGAGCGGTGCGAGGGTAGTGTTGCCATCTCCTCACTTTAAACCAGGACACATATTAACCACTTAAGCCCCGGAGGATTTGGCTTCTCAAAGACCAGGGCCTATTTTGCGATTCAGCACTGTGTGACTTTAATGGACAATTGCACAGTTGTGCGATGCTGTACCCAAATGAAATTGACGTCCTTTTTTTTCCCACAAACAGAGCTTTCTTTTGGTGGTATTTGATCACCTGTGCGATTTTGACTTTTTGTGCTATAAACAAAAAAAAGAGTGACAATTTTGAAAAAATAACAATATTTTTCACATTTTTTGTATGAAATTCCCCCCCCCCAAAAAAATGTAAAATCAAAATTTAACATTTTAGGCCAATTTGTTTTCTGCTACATATTTTTGGTGAAAAAAATCGCAATAAGCGTATTGTGATTGGTTTGCGCAATTTTTTTTTTTAACTAGTAATGGGGTGATCTACGATTTTTTTTTTTTTTTTTGTGGGACTGCGACAGTGCGGCGGACAGATCGGACCCTTGACTGATATTTTTGACACTTTTGGGGGTACCAGTGACATTACTACAGTAGTCAGTGCTATACATATGCACTGTTACTGTAAAAATGACACTGGCAGGGAAGGGGTTAACTTTATTAGACATCCAGGGGTTAAGTGTGTCCCTAGGGGCGTGCTTCTAACTGTAAAGGGGCGTGGCTTTTGATGTAACCAAAGAGACATACGATCCTACATATCAGGATCGTATGATCTCTGTTCTTACATCAGGGAGAATGACCGGAGGCTTTGTTTACATTAGCCGCCTGCCTTTCTCCCTCTCCAGCGGGAGATTGCGAGTGACCGACAGACATCAGAGCCGCCGGTCACTAGCGCTGGGATGGCAGTGAACGAGCGGGGGTGCGCCTCCCCCCTATTGGCTCGCGGGCGAGTGACGTACCTATACATCACTTTGCCCGGGGGGGGGCTGACCGCCGCAGTATATGTACTTGCGGCAGTCGGCAAGTGGTTAATTACACAGGTTCTGAGGCTAATATAATGCACACAAGGCACTGAGTGAGTTTAATTACCACCTTAATCAGCCACAGAATCTGTGTAATTGTGTGTCCTGGTTTAAAGGGATGAGGTGGCAACCCTATTTCAAGGGCCACATGAAATGGCCTGGAGGGCCAGATTCGGCCCCAGGGCCTTGTCTTTGACACGTGTGGTATACACTAGGAGGAATCTATTTATTTCTGCATGACGATTTTTCTGGGTGAGATATAGAGGAGAGGATTACTCTGGAGACAAGTCACTGGGATTCCAATACTGCCAGTACCTAATGAACCATCTGTTGCTGCCGTAGACCTGCTTGCATAGACCTTTTATAATGAGGGTCTGTGTCATTTGGTAAGAGGCTGTGAAATTGGGTGTTGGTCGCCGCAGCACACTATTCAAGGACTTTCTTTTCGTCCTCTTGGATGAGGAGTTCTGAGAAACTGATTAGTGCTGCACCTATATATACTTATTTGTTTTGATCTTTTGTATGCATTCAAAGATTGTGTGTCAGCTGCGTCTTTTTATATTCAACCAGTTAAAGCCTAACGCAGTATATTTATACGTACAGTATATATATATATATATATATATATATATATAAAATTTGTGGCGTTACCCTTTTGGTCTCGCCTCAGCTCCTCGGGTTTCACAAAGGTTTTGGCCCCAGTGCTGGCCTTGGCAGAAGGGGATCATGGTACTGGGTTACCTGGACAATCTGCTTCTGCGTGCAGAGTCTTCTTTGGCTCTAGAAGCAGACTTGAACATTACTGTGCAAACTCTTCAGGAGTTCAGGTGGACATTGAATTTTCAGAAATTGGCTTAGACTCTGTCCACCAAGCTGGACTACTTGCGTCTGACACTGGATTCAGCATCAGCCTGGGTGTTTCTTCCACAGGCGAAACTACTGACGCTGCAGGATGCGATTTGGCTCCTATTTTCCAACCAACGGTCATCGCTCAGGACTTGCATGCAAGTGCTGAGTCTGATGGTTACCACCTTCGAGGCGGTTCCGTTTGCTCAGTTCCATACCAGACCTCTGCAAAGAGAGATTCTGGCCAAATAGAACAAGGATCCACTGTTGTTAAACGATCTGTTCCTGTTGAGTTGGGGATACGAGGGAGTTTCTGATAAGGTGGCTCTGCTCCCCGGCGCTTCCCCTGGGAAAATCTTTTCTTCCCCTGTATTAGACAGTGATTACCACAGATACCAGTCTGTCTGGGTGGGGAGGTGTCTTGGAAGTGTACTCAGCCCAAGGTGTTTGGACTCGAGAGGAGTCCAGTCTGCTGATCAACATCCTGGAGATTCAAGTGATCAGGCTTTGTCTGTCTCAGTGGACAGATCGCCTGCAGGGACGCCCTGTGCAGATACAATTAGACAATGCTATGGCTGTGGCATATGTCAATCATCAAAGGGGAACAAAGCAGCTGGCGTTTTGAGGTGGGCAGAACTATATGTTCAGGTCCGCTCTGCTGTGCATATTCTGGGGGTAGAGAATTGGTAAGCAAACTATCTCAGCCGGCAGATGTTTGATCCAGGAGAATGGTCTCTTCACCCGGAGGCGTTTCATCAGCTGTGCCTTTGGTGGGGGACCCCTGATCTGGACCTGTTGGCCTCCAATCTAAACAGGAAGGTGAAGAGGTTTGTGTCAAGGTTTTGGGATCCTCTGGCCGATGCCCTGGTGGCCCCTTGGGGAGTCAGTATCGGCTGATTTACGCTTTTCCTCCAATTCAACTTCTGTCCAGACTGCTATGCAGAATCGAGGTAGAAGGGATTCTAGTCATTCTGGTGGCCCCAGACTGGCCTCGCTGGTCTGGGTACGCAGGCCTGGTAAGGCTGGTAGCAGACGTCCCTTGGAAACTCCTCTCAGGGAAGATCTTCTGTCTCAGAGACCAATCTTCCATCCTACTTTTACAGTTGCTGGTTTTAACAGTTTGGCTATTGAAAGCCAAGTGCTGAAGGACAGAGGGCTGTCTGAGTCAGTGATTTCCTAGCTTTTAACAAAGTAGGCATCTACTTCCAGAAAAGTTTATCATAGAGTTTGGAAGGCACACATTACTTGGTGTGAGTCCGGGGGTGGTTTCTCCCCATTCCTTTTACTGTGTTTCGCCTGTTGGAGTTTCTACAACTAGGTCTAGATCAACGTTTGGCTCTGGGCATCATAAAAGGCCAGATTTCTGCCTTGGCCATATTTTTTTTTCCAAAGGCTGTTGGCTGCGAAATCCTTTGTTCACACTTTTGTGCAGGAAGCTCGCCATCTGGCTCCTCCGGTTTGATCCCTGATACCGCCGTGGGATCTCAATTTGGTACTGTCTGTGCTTCAAAAGCCTCCTTTTGAAAATATCCATGAACTCCCTCTGGTCACTTTGTCGCAGAAGGTGGCCCTTTTAGTCACTATTACTTCTGCACGTAGGGTGTCCTGTCTGTCCCCTTACCTGGTGGGTCACAGGGAAGTGGTGTTGCGACCCTGTCAGGCGTTCCTTCCTAAGGTGGTCTCGGGGTTTCATTGGAATGAAGATATTGTGTTACCGTCCTTATGTCCTAAGCCGAAACATCCTAAAGAAATTGCTTTACATTCCTTAGATGTGGTCAGGGTGATTTGGGTGTACCTGGTGGTCACTGAGTCGATTTGGAAATCAGATTCTTTGTTTGTTCTTACGGATGGACCTTGTAAGGGGCAGGCCACATCTACTGCGACCATTTCCAGATGGATCAGGCAGACGGTGGTGCAGGCCTATTCTATTAAGGGTCAGGTTCCTCCTTTCCCTGTCATGGCGCATTCTACGAGGGCAGTTAGTGCCTTCTGTCTGTCATCAGTGGTTCAGGTGTGCAAGGCTGCAAAGTTTTGCAGGTTGTGGTTGCAGAAGCTCCCGCCTCTTGAGGGTAGATTTCTTTTTTTCTGGTGGTGAGCTATGTTTAGCTTTGTTGGGAATTATATGGCTTGCTGTGTTTTTCCCCCACCCCTCATGTTGATATTGCTTTGGGACATCCCTAGCATCTAGAAGACATGGAGCTGTATCTCTCCGAACTGGATTTTTGTCTTCCTGTAAAATCCTTTTCTCTGAGGTTCACTGACAGACACAGCACCACACCCTCTGTTGGGTTGAGATATGTATTCTTCTGACACTGCTTGTTACAAACTGAAGTCCTAAAGCAGGAAGTGATAGTATACCCCCTGGGACTGCCTCAGGGGCTAAAGCCTCGTACACACGCAACGATTGTTGGCCGTGAATTTTCGGCCAACGTCCGATCGTCGGCTTGTTAGTATGATGCTTCCGACAACCGACTGCGACTTTTCGGCCGAACAAAATCTGGTGTGCATGCTATAAAATTTTTGTTGGTTGTCAACAGAACGGCCGCTTGTTCTTCAGTCAGTACAGATTTCGGCAGACAAAAATGTGATGAGCAAGACTGGGCATGCTCAGAGAAGAAAAAACACGAAAGGTAAACCAGAACATGACATCACTTCTGAAATTGGTTTTTGTTGGCCGATAAAATTCGTGTGCAGGCTAGCTAGAGCACATTTCAACCAACACAACAACACTGGACAAAAGACGGCCGATTGGTCGGTCGTTGCGCGTGTACGAGGCTTTTAGCCAGAATTGTTTCCGCCTAGTCTTTCTCCTGAAGAGTGAGCAGCATAAGCCCAAGGGTCTAGAAGACATGAAGCTGTGTCCGTTAGTGAACCTTAGAGAAAAGGATTTTACGGTAAAACAAAAATCCAGTTTTCTCTTTCGTTCATCGACGAACAGCGCTCCATAAATCATAACTAGTAGGACATCCAAAAGGAAAATGAGGGGTGGTAAAAATAACCCAAGGCTAAAACATAAGAGTCCTTAACCAGGATGGACACAGGAGCCTTAACCCGGGTCATAGGATCCCCTTCTAAAAAAAATTAAAGTTTAAAGAAAACACCCCTCAAGAGGGAACAAGTGGCCACCTTGCAAACTTGCGATATTGAAGCCTGATGATAGAAGGCCCAAGAAGCACTCAGCACCTGAGTAGAATGTGCCATGACTGGGAATGCTGGAACCTGACCTTTAATGGATTAGGCAGAGAGAGTCACTGTCTGTCTGATCCATCTGGAGATCGTAGTCGAAAAAGCGGCCAGCCCTTTTCTTGGTCTGTCTGTAACCACAAAAAGCGAGTCTGACCTCCGAAAAGACTCAGTAGCTGCCAAATATACTCAAAAATTGCCCGAACCACATCCAAGGATGCAAAGCAAATTCCTTGGGATGAGCCGGTGTCCTGCCCATAGTTCCAACTTGCCCAGATCTCCAACCCACATCACTTCCGGTCAGTGATCTTGGCAAGTTGCAGCTACTGCGTATGCGCAAAGCCAACGCCCGTGCACAGAGAACTCCAAAGCAGTGCATGAGAGTTGGAGTTCTCGGCAGCACAAAGCTACTGCACATGCGCCCATGGGTCTGCAGTGCCTGACAGTTGGAACTATTGGCAGATAAAAACCCGTACACAGTGCTATCCCCCACAGTAATTGTACAATTGTGAGCATCCCTATGCGCTGTTTGAATTGGCAGAGACACAGCCAGGAGTTAGCTGAGATAAGCGTGAATGGTAATGCTGGGATTTATAGTTCCTCACCATAAAAATAAAAAAAATGTCACAGGAGTTAGCAGGGCTGAGCCTGAAAGTACATGCTGGGATTTATAGTTCCCTTCAACAAACTCTGGGCAGGGATGAAGAACCACTTTATCCTTATGGATTACTAAATAGGGACGGCGACAGGATAATGCTGTCAATTTGGATACCGTGCAGGCTGAGGTAATAGCCACCAAGAATGTGACCTTCTGGGATAACATAGGCAAGGGAATCTCCCGAATATTCTCAAATGGAGGCTTCTGGAGAACTGAAAGCACTAAGTTTAAACCCCATGGTGGCAAAAGAGACCGTACAGGTGGAGCCACAGGTTGAACCCCCTGAATGAAGATACAAACTAAAGAGTGCCTGACTAGGGGGGTCACTGAAAGAAGATTGCCAAGGCAGACACCTGGCCCTTGATGGTACTCAAGGTCAGCTTCTGATCAACGCCCTGTTGAAGTAAGGTTAAGACCTGAGCCACAGAAAAGGTACGAGAATGTGTGCATATATACTCACACCAAGAAATGTGTACTTTCCACGTACGATGGTATATCACAGGCATCACTAAATGGCAGCACGCGTCCAACCCAAGCTACTGCTCTATCTAGACCACCGCGATCACGCCATTTGGCTGCCGCTTTTCTTCCCAGCTGCCTGAATGAACTTTTCTCGTTGGCTGGGAGTCACACAGTCGGCTGCCTCTCTCCATGCAGTGCTGCTGTTCCTCTGTCTTCAGTTGAGAATTGTCCCACCTCCTGCTCTCCACTCTGTGTAAGGGAGGACATGGCTGTGATGTTGTGAGGGATGGGGAGCAGGGGGTAGTGCAATGTATGGGGATGTAAAGGGGAGCAATGCTGTAGGGGGGAGGTGAAGGGGGCAGTGCTGTGGGGGTGATATGTTAAGAGGGCAGTGGTGTTTGTGTGGTGGGGGGGTATAGGGGTGTGTGTTAACAGGGCAGTGCTGTGTATGTGTGTGGGGATGATGTAAAGGGGGACAGCACTGTGGGGGTGATATGTGTGTGTGTGGGGGGGAGGGTGATGTAAAGGAGGACAGTGCTTAAGGGGAAAGGGGCAGTGCTGTGGGGGTGATATGTTAAGGGCCAGTGTGTGTGTGTGGAGGAGGGGGGGTGATGTAAAGGGAGACAGTGCTGTGAGGGGGATGTGAAAGGGGCAGTGCTTTTGGGGGTGATATGTGAAGGGGGAAGTGCTGTAGGGGGGGGGTGTGGAGGGGATGTGAGAAGGACAGTGCTGTTGGGGGGGATATGTGAAGGGGGCAGTGCTTTGGGGGGGAAGGTGAAGGGGACAGTGCTGTGGGGGTGATATGTGAAGGGGACAGTGGTTTGTATGGGGGAGAGGTGATGTAAAGGGGGACAGTACTGTTAGAGGGGTGTGCAGGAGGGGGGTGATGTAAAGGGAGACATTGCTGGGAGGGGGATGTGAAAGGGGCAGTGCTGTGGGGGTGATATGTGACGGGGGCAGTGCTGTGGGGGGGGGGGATATGTGAAGGGGACAGTGCTGTGGGGGGGGGGATATGTAAAGGGGGCAATGCTGTTGGGGGATATGTGAAGGGAGGCAGTGCTGTGGGGTGGGGGTGTGAAAGGGGCAGTCCTGTGGGGATGATATGTGAAGGGGACAGTGGTGTGTATGGGGGGAAGGTGATGTAAAGGGGGCAGTGGTGTGTGTGCAGGAGGGGGGTGATGTAAAGGGAGACAGTGCTGTGAGGGGGATGTAAAAGGGGCAGTGCTTTGGTGGTGATATATGAAGGGGGCAGTGCTGTGGGGGGGATGTGAGAGGGACAGGGCTGTTGGGGGGGGGATGTGAAAGGGCAGTGCTGTGGAGGGGATGTGAGAAGGACAGTGCTGTTGGGGGGGGGGGGGATATGTGAAGGGGGCAGTGCTGCAGGGGTGATATGTGAAGGGAGGCAGTGCTGTGGGGTGGGGGTGTGAAAGGGGCAGTCCTGTGGGGATGATATGTGAAGGGGACAGTGGTGTGTATGGGGGGAATGTGATGTAAAGGGGGACAGTGCTGTTGGGGGGGGGGTGAAATGTTAAGGGGGCAGTGGTGTGTGTGCAGGAGGGGGTGATGTAAAGGCAGACAGTGCTGTGAGGGGGATGTAAAAGGGGCAGTGCTCTGGGGGTGATATATGAAGGGGGCAGTGCTGTGGGGGGGGTGATGTAAAGGGAGACATTGCTGTGAGGGGGATGTGAAAGGGGCAATGCTTTGGGGGTGATATATGAAGGGGGCAGTGCTGTGGGGGGGATATGTGAATGGGGGCACTGCTGTGGGGGGATATGTAAAGGGGGCAATGCTGTTGGGGGGATATGTGAAGGGAGGCAGTGCTGTGAGGTGGGGATGTGAAAGGGGCAGTCCTGTGGGGATGATATGTGAAGGGGACAGTGGTGTGTATGGAGGGAAGGTGATGTAAAGGGGGCAGTGGTGTGTGTGCAGGAGGGGGGTGATATAAAGGGAGACAGTGCTGTGAGGGGGATGTAAAAGGGGCAGTGCTTTGGGGGTGATATATGAAGGGGGCAGTGCTTTGGGGGTGATATATGAAGGGGGCAGTGCTGTGGGGGGGATGTGAGAGGAACAGTGCTGTTGGGGGGGGGGGGGTATGTGAAGGGGCAGTGCTGTGGAGGGGATGTGAGAAGGACAGTGCTGTTGGGGGGGGGATATGTGAAGGGGTCAGTGCTGCAGGGGTGATATGTGAAGGGAGGCAGTGCTGTGGGGTGGGGGTGTGAAAGGGGCAGTCCTGTGGGAATGATATGTGAAGGGGACAGTGGTGTGTATGGGGGGGGGAGGTGATGTAAAGGGGGACAGTGCTGTTGGGGGGGGGGGGTGAAATGTTAAGGGGGCAGTGGCGTGTGTGCAGGAGGGGGGTGATGTAAAGGCAGACATAGCTGTGAGGGGAATGTGAAAGGGGCAGTGCTTTGGGGGTGATAGGTGACAGGGGCAGTGCTGTGGGGGGGGGGGGATATGTGAAGGGGGCAATGCTGTGGGAGGAGGTAAAGGGGGGCAATGCTGTGGAGGGGATATGAAGGGGGAAGTGCTGCAGGGGTGATATGTGAAGGGAGGCAGTGCTGTGCTGTGGGGATGATGTGAAGGGGACAGTGGTGTGTATGGGGGGGGGGGGGGGTGATGTGAAGGGAGACAGTGCTTTGTGGTGATGTGAAGGGGGACAATGCTGTGTGTGGTGATGTGAAGGGGGACAGCGCTGTGGGTGGTGATGTGAAGGGGGACAATGCTGTGTGTGGTGGGTGGTGATGTGAAGGGGGACTGTGCTGAGAGTGGTGGGGAAGACGTGAAGGTGGAGAAGCAGCTGCACAGAAAACGTGCAGGGGTACTATTGACTCTTAAACGCAATGAAATACAAGGTGCGGTTTCCCGCACATGGAAATTGCATGGTGCAAACGTACCATGCAGTTTCCATGCGACTGCATTTTTTAAAAGGTGCCAGGGCTTTTCCCCAGCAGAAAACGCAGACACAGCAGGCTGTCGTGTCTGCACACCTGGGCTGTGATGTAAAGAATCCAAGTCATCACACAAAATTGCAATCTGGATTTTTGCTGGAAGAAAATTTTACTAATCGAACCTCCATTAATTTTAATTCAATACCCCTGGTATATCATGTTGGAAGAGGACTTCCTCGCCTTCACCATAGTAGGGATCACTGATCCAGACAGACCTCTTATCCCTCATTACCTAGCTTTCAGCAGCTAAGCCATTAAAACCAGCGACTGTAAAGCAGGATGGTAGATCAGCCCTTGGGACAACTGGTCTTCTCTGAGAGGAAGGCTCCAAGGGACGTTTACAGCCATCAGGATGATTGGAAGATTCTCGCTCTTGATTCCTCACAGGGACTGCAGAAGAAGCCTTAGCTGAGGATGATACTGGCCTAAACATGGCCCTTGGACGCCTGCAGCGTCTGTCAGAGGATCCCGTCACGAACCTCGGTATCCTCCTGTGGAGCCAAACCTGCTAAAGGAGCTGCATGTAAAGCCTCGTACACACGCAACGAATTTCATGCCGACCGGTCGTCCGTCTTTTGTCCAGAGTGGTGTCTGTTGGTTGGAATGTGCTCAAGACTGCACACGAATTTTCCCGCACGACAGAATTCTACTTCAGAAGTGATGTCATGTGTTGGATTGCTTTGTATGTGTTCTTTCATCTCGGAGCATGTCTAGTCTTGCTCATAAGATTTTTCCCCATCGAAATCTGTACTAATGAGATGAAAATCGGACGTGTTTTGATGGTTGACAAAAAATTATATAGCCTGCACACCAGGATTTTTCCGGCCGAAAAGTCGGAGTCGGTTGTCGGAAGCATCATACTAACGAGCCGAAAATCGGCAGATCGGTCGTCGGACGAAAATTCCCTGCCGAATTTCGACTCGTGTGTACGGGGCTTAAGACTGATTAAACAGAACGGTCTTGAAGGTGGATACCACCAGACTCCTAACCTGTATGCAAAATGGGAGAGAGAACTATCTGCCTGACAGCAGCCGGTGAATCACAGCCTGTGGTTCCTGAAGTTTGTCCAGAGGAAGGACCACCCTGGTCAGAAATAGATTTAGACTTGGGATAGACCGATTATCGGCAATGCTGATATATCGAGGGCCAATATGCATTTTCCCCGATATATCGGAATCGGCCCCGGAGGTTACCGATATTTTGGGGAAAGTGCTTGTACCGGAGTGATGCCTGCAGCTAGAGGCATCATCCCAGTACCGGCGTCCATAGCAGACAGTCGGCTGTCTTGTAATGACAACCGATGCGGCTGTCACTACAAGGAGCAGGAGGGGACGTCCCCCCGTGTGGACCCGGGCAACCAGGCTGCACGGCCGCCGAAGACCCAATCAAAGCCGCCTTCAGCTCTGATCGGGTCTCTATGCAAACACCCGGTAGTGATGTCATGACATCACTTCCGGAAGTTCCGGTTACTGGCCCCAGATCCCTCCACAAGAGTACCTGTAAAGTAAAAAAAAAAAAAATGTTTTAAATGTATGAAAATATCGGCCGATACCGATACGCGATGACCATAATACAGGGAGTGCAGAATTATTAGGCAAATGAGTATTTTGACCAAATCATCCTCTTTATGCATGTTGTCTTACTCCAAGCTGTATAGGCTCGAAAGCCTACTACCAATTAAGCATATTAGGTGATGTGCATCTCTGTAATGAGAAGGGGTGTGGTCTAATGACATCAACACCCTATATCAGGTGTGCATAATTATTAGGCAACTTCCTTTCCTTGGGCAAAATGGGTCAAAAGAAGGACTTGACAGGCTCAGAAAAGTCAAAAATAGTGAGATATCTTGCAGAGGGATGCAGCACTCTTAAAATTGCAAAGCTTCTGAAGCGTGATCATCGAACAATCAAGCATTTCATTCTAAATAGTCAACAGGGTCGTGTGGAAGCGTGTGGAAAAACCAAGGCGCAAATATTTTCAGAGATGCAACATCACTGGAGTGCCCAAAAGCACAAGGTGTGCAATACTCAGAGACATGGCCAAGGTAAGAAAGGCTGAAAGACGACCACCACTGAACAAGACACACAAGCTGAAACGTCAAGACTGGGCCAAGAAATATCTCAAGACTGATTTTTCAAAGGTTTTATGGACTGATGAAATGAGAGTGAATCTTGATGGGCCAGATGGATGGGCCCGTGGCTGGATTGGTAAAGGGCAGAGAGCTCCAGTCCGACTCAGACGCCAGCAAGGTGGAGGTGGAGTACTGGTTTGGGCTGGTATCATCAAAGATGAGCTTGTGGGGCCTTTTCGGGTTGAGGATGGAGTCAAGCTCAACTCCCAGTCCTACTGCCAGTTTCTGGACGACACCTTCAAGCAGTGGTACAGGAAGAAGTCTGCATCCTTCAAGAAAAACATGATTTTCATGCAGGACAATGCTCCATCACACGCGTCCAAGTACTCCACAGCGTGGCTGGCAAGTAAGGGTATAAAAGAAGAAAAGCTAATGACATGGCCTCCTTGTTCACCTGATCTGAACCCCATTGAGAACCTGTGGTCCATCATCAAATGTGAGATTTACAAGGAGGGAAAACAGTACACCTCTCTGAACAGTGTCTGGGAGGCTGTGGTTGCTGCTGCACGCAATGTTGATGGTGAACAGATCAAAACACTGACAGAATCCATGGATGGCAGGCTTTTGAGTGTCCTTGCAAATAAAGGTGGATATATTGCTCACTGATTTGTTTTTGTTTTGAATGTCAGAAATGTATATTTGTGAATGTTGAGATGTTATATTGGTTTCACTGGTAAAAAAAAAAAATTGAAATGGGTATACTGTATATTTGATTTTTGTTAAGTTGCCTAATAATTATGCACAGTAATAGTCACCTGCACACACAGATATCCCCCTAAAATAGCTAAAACTAAAAACAAACTAAAAACTACTTCCAAAAATAGTCAGCTTTGATATTAATTAGTTTTTTGGGTTCATTGAGAACATGGTTGTTGTTCAATAATAAAATTAATCCTCAAAAATACTCATTTGCCTAATAATTCTGCACTCCCTGCATATGTATCGGCAATGAAAAAAAAAAACGATATCAGTCGATCACCAATTTAGGCTGCATTCACATGTCAGCGTATGATCGCAGGCAGAACCGCCGCGGTTCCGCCCGCGATTCGGAGATTTATTGCAAATCGCGGGACGCCTAGCGTTGCCCGTTGATTTGCAATAGCCCCCCAAACGCTGATCGATGTTGCCGCGATTTACGCCCGCCGAATCGCGGCAACACGCAAACAAAATCGCGGCGGTTCTGCCCGCGATCATACGCTGACATGTGAATGCAGCCTTAGACCTATGTAAATAAATTCCCTGGACAGGGATAGGGGGGACATTAGGTAGTTGAGACATCACCTGAACCTTTGCAGGGATTAAATCCACACAAGGAGACTCAGGACCTAAACCTGAAAAAGGACAAACTTTGTCCCCCCCAAAAGAAACATTTGGCGGATCTCCTTGACACTCACCAAAGAAGTCCCACGGGACCAGAAACCAGCGAAGATGCCCCCCCCCCCCCCACCCCAATAATGGGTGAGGGAAGATCTTCATGCTGAAGGAGTCTTGTCTGCTGGCCCAGGGAAGCTAGCTCTAGGCTTACCAGACCAAGGTTGCTTGGAACCTCCCAGGGAAGATTTAAAAGATTAATTTCCCTTATTCTCCATCCCAGAAGCACAACATTTTCTTTGGGCTGAGGAGGGCCCCCCATCTGCGGCGAGGCTCCTTCCCTTTCCTTGACTGTGGCAGGAAGGTACTCTTCCCCCCATGATACCCTTAATGATATCATTCAAGGTAGCCAGCCCCAAACAAGCAATCGCCTTGAAAGGCCAGATCAATGAGAGCTTTCTTATAGGCTTGGTCTGCGGACCAATTCTTAAGCCACAGCACGCACCTAATCACCACCACTGAAACAGAAAGTTTGGACAGCACAGGAGCTGTATCCAAAAGCTGCATCACAAACAAACTACAGCCCATGGACCAAACTGGTCCGCTAAATCAACATAAGCAGCGGGGACCTGCTCGCCCCCCCAGGCCCTGGCGCAAAAGCTTGGCCCATTCAGTTAGAGTCTGAGACACCAGGGCTGAGGCAAAGACTGGCCGCAATGGCGAACCAGCTATAGTAAACATGCGTGCCACAGCCTCTGCTTTCTTGTCAGCCAGGTCCTTAAAGGACGGGGATTCCTCTACTGGGATCATGGTTGCTTTATTCAACCTGGAAACAGTAGGGTCCAGCACTGGTGGACTAGCCCACTGTTTTAAAAGTGACTCCTCAAAGAGTAACATACAGCAAAATGTTTGGGAACCACAAAGGGTCATTTTGGTTGTTCCCATTCCTTACAGGAAAACCTGTCAAAATAAGGCACATAAGGAAACACCTTTGGAGTACGATGCGACTTGTGCGTACCAAACGACACAGCCACGTCTGCGGTTACATCAGCCGCATCCTCCATTTTTAAAGTCTCACGCACTGCAGTGATAAGAGTGTCTACCAGCACTTTTTCATTTGCTGCTGCGTGCCATGTCCACGGCGGCATCAGAATCAGGTGAGACAGACTGAGCAGGGGAAGGCGGGGTGACGCTTCCTCCTGGGCCTTTGTCCACATGCCACTTCCACTCGGGACACTAAGGACTGCAGGACCGCCATCCGGGCAATCATAGGCAGCTGGGGTTATGAGGGTATATATAAATAAAGCTGCGCTAACAAATGAAACAGTCCATGTGAATGTCCATAAATGAAAGGGAAAAATGATGACCCTTGTGCAGGTACCGCTTACCAGATTCCAATCATTAAAGAGCCAAGAAATTAAAGGCAGAGTCTTCAAATGTGGAACACAGCAAGCTTCATAGGGCTCCGATGTAAATCTCCTCAGTGGTATATGAATAGAAGGAGAAAAACAACACCATAGTGTAAACCAGTAACAAAAATGGGAAAAAATGCGTTGTGACTTGTGCGGGTACCGCTTACCAGAAGTAGCAGATACTGTAGCCAAAATAATGGGAACCGAATCCACAGACCTCAGAAGGCAGCAACCCGTACCGTGGTGATGCAGGTGTCCAGGGATACGTTTAAATGAGGAAAAAAAAGGCAAACGCCATAGCGTAAAACCATAAAACAAACGATGATAACACCCAAATAGTGATAACTAAAAATCCAATAGTGGTGAATAGTGACAGCCACCACCGAAGAGGATAGGTTCCCTTATAGACTGTACCAAGAAGTTTAAGCAGGTAGTGAGATAAACCGCTTACCAGATAGACTAAAAGGTGGACGTATAATAGAACCTAGAGGGCACCAGTGAGAATGGGTACTCTTACCAGCTCCAGATATTGATTGAGCGGGGGTTCAAAGTGACACTGGACAACACTCATGAGTGCTGATCCTCCTGTTCAGGAATCAGTCTTGCAAAGACCAAATGAAACAAACAGCTATTTCTTCAGAGAAAAGTGCTGAAAGCTCCACAGCAGTAGCAATTGTTCTACACATTAACATACCAGTCTGGTTGACGAGCGCTATCAGGAGTGTTGTCCAGTGTCACTTTGAACCCCCGCTCAATCAATATCTGGAGCTGGTAAGAGTACCCATTCTCACTGGTGCCCTCTAGGTTCTATTATACGTCCACCTTTTAGTCTATCTGGTAAGCGGTTTATCTCACTACCTGCTTAAACTTCTTGGTACAGTCTATAAGGGAACCTATCCTCTTCGGTGGTGGCTGTCACTATTCACCACTATTGGATTTTTAGTTATCACTATTTGGGTGTTATCATCGTTTGTTTTATGGTTTTACGCTATGGCGTTTGCCTTTTTTTTCCTCATTTAAACGTATCCCTGGACACCTGCATCACCACGGTACGGGTTGCTGCCTTCTGAGGTCTGTGGATTCGGTTCCCATTATTTTGGCTACAGTATCTGCTACTTCTGGTAAGCGGTACCCGCACAAGTCACAACGCATTTTTTCCCATTTTTGTTACTGGTTTACACTATGGTGTTGTTTTTCTCCTTCTATTCATATACCACTGAGGAGATTTACATCGGAGCCCTATGAAGCTTGCTGTGTTCCACATTTGAAGACTCTGCCTTTAATTTCTTGGCTCTTTAATGATTGGAATCTGGTAAGCGGTACCTGCACAAGGGTCATCATTTTTCCCTTTCATTTATGGACATTCACATGGACTGTTTCATTTGTTAGCGCAGCTTTATTTATATATTTTCTTCTTGGGGTGTCAGTCGCACTTGAAGCTGCTGCTTTGCTTTTTTGAATTAGCGCAGTTGTTTTTTCTCCTTTATTTTGGGGTTATGAGGGACCTGCCACCTCCATGAGGGGGTCAGTGGGGGAGATGTGACCCTGAGGCTCCATAAGGAAAGGAAGACCTGCAGGACAAAAAATCAGATTTTTGTAAGATCTTACCGTAAAATCCTTTTCTCTTAGCTCATTGACAGACGTAGTCTTCTTGATTCACAAGAACTGGGTTATGTTGTCTCCGCAGGAGCAGGACTAGGCAGAAAGAAAAAACGTTCTGGCTCCACCTTAGGGGCAGTCCCTGAGGGTATATCCTCCCTCTCTCTGCTGCAAGGCATCAGTTCTGTCACAAAGCAGCAACAGAGAATTTAACCCAACCCAACTCAATGATAGAGGGGCGGGTACTACGTCTGTCAATGAGCTAAGAGAAAAGGATTTTACGGTAAGATCTTACAAAAATCCGATTTTCTCTGTCGCTCATTGACAGACGTAGTCTTCTTGATTCACAAGAACTGGGACATCCAGAAGCAGTGCCACAAATGAGGGGTGGGATTGACCGAAATCAAAATCCAATCTAGAAGGCCCAACTGGTGCCAAACTAGAAGTTTTAAAGGCTCATTATAAACAAAGAATGAGACTCAAATGAAAATTTTCAACGGAAAAAAACCCTCGAGGCAGACCACTGGTCTCCTCAAATGGCGGCCAAACGAGGCATCAGACGATGCCATTACATCAACTTTATAATGTTTTGTAAAGGTATGCACCGACGACCAGGTAGCCGCCTTGCACACCTGGACCACTGACGCCTGATGGCGAAAGGCCCATGACGCACTAAGTGCCCGAGTGGAGTGCGCCTTAACAGGGAACGGGGGCTCCCGACCCTTAATAGAATAAGCCTGTACCACCGTCTGTCTGATCCATTTGGAAATAGTCGCGGCAGATGCAGGCAACCCCTTTTTGGGTCCATCCGGGACCACAAAAAGTGAATCCGTCTTGCGAAACGAGTCTGTCGTTTTCAAGTATACCCTGATCGCCCGGACCACATCCAAGGAGTGCAAAGCAAACTCCCGAGGATGACTGGGCTTAGGACACAGGGAAGGTAATACAATTTCTTCATTCAGATGAAATTCTGAAACCACTTTTGGTAGGAAGGATGGATTCGGACGAAGAACCACCTTATCTCTATGAACCACCAGATATGGGGAACGACAAGATAATTCGGCCAGTTCTGACACCCTGCGTGCAGAAGTGATAGCCACCAAGAAGGCCACCTTCTGGGACAACGTAGGTAGAGGAATCTCCCTAATATCTTCAAAGGGAGGTTTCTGAAGAACCGACAATACTAAATTAAGATCCCAGGGTGGTAACGGCGCGCGCACTGGCGGAGCCAGATGTCGCACCCCCTGGATGAAATTCCGCACCAAGGAATGAGTAGCCAAAGGCTTCTGAAAGAAGATGGCTAATGCTGAGACCTGACCCTTGATAGTGCTCAAGGCCAGTTTCTGCTCAACCCCTTGTTGCAGAAAAGCTAATATTCGGCTAACCGAATAAGACCGTGGACGGAACCCCAGAGGTTCACACCATGCAATGTAGGACTTCCATGTACGATGATAAATCTTTCTGGAAGTCGCTTTCCTTGCTTTAACTAGAGTAGGAATAACTGAAGCTGACAATCCCTTGTCCTTCAGCACCTGGGTCTCAATAGCCAGGCCGTTAAAGCCAGCGATCGTAAAGCAGGAGGGAAGATCGGTCCCTGAGACAGTAGGTCCTCCCTGAGAGGAAGTCTCCACGGGACGTCCGCCACCAGTCTGACCACGTCGGCGTACCAAGCTCGGCGAGGCCAGTCCGGAGCTACCAGGATTACTGGAATTCCTTCCTCCTCTATCCTGCGAAGAAGTCTTGGCAGTAACCCGAGAGGAGGGAAGGCATACATTAGCTGGTATTGCCCCCACGGGGCGATCAGTGCGTCTGCGGTCTCTGCTAGAGGATCGCGGGAGCGAGCCACGAATCTCTGTACTTTCCTGTTGAATCGTGATGCCAACAGATCCACATCCGGGGTGCCCCTAAAAAATATATATTTTTTTTTTTTAAAGAAAAAATCTTGCCAGGACCCAAAAAGATCCCAGCAAGGAACTTAGGTCCTTACTCCTGACTAGACAGAAAAAAACTGATGCCTTGCAGCATAGAGAGGGAGGATATACCCTCAGGGACTGCCCCTAAGGTGGAGCCAGAACGTTTTTTCTTTCTGCCTAGTCCTGCTCCTGCGGAGACAACATAACCCAGTTCTTGTGAATCAAGAAGACTACGTCTGTCAATGAGCGACAGAGAAACAATCTTTTGCCACCACTAAAGGATCCCCTCAAGGCTCAGGGTACCTATCAGCAGAGCGAGAGATAACAATGCCCCCCAAAGACTCACCCTACCAGAGAAGCCCTGAAAATTCAAACCCAGCATCATCATGGACGCTATCCCTGTTCATATGTCCCGGGCACAGGAAGAGGAAACTAAGGAGGAAAAGCTTTGGCGTCCCCATGAGGCTTCAGTTGTCTCCAGCATCTCCCAGGCTAAGGGAAAATGGCCTCCGTGACATCATCTGGCTACAGAAACATGGGCGCCAATCAGAGACCAGTCAGACTAAGGGAAAATGGCCACCATCAACAAACTAAAGCATGCTGCACCGGTCTCTGCACTGGAACCCCCTGCACTATACCCACACTGCAAACAGCAGGGCAAGCACCTAGGGGTCTCCTACACTGGGACCCCTCCAGACTACCAGGGCGGGACATACACTATCCCGGGACCCTTACAGAGTGGGGATAGAGGGGGAGACCCTAGGGGTCTCTGCTGCATTCTCTGCCCTGGGACCCCCACCAGACTCTAGGTCCAGACAGGGGGGAATGGGAGTAGGGGAAGCCCAGCTCAGTAAGGTATTTAGGCATTGGAGGAGGGAACCTGCAGGCAGGTCCGACCGTCTCTGGAGGTTACCCGCGTCCACCCTAAAGAAACCACCAAAAGGGGAGCGGGGGGACTGTACTTACCCTTCCCTGGTGTGGGTAACGCTCCAGACAGAACTCCTCACCACCAAAGTAGGGGAGCTGTCAGCCAAGGGATCGCTGCAACTCAGACCCAAGCCCGGTCATATGCGACCCTGGGAGACGTTTAACTCTCAGGCCAGCCTCTGTTTGAGAGGCTATGAAGCAGCCGACCTAGCACGTAGCTGCGGTCTGCATGCACTTGCTGGCTGGGCTGGGGGAACCACTGGATCTAGATTATCCAGCCTGGCAGTTGATTGTAGGTCTCTTAAGAGAAAAAACTAAAAAGATGTAAGGAAGGAGAAAATTTCTAGGACCAGAGATCCCAGCCAGGAGCCTAGGTCCTTACTCTTGACTAGACAGATTAAAACTGATTACCTAGAGCAGAGAGGGGGGTTATATAACAGCTGGGGACGGCCCATGGGTTTAGCTAGGTTGTTTTTTTTTTTTTGTTCTACCTAGTCCTACTCCTATAGGAGGCAATATAACCCAGTAGTTATGATTTATGGAGCACTATGTCCGTCGATGAATGAAAGAGAAAGTATTGTTGTCAGATGAGACCAGAATTGAGCTCTTTGACATTAACTTGTCTCGCTGTGTTTGGAGGACGAAAAATGCTGACCATGACCCCAAGAACACCATCCCTACAGTCAGTGGAATAATGATTCTTTAGGGCTGTTTCTCTCCTAAAGGTATAGGCCGACTTTGCCGCATTGAGGGGCCATGTATTGTAAAATCATAGATGAGAACCTTCTTCCCTCAGCCAGAACATTGAAGATGGGTCATGGACAATGACCCAAAACATCCTACCAAGGCAACAAAGGCGTGGCTCAGGAAGAAGCACAAAAGGTCATGGAGTGGTCTAGCTAGCCAGTCTCCAGACCTTAATCTTATAGAAACTTTATGGAGGGAGCTGAAACTTTGAGTTGCCATGCGAAAGCTAAGAAACCTCAACGATCTGTAAAGAAGAGTGGACCAAAATCCCTCCTGAGATGTGTGCAAACCTGGTAACCAACTATAAGAAACATCTTACCTCAGTACTTGGTGGAGAAACCCTTGTTGGCAAGCACAAAGTCATGCTTTGCTTGAGGATCAAATGGTTTTTTTACTCCCTGAACTACAACTCAGTTTATAACATTTGTATCAGGTGTTTTTTCTGGATTTGTGGTTGAGATTTTGTCTCTATCATTTAAAATACACCTATGATAAAAATGATAGACCCTTCATTTCTTTGTAAATTGGCAAATTTACAAAATCTGCAGGGGATCAAATTTTCCCCACTGCACCTCAGTAAGTGAGAGCACACATTGCCCTAAGTGTTGATGGCCTTCTTGGAACTTTCACTTGTTGGCTACAGCAACAAAACATATCTTTGCTTCCAATCTTCTATTTCAATAAGGGGGGGGGGGGAGGAAAGTGTTATTCCTTCTCCCATACATAATGTTCAATGTCATGTGAAGCAAAGCCGAATTCTTGCTCCCAGTACTGGGCGATTAAGGGGGCTCTCAGAGGGAGGATCCCTCCATGTGGCTGTACCTAAGGCCTCATTTTATGAAGTGTATGCATCCGTTCCCCCTGTGAAGAGCTCAATATACCTGCATGGGGATGCATAGGTGTTCTGTGCAGGCAGTCCCATAGCTGTCAATAGGGATGCAGCACCTGCATCTGACATCCATGTGGGTGTACAGCCCCCCAACACACCCAGGGGAAAGGATTGCGTGAAAACACGGCCTGCACACAGGACATGAATACATATGCCCCATGTAAACAAGGCCTAAAAGTCTATTAAAAAAAAATGCAACTCAAAACCTTAATAAAACCACATTGTGTATTTTAAATATTTAATGAAAAACAAAGGCCTTTGCACACATGAAATAGATCCAACATAGCTGATTTACAAAATGGGTCCACATCTTGTGGCTTTACATAAAAAGTAACCAGTGCATTAAAAAAGAAAAATTTGTCTTTACAATGGGCCCTGCAGCCACCATCACACACAGACCAAAACCACACCCCATGGACGATGGATTACAGTGTCTTCTTTCTGCCAATTCCTTATACCAGTTTTACCGCAGGAAAGTATTTGTGTGCAGAGAAATCAAACTCCGGTGGAATCTGCATAAAATAATATGGGAAAAAAACAAATTTTATTAAACAAAAAAAAAAAAAAAAAATACCTTTAATAAGTAAGCAAAATGGTCATTAGTCCGTTTAAGGCATAGCAACGAATTAATTGCGCCTGTACTCTCCTGCACCTGAGGACACATGAAAAAGCTATTTGCAAGCCCTAAAATCAGCCTGGGTAGAACTTATACAGGGCTAATGACCCCGCTACCACCCTATTTCCCATCAATGGCACTTGGGTTTAGCAATTGTCCACTCAGCAGCCAGTGCTGCATAGTGGGAGGGAGTAGAGAGAATAAGAGAGAGAGTGGACCTCAACTCAAAAAGTTAAGATTTGCAATGTTATGGCTAATATCTATAAATGTTAATTGGGCAGTATACGGAGTTTCGTCAGTTGCGTGCTGACAAAACGCGTCGGAACGTGAGATCGCCATACGCCACTTCCGGCATCCGGAGCGCAGGTGAAATGCGGAAGCGCCGTCCCCTGCTTGGAACCACTGCTATTCAGACGGATACACCGGATTAACGTGGTCTACCTAATTGGAAGTCAATATTATGTTTAAATAAAGTTGAAATCTGATATACTACACCATGAGGATCCTTTTTGTTATCTCTCCAATACTATACTTACCTGCCTGACCATTGTGCTTCGATATCTTCTGGTACCCGGAGAAAAAGTCCAAGAAGATCCCCCTCCATTCATTTGGCTTGATTTGACCACCTGTCTTAGGGGTCAAATCCTTTTGGTAAGCAGCCAGTGTTGTCAAAAGCCTGGTGGATATTTACCTGGTGGAGGCTAGATTGATCTGATTGAGCACGGGTAATCTAATCCAGAGGAAGGACACTGTTTATTTATGGATTGGGACTGATTCTCATCTATAAAATAGAGACTCAATATTCTGTTTTCCCATAAGTGTATATATACACTTGGGTCTGTTATTTATTGGGATTACATTATTTATTTCTAGCACTTTATATTATATTTAATTTATTGGGATCAATGTGCATTTCGTATTTGTTTATTTATCACTATATGCACTTTCTTGATTGTCTCACAATATTGTTTTAGCGTGGTCTACACCCCATTGTATATCTTATTGGGCGTGATTCACGCTCCTTTTGACGTGCTGCTCACATATTCATGTATTTATATTTAATTATTCACCTACACATTCCCAAAATGTATTATATAACAACAGTTTGACATTTTTATGGAATAATAACACATTTTTTAGCACCTATACACTTTTAGATAAGGCATTATTTGATTGAGGTATTCCTCTCTTTTTTTGCACAAGTTGTCCTTAGTGCAGGTGGATTAGTGATTAGCACTATTTTTTTCAATACTGAAAGTTGTACCTTTTTGTTTGGGACTGTGCCTACAGTTCCCTTAACTTTTTTTTTTTCCATTCTCATGAATTGAGGCATACACGGCATCTTAAATCTTTGGAAGGTCTAAATGCAGGATGGGCAACACGGCAATTAAACACTAAAAGGCTCAAGAAAACTGGCAACTGCCTGCAGCTCAAAGGACTGCTTTAATGTGGTTCTATAGGTAGAAGGTGTTTTTTTTTTACCTTCATACATTCTTTGCATAAATATAAAAAACCTTCAGTATGCAGCTTCCCCTAATACTTGCCAGATTGCGATCCAGCGATGTGCACAAAACTGGCAGCTGCCCCTGTGTCTCTGCCTCCTCAAGAGACCGCGGGAGCTGTTGTCAATCACAGCCAGGGAGGGTGTGGGCCAAGCCCTGTTCTGTGTGTCTTACGGACACACTGAGAGGGACACAGGAGCGAGCATGGACGAGTGCCCTCAAAGCAAACTGCTTGCTAGGGGGGCACTTGGAGGAGCCAGGACCGCCAGCAGGGGACCCGAGAAGAGGATTGGGTCTGGTCTGTGCAAAATCATTCCACAGAGCTGGTAAGTATAACTTTTTTTTTTTTTTTTTTTAAGATCAGGAGCTATGTCCGTCAATGAACATCAGAGAAATTGATTTTACGGTAAGTCAAAAATCCCATTTTCTCTTTCGTTCACTGACTGACACAACTCCAGATCTTCTTAACCATTGGGACGTTCAACCAAAACTGGAGCCCACCTGAAAAAAAACAATACACCCTCAAAGAGGATCAAGTCCTCTAAACAGCAGCCTGCAAAACCTTGCGGC
This sequence comes from Pelophylax lessonae, assembly GCF_965119305.1. Taxonomy (NCBI): domain Eukaryota; kingdom Metazoa; phylum Chordata; class Amphibia; order Anura; family Ranidae; genus Pelophylax; species Pelophylax lessonae. The sequence continues at coordinate 350,958,520 of NC_138768.1, forward strand.
CAAAGTAAGCATCTGCAGATGCCAAACACATCCACTTTATAGGAACTTTGTAAAAGTGTGCACCGGCGACCAGGTGGGCGCCTTGCAAACCTGCGTCACTGATGCCTGATGACGGAAGGCCCAGGAGGCACTGAGCGCCCGAGTGGAGTGCGCCATGACAGGAAAAGGAGGAACCTGACCCTTGATGAAACAGGCCCGAATCAACGTCTGTCTAATCCATCTGGAAATGGTCGCAGAGCAAGCGGACAGCCCATCGTAAACACAAATAATGAGTCTGATTTCCTAAAATCACCCGGAACACATCCAAGACATGCAAAGCAATTTCCTTTGGATGTTTTGGCCTGGGACACGGGGAAGGAAACATGTCTTTTTTCAAATGAAAATCAGAGACAACCTGAGGAAGGGACAATGGACAGGGGCGAAGAACCACCTTATCACTGTGAACCACCAAGTAAGGTGAACGACAGGGTAACGCCGCCAATTCCGACACCCTGCAAGAAGAGCTGAAACTACCAAAAAGGCCACCTTCTGGGACAGCGTAAGCAGGGGAATCTTCTGAATATTTTCAAAAGGAGGCTTCTGGAGGACTGAGAGCAACAAATTGAGGTCCCAAGACAGGATCAGAGACCGCACTGGAGGGGTCAAGTGCCTACCTCCCTGAAGAAAAGTACGCACCAAGGAGTATGTGGCTAAGGGCCGTTGAAAGAAGACACCTGACCTTTGATAGTACTCAAGGCCAGTTTCTGCTCAACCCCTCGTTGAAGGAAGGTCAAGGCCACTGAAAATAGAGCAAGTATGAACCCCAAGAGACTCACACCACGCAATGTACACCTTCCATGTACGATGGTAGATCTTCCTAGAAGTAGATTTACTAGCTTTTAACAGCGTTGGAATCACAGACTCAGACAAATCTCTATCCATCAGCACCTGGCATTCAACAGCCAAGCCGTCAAAGCTAGCAAATGTAAAGCAGGATGGAAGATTGGTCCTTGGGACAGCAGATTCTCCCTGAGAGGAAGCTTCCAAGGAGCATCGGCGACCAGCTGCACCAGATCGGCGTACCAAGCTCGGCAAGGCCAGTCTGGGGCCACTAAGATCACCGGAATCCCTTCTGGCTCGATCCTGTGTAGAAGTCTTAGCCGAAGCTTGAGGAGGGAAGGCGTAAATCAGACGATAATGTCCCACGGGGTCAGAGGATCCCGTGACTGAGCCACAAACCTCTGCACCTTTCTCTTGAGCCAGGATGCCAACAGATCCACCCACCTCAGGGATGCCCCACCAGAGACACGAGTGATTAAACATCTCCGGATGAAGGGACCACTCCCCTTGTGCCAACACCTGCCAGTTTTTCACCCTGGGAATGTGTACGGCGGAGAGGACTGGAACAAACCCTTGTGCCCACCTTAGAATGCCGGCTACCTACAGAGCCGCCAGGTCACTTCTTGTGCCCCCCTGGTGATTGACATAAGCCACGGCCGTGGCATTGTCTGACTGAATGCGCACTGGACATCCCTGAAGATGATCTCTCCAATGTTCCAGGCACAGTCTGATCGCTTGGAGTACCAAGACATTGTTCGGTTGTCTGGATGGACTCTTCCAGTGTCCAAACCACCAGAGTAGAAATTTTTCTGAGGACGCCTCCCCAGCCTGACAGGCTGGCATCTGGGTGACCACTGTTCAATACAAGCAGAGGAAGGATTTGCCCAGACAAAGCACCGAAGAATGAAGCCACCATATCAGGGACTCTTTCGTTCTCTGGCTCAGCCAGATCTGATTGTCCAGCGACTGCGGATTCTTCTCCCATTTGGCCAGAACCTCCCATGTAGAGACCTCATATGGAACTATGCAAAGGGAACCGCCTCGAAGGTAGACATCAGGTTCAGCACCCGCATGCAAGTCCGGAGGGATAACCATCTGCTGGAAGGCAGGAGACTAATTATAGCCTGCAGTTTCTGGAGTTTGTCCAGAGGAAGGGGCACTCTGGTTAAGGCCGAGTCCAGAGCCAGACCCAGATAGTCCAGCTTTGTGGACGGAACCAGAGCAGACTTCTGAAAATCCAGAATCCAGCCAACACCCTCAAGCTCGTATGGCGATTGTCAGGTTTTCCACCAGAGCAGTAGGAGACTCCGCTCGCAGAAGGAGGTCGTCCAAGTAGTCCAGTACCGCGATCCCCCATTGGCGTAACAATGCTAGCACCGGGCCCAACACTTTCATGAATACCCAAGGAGCAGAAGCGAGACCAAAGGGTAACGTCACAAACTGAGAATGCTCCTCTCTCCCACGGCAAAGCGGAGGAAGCGCTGGAGACCGACACCTATTGGAATGTGAAGGTAAGCATCCTTGATGTCGATGGAGGCAAGAAAAATCCCCCTGATGCAGGGAAGCCACCATCATGCGAACGGACTCCATTCTGAACTTCTGCACCCGCACAAAGCCGTTCAGCGCCTTGAGGTTCAGAATTGGATGCACCTTTAAAGTAAAAGGTCTTGCACTGCCCCAAAAAGAGCCTGTACACGGACCGGGACAGTCGCATGTTGGATGGAAGGACCTTACGGAGGGCAAGAACGAAACTCGATCTTGTAGCCGGACCAAATTACCTAGTGGACCCATCTGACTTGTACCAGGGGAGTCCATGAGAACCAGCGAAAACATCCCCCAACCCCAGATACGGATGAGGGCGTATCTTCATGTTAAAAGGGGCCTTGTCTGTGGGTCTGGAGAAGCCCGCTCTTGATTTGCCAGACCAAGTTCGCTTACATCCTCCAGAGGAGGCCTTGATCCCTTGTCAGTCGATCCTGAGGAACGAAAAAAACGTATGAGCCGAGGAGGGCCCACGTCTACGACAAGGGTCCTTGCCCTTAGTAGCTTGCGGAAGAAAGGTACTCTTGCCCCCATGAGACCTTTAATGATGTCATCCAGGGTAGTACCAAACAGGCGATCTCCTTGAAAGGGAAGATCAGTCAAGGCCTTTTTAGAAGTCTGGTCTGTAGACTAGCATTTGAGCCAAAAGACACGCAGAAGGACCACTGCCAAGCCATTAGGGGAGCCGCATCCAAAGAGACATCACAGATAAACTGCAACCCCTGAACCAGCTGATCCACCAGTTTAGCAAAGGCAGGGGGGAGCTACTCCCCCTCCAAGTCACGGAGCAAAAGCCTAGACCATTTGGTCCGAGTCTACGACACCAGGGCAATGGTGAATTTCGGCCTTAGTGCAGAACCAGCCAGGGTGTACATATTGCAGGCCACAGCCTCCACCTTACTGTCAGCCGGGTCGTTAAAGGCCAGGGACTCTTCAACCGGAATCATGGTTGCCTTGTTCAATTTGAAAAACAGAGGGGTTTACTACCGTTGGAACAGTCCACTTCTTAAGAAGGGACTACTCATAGGGGTATTGCCTAGCAAAATCGCTTAGGGACACTTTGGTCGTCCCCACTATTTAGTGACAATTCTGTCAAAATAGGAGGGGAAAAAGGTACACCTTTTCTGCTGGGGATGGCTTGTGAATGTGGAAGGGAACCTCTCAGTGCATCCACCAGTGCCTTTTTGTACGCGGTTGCAGAATTGGAGGAACCCTCCTCACGATCTGAGGATTCAGGGCTCGTGGTAGCAGAGCCAGCAGGGCGACCCGCGTCTGCGGCGGCCGAATCAGATTTAGGCTCTAATGAGATAGATGAGGCAGGGGAAGGCGGGGGGTGCTTTTTGCCAGCCCATCGCCCAAAAGCCACCTCCACCCGGGACACCAAGGACTCCAGGATGGCTGTCCATGCATCGATGGATAGATGGGACCCGGAGGCCCCGCATCCTCAGAGAGGGGATCAGGTGGTGAGCTCCAAAGACTTCATGACTTACCAGGGGGACCCCACAAAAAAGTGTAAAACACTGCTAAGGGATAACCCCCCCACTGCTCTGGCAGCCCACCCGGTTGCCAGCCACAGAGCACCAATCGATCCTCAGTAGAGAGAGAGAGGACCCCACCAGACTCACCACAACTACCAGGAGAATCTGCACTGCACAAACAGCGATCAGGAAACAAAAATATCCGGGAGCCAGCACCAGGCGAGGGGGTGAGGAGGGGCTCCCATGGCCGACTCCACAGCCCAGAGGGCTCCACTGTCATGAACGCCGCTATTTTTAATAGAAAACCACCGAAAAATGGCCGCTGGACCACACAAACATAGCCGCCATGCATTAAGCATAGAGGCTACATGAAAATGGCAGCACCACAAGGCTCCCAGGGACCCAGGAGGGACCCCTAGGCCTCAGAACATGGGACAGGCAGAAAGGGGGCCCCTGGCAGAAGCCCCCACCAGGTACAACCCCCCCCCCCACAGCCGATCGCCCGGTCGCCGGTGGTACACCTCCACCCCCTCGCCAGCACAGCACCCTGCCCCCACCCCAGGCGGTGGAGCAGGCCACCCCACAGTCCCAGCTTCAGTAAAAAGGGGGGAGGGGGGGCAATATGGCCCACAGGGACCACCAGAACAATGAGGGGGGTGACTAACGGGAAGGAGGGGAACCCAGGGGTCCAACCGTCCCATGGAGGGGCCGCATCCAACCCAAAATCCTCCAGGGGGAGAGGGGGGGGGGGACCGTCACTTATACCATGCCAGGAACCAGACGTCACCGCTCCAGACAGAACCTCCTCTCTATCAAAATGTGGGGCTGTCAGTCCGGGCCGTATGCAACCTCGTGAGCCCCTGTCCAGTGGGGCTATGTCGCAGCCAAATTAGCGCGGAGCTAAGGTCTGTGCGCGCTCGCTGGCCAGACTGGTGTGACCACTGGATCTAGATTATCCAGCCCCTCGCCCAGTCCGGCAGTTGATTGTAGATATCACAGGAAAAAAATACAGGAGAAAAATTCTATCTAAAAAGAAACATTTGCCAGGACCAGAGATCCTAGACAGGATCCTCTCTCAGCTATAGATATTCAGTTTTTTTCTGCCTAGTCAGGAGTGAGTATACCCCCTGGGACTGCCCATAGGTGTAGCCACACTTTTTCTGCCTAATGTCCTACTCCTTTAGGGGGCATAATAACCCAATGGTTAAGAAGATTAGGAGCTGTGTCCTTCAATGAACAAAAGAAAATACAATTTCTAACTTCCCTATTCAAGTTAAAAATAAAAAAATTAACTAGTCTTCCTATTTTTGTCCCTGCTTTCTGTACGTGTCATCATGTCACCAAGACAGGATGTGAGGGACACACATCACAAAAACCTGACCAAGACTTTTACCCTTCCTTACCTCTGTTTAAAACAAACTGCCAGATATGTTAGGGAGCATCACAAAGATATGAAAAACTGGGTATATTAAATCATAATCTAAAGTTCTCAAAGTTTACCTTTGAATCTTTTTTGTGGCCACCAGCAAGCAATTTCATCACTACTATGTTGTTTTTGGCAACCTTCAGAATCTCGTTGACCTGAGGAAACAATCTAGTTAAGGTTTCTCAAGAAAGGAAGTGTACATTGTTTTCGGTTACTATAAATTTGAAGAATCCTAAACAGCCCTATGTTTAGAGGGCTACATTTGTAGAATAATGGGTGTACAACCTAATTTGGCTACCTGTCCCCCCCCAGTGCTCTCCACCCCCCTGGTTTTCACTGCCCGCCCCCCAAGTGCTACCTGTCCCCCCCAGTGCTCTCCACCCCCCTGGTTTTCCCTGCCCGCCCCCAAGTGCTACCTGTCCCCCCCAGTGCTCTCCACCCCCCTGGTTTTCCCTGCCCGCCCCCCAAGTGCTCTCTTTCCCCCCCAGTGCTCTCCACCCCCCTGGTTTTCCCTGCCCACCCCCCAAGTGCTCCCTGTCCCCCCAGTGCTCTCCACCCCCCTGGTTTTCCCTGCCCGCCCCCAAGTGCTCCCTGTCCCCCCCCCCCCAGTGCTCTCCACCCCTGCGCCTTCCAACCAGCCCTGCAATGCTTTCCAAGCCCCCTCTTAATTCTCTCCAGCCCCCCCCCCCCCCACCGTGCCCTTCAGCTCCTCCAGTGCTCTCTGCTTCACCTGTGCTCTCCGGCCCCCCTAGTGCTCTTCTATCTTCTATCATGTCCTCAGTCTCTGACCATCTCCTGTATCATGTCTGCAGTCTCTGACCATCTACTGTATCATGTCTGCAGTCTCTGACCATCTCCTGTATCATGTCTGCAGTCTCTGACCATCTCCTGTATCATGTCTGCAGTCTCTGACCATCTCCTGTATCATGTCTGCAGTCTCTGACCATCTCCTGTATCATGTCTGCAGTCTCTGACCATCTCCTATACTAGGACTGCAGTCTCTGAGCATCTTCTGTATCATGTCCTCAGTCTCTGACCATCTCCTGTATCATGTCCTCAGTCTCTGACCATCTCCTGTATCATGTCCTCAGTCTCTGACCATCTCCTGTATCATGTCTGCAGTCTCTGACCATCTCCTGTATCATGTCTGCAGTCTCTGACCATCTCCTGTATCATGTCTGCAGTCTCTGACCATCTCCTGTATCATGTCTGCAGTCTCTGACCATCTCCTGTATCATGTCTGCAGTCTCTGGCTGAGCATCTCCTGTATCATGTCTGCAGTCTCTGGCTGAGCATCTCCTGTATCATGTCTGCAGTCTCTGACCATTTCTTGTATCATGTCCGCAGTCTCTGACCATCTACTGTATCATGTCTGCAGTCTCTGGCTGAGCATCTCCTGTATCATGTCTGCAGTCTCTGACCATCTCTTGTATCATGTCAGCAGTCTCTGACCATCTCCTGTATCATGTCTGTAGTCTCTGACCATCTCCTGTATCATGTCTGTAGTCTCTGACCATCTCCTGTATCATGTCTGCAGTCTCTGAGCATCTCCTGTATCATGTCTGCAGTCTCTGATCATCTCCTGTATCATGTCTGTAGTCTCTGACCATCTCCTGTATCATGTCTGCAGTCTCTGACCATCTCCTGTACTATGACTGCAGTCTCTGACCATCTCCTTTAGCAAGTCTCCAATCTCTTACTCAAACTTAAACACATTGCTAATAATATTAGCTATCTATTTATGCTGAAGGTAGGACTGTGCAGGGGAGGCAGAGAGTGCAAAAGGAGGAACTGTGATTAGAGAGACGGGGGAGGTGGCAGACGGCAAGGGGCACTGATGGGGGGCTGTGAAATTTGTGCAATAAATATTCTTGAAAACATTATAAATTTCTGTGGGTGTAGGATATAGGATCCGCCCCGGGTGCCAAATGCTCTAGGTACGCCACTGGGGACGAGTAGGCCTTGTTTACTCCTGTTAGTTAAAAGCGGTTAGATAAAAGAGGTTTATATATTGCAGCTTACCAATCCTTAGATGTAGTGGCTGCATTTGGTTTCTTTTTTAATGTGCTTGTAAATCTCTACCTCTGCAAGTACTCCTATGAACTGAAATCTTATTGTTAAGTTATCAACGTTCCCAGCTATCTTTTGTGAACTACAAAGCAACACTCCTCTATGTAATTGAAAAGAATGCAGCCTAGGTTAACAACAATTCTCCTCCATAGATATAGTACAGCTAGTGAGAGTTGTCACTCTGAAGAAGAGTGTTATTGGCAGTATTATCAGATGAAAATAAACAAAAAGACGAAAAAAATAGTAAGTGTCGACAATATATTACAATTTTGTTTTGAGGTTTTAATATGCTTAATTGTTCTTAGTTAAATCCTTCTATACCCCCATTCAGAGGTAATACAAACTCCTTTACTGTAAGGTGACCACAGATGGTTCAAATCTCAGCCAGTTCAGCAGGGACCGGCTGAGATTCGAACCATGTATAGGCAGGCTGAATGTACCCAAGTTAATTATATATCAATCAACCAGCCTGTCGGATTTTATAGTCGCTAGCAGTAATCACTGTTCTCCTGGTGGGGAGAAAACAATGGCTCCACGGGAAGAATTACCCCATCAATACTGTCTGTGTTTGGTCTGTGCATGGTTGCAGGAAAGAAAAATCACTTAGTTTATGGCCGGCTTTCATTTTACCTTTAAATGCAGATCCACAGGTGGTAAAAAAGCTGTGAGCTGTGCTTTAAAGCTGGAAACAATGGATGCATACATCTAATCAAACTAGCAAGAAACGATTGAAGAATTAACAAAGCCATTATGTAAACGGTCTGCCTTCACCATGTGAGGGTGGTACAAGATTGGCCCCATGCTCTTCAATCACTATTTTGCAATTTAAAGTGTGATAACTATTCAAAAGATGGGAAATGATCCCAGTAATAAACACAGTTTACAGCATGCCAAAAGTAAAATTAAAAGTAAAATTAAAAGTAAAATTAAAAAAGTGCAAAAACCTTAGAATAAAAAGTAGTATTTTAAAGATAATCCCAGACATTATGTTGCAAATAAAGAGAAATAAAAAGTTCACCTCTTGGTCTTGATTTGGAATATTTTCTAAAATCATCCTTGCTTGTTGAAAATGTTTGCTTGCTGCCATGTACAAGTCTGAAGCCTGGGGTGGGGGACTGTACTTGTTTAAATCGGACATTTCCTTGGAAGTGAAAGCAAGACAGATCAGACCACATATTGCAGCAGGGATGTAACACATTCCATAAAACAATTTATGCGCAAAGCTAAGAAACCAGAGGAAAAATTTAGCTGAATCTACCTTTCACAGTTAAGTGAAGACAGAAAAAAAACGGAGGCAGTGTAAAGAGCACTTTATTACATGCAGCAGGTAAAATAAGTATTGAACATGTCACCATTTTTCTAGGTAAATATATTTCCAAAGGTGCTATTAACATGACATTTTCACCACATGTCAGTAACAACACATAGATCCATCCATCCATACAAAGAAACAAAAACAAATAAAATTAATTTCTGAACTTATGTGTAATAAAACAGGATGACACAGGGCAAAAGTATTGCACATGAAGAAAGGGAGGTGCAAAAAGGCATGGAAAGCCAGGACGCCAGCTGAAATCCATCAGTAATTAGAAAGCAATCCTGCCCCTTGTCAGTGAACATTGATATCAGCTGGTTCAGTCTCAACTGATGGCCTATAAAAAATGTATCTCATTACCTAGGTATTACACAAGAAAGATCTTATAATGGGTAAAAGCAAAGAGCGCTCTCAAAACCTTTGCAAACCTTATTGTTGCAACACATACTGATGGCATTGGTTACAGAAGGATTTCTAAATTTCTGAATGTTCCAGTGAGCACTGTTGGGGCCATAATCCGGAAGTGGAAAGAATATTTCACCATTACCTGGCCACAACTAGGTGCTCCTCGCAAGATTTCTGACAGAGGAGTGAAAAGAATTATCAGAGGAGTTGTCCAAGAGCCAAAAGGACCACTTGTAGAGAGCTTCAGAAAGTTCTGGAATTGGCAGGTACAATTGTTTCAAGAAACCAAACAAAAAAAAAAAGCTTGTTTAAAGTTTGCTGCACAACATTCAGAAAGCCTTAGAAATACTGGGAGAATATAGTCTGGTCAGATGAGACCAAATTTGAACTCTTTGGATGCCATAATACACACCATGTTTGGAGGTCAAATGGCACTGCACATCACCCCAAAACCACTATACCAACTGTGAAGTTTGGAGGTGGGAACATCTTGGCGTGGGGCTGTTTTTCAGCATACGGTACTGGCAAACTTCTCATTGAAGGAAGGATGAATGGAAAAATGTACCAAGACATTCTTAATAAAAAAAAAAAAAAAAAAACTGCTGCCATCTACCAGGATGATGAAGATGAAATGAGGACATGGACATTTCAGCAAGAAAATGATCCCAAGCACAAAGCCAAAGAAAATCCTCAATTGGTTTCAAAGAAAGAAAATAAAGCTGCTAGAATGGCCCAGCCAATCACCTGACTTGAATCCAATAGAAAATCTATGGAAAGAACTAAAAGATCAGAGTTCATAGAAGAGGCCCATGGAACCTTCAAGATTTGAAGGCTGTTTGTGTGGAAGAATCGGCCAAAATCACACCTGAGCAATGCATGCGACTAGATTTTCCATACAGGAGTCGTCTTGAAGCTGCCATTACCAACAAAGGATTTTGTTTAAATTATTAAATACATTTCAGTTAGTGTGTTCAATACTTTGTCCCAGTGTCATTCCATTTTATAACACATAACTGAATTTCTGAACATATTGGTTTTGGTTTCTTTGTATGTATGGATTGTAGGGGTGGTTACGGACATGTGGTGAAAATTTCATGTCAATAGCACCTTTAGAAATATATTCACCTAGAAAAATGGTGACATGTTCAATACTTATTTTACCTGCTGTAATATAATACACAGAGAATTCTGTGCAGCAACCCCTAACATCCAGGGACAGATCAGCATTGATGTATATGACTACACAATGGCTAGCACTTCTTCCTTGCAGCTCTGGGGTCTTTGATTTGAATCCCGGCTAGTACACTACCTGCCTGGAGTTTGCATGTGCTCCCTGTGCTTGTGTGGGTTTCCTCCCACACTATGAAGACATGCTGGTAGGTTAATTGGCTTGTATCTAAATTGGTCCAAGAAAGCCTGAGTTTCCATATGTGCAAATTGGATGTGGGTTTCCCCGTATACAATTTGCATGATATGCGAGTGTGACCGGCTCTCAATGGAGCCAGTTCACAAAGGTCTGAGGTGGCTGCAAAGTGGTTTGCAAAAGGGTCCTGTGCGTGTTTGGGTCCAGTTCAGGTGCAAATTCAGGCAAAAATTCGGACCTAATCGCACTTGAACCGGTGACATGCACCAGACACCAGGCACGAACCCGAGGCCACACATATGTGAACCTGGCCTAAGTGTGGGTGTTTATGTATGCATATAAGTTAGGGACCGCAGACTGTAAGCTCCTCAGAGGGCAGGGACTGATGTGAATGTGCAATATGCAATACGTAAATTGTTGGCACTACACAAAATGCCTGTAATACTAGTACACTGCATTACAATAAATACAGCCCTTGTAGTCTGTGCTCTGTACATAGATGTATATCTAACATGACAGTGAGTCCTTATATTATCCTAATAAAAACTTCCATTTGGTTTTCATTTACTCTCAGGTATTAGGGAGGTAGGGACATTCAATACACTGGATCTAGTCAGACAAATACACAGTCATCACATCATTTATGGATTTTATTTTATTTAGCATAAAGCACCCTCCAACTGCTGTAATGAGGGTACATACCTGAAACACAGAAAAAAACAGCCAGCAGGATAATATTGTACCATGCTTTTAATGCAACAAGGTCCCCCCATGTTTTTGATAAATCCCACATACTTTTTCAATTTCATTCCAGCCACAGTAAGTAGTACATAAGCCAGGCAATCCTGTAAACCAGGGCTTGGGTCTAACAGATAAGCGTGGCTAATTAGGACCAATTTGATTAATCTATCAGTGTTACTGGCAAGAAAGCAGCCTAGTGTACTGCAGCAGACCAGGTCTGAGGAGAGGTTCGAGCACCCACACTTTCTCACACTGCAGGGGTTCAAACAAGCCCTCCATTTTTGATGAGCATATTTAAGTAAAAACAGAAACTTACTTTAAACTGTAAATAATGCACTGGTGGTGGAGTGATAACACTGTTGAATGGTGCAAATCTGTGTTCATACCGAACTTGTTCACTGTCCAGCTCAAATTTGGGTTTTCTCACTTTGCCATCCATGTCAAAGGCAATCATTGTCTAAATAGCAAATGGAAATATCAGACAATTATGAAATCAGACAATTCGGAAATCACATTTTAGATCAGATGCTATCCTTATTTTTGTTAGAAATATGAACATTTTTTTTAATTTTTCATCATTGCTGATTGTAACCAATTTGTAAAAGTTTGCCTATTTACTGAACAGTGGTGCAGTAATGTAAAATCAGCCATCATGGCTCCCCCCACCCAACCTTAAAGCGTTCATCTGTAGTCAGCAGAAAGGGTTGATTACCTGCCATCTAAACTAAAACACTCAAAATTAGAATCATATAAGATAAGTTTCAGTCAGAAACCGGAAAGTGTAACTCCACTTTTGCTAAGGAAACAACAATCCCCCCCTCTAGATGATCAATGTAGATTGCAAAATTTTAACAAACTTTGTTGCAGATTCCTACCCATTTCCTCCCTGAAGAAAAAGCGGTTTGTGGTGTGCAAAGTGAATCAGAAATTGAGTAACTTTTTCATTATTAATCATCTGATGTATTCCGTGTTCTAAAGAAGAAAGTTGCAGGGTCTGCATCCCTTTAGATTTGATCCTTCCTTTGAGAGTATCTCACCAAAAATTACATTTTTGTCGCAGAAGATACCTAAAATCGGACTTGTATCTTAGTGCAGACGTCTGGGAAAATCAATGAGCCAATCACACAAGCAGGACATTACATTTTCTGGGGGCGTTTTGGACACCAACTGTATACAGAAGGCATCCAGATTGCCATATTACATTGTATTTTACAGAAATTTACAGTGCTGAAGATTGAATAGGAAAGTTCCTTTTAATAGCACTAAATAACAATATTGCTTGTGTAGCATTTGTATATGCTATTTTTTTCTCATAAGAAGTGGAGTTACCCTTTAACCCTTTCGATGTGGGGGGGGGGGGGGGGGTTTACACACTGTGTGTATATCTGACAACCAGACTCCTGCCTGTCAGGTGGATGCATTCCCATGGCTGCGCTGCTGCCCGGTTGTTTCCACACACCTCTGGTAACGTGACCCCCCCACCACCACCACCACATAATCCTGGGCTTTGCTTGCCTTTCTGGGGGCCTGGGATCGGCATAGTGGGTGCTGCTGGATTGGGGGGGGGGGGGGGGTAAACATACACTATCAAAAGTGTTTTTCAGTGCCATAGCTTTCATTTATTTTCAAAATTGCTGCATTTGTAAATTGTAAAAGCCAGAAGTGGTAAAAAAGAGCACCTAAGTTTAACCAACCATTTTTTTGCGTATTAATTCTCTATGTCCTGTGTAACTTTCAATTGATGACCAGTAGGGGCTTTTAAAGCGTCGCCAATGGAAAATATAGGGTACTGAAGCTTGTTTCCATTCCATGGGCGCATAGAAATGTAAGGTTTGACATTTTGGGTATCTATTAACTTGGTGCAACCTCATCTTTTAGATTTTGGGTAACTGATTACTTTTAGGTACGCTAAAATAAAAACTTTAGTGTATTTTTTACTGAAATGATGTGTTTCCTAGACCTCTGCATAACATAAAAAAATTGGAACTACCACTATTATATTCTCTAAGGTGTCTGCTTTCAGAAAATATATAACTTTTTTGAGGTTTTATGTAATCATCAGGGCTGAAAAATGTTACCCATGTGTGCAAAAAAAAAAAGAAAACTGCTCTGGCAGTCAAAGGGTAAATCTTCAGATCCAGCCAAAAATTATGCAACTGCATAACCACCCATTAAATATGTAGAAATATATTGTACCAAAGTTTTTTGTGATTTCTGTAGGCAAAGAATCTTCAGGAGAGCCAGAAAGACAGGTATGAACATTGTTACTATTTGTACCTCTAAGCACACAGCTTCTGTGCACAGCACCATCTAGTGGTTAAAGGGGAAATTCACAGCCCACTTTTATTAAAAGTGATACATATGAAGCCAGGTTTCATTATTTTTGAATACGTTGTATAAAAGATACAAACCATGGTGTAAGGGGATAGTTTAGACCTAAATAGAGCTTCCTGGAATTGTTCATTAAGTGGTAAAGTCTCTTTAAAACCGATTAACGATATGGGAAATCTGAGATTCTCCTGATCACAATCCCACCGGACCTAATGTCGCAGCTTAAAAAAAAACTTCCCATTCACTTGGCAGGCGCATACGTTGCCCTACCTGGGTACACGTCTCACCTGACCTTAAACGGTTATACTCTGCAAACTATGGTACACTTACAGGCGGTGGAGAGCGATCTACACACCTGGCATGCAACCACCTTCACGTAGTTAGGACATATCAATACTCTTACAGTGACAGTTTTGCTGAAAGTTTTGTCCCTACTCCCTACGAGCCCCATACACTTACCATCCACGCTTTTTTTGATGACTGTGTCAGCTGTTTACAACCTTCATTTGGCAGGGGAAACCCAGAGCCTAGAATTATCCCCCCCCCCCCCCACTTTACCTTCAGCGCCAGTAGGTGGCTTCCCCTAGTTCCTGCCTGGTGAAGATTTCTTCTTTTTCAAAACCTGGAGTGTGAATGCTTGAAATTGGCCCCCATGGGACACCTCCTATCTCTTGACAGGCTATGACGCTCCTATAGTGGATTCTCCATGGACACCTGGCGACATAGGCAGCTGAATGACTTTCTACAGAAAAGAGTGCCTAAATTACGCCCACATGATTCATTAACACCATTTGAATCCATCTACAGGACCCCTGGGCACCTCAAGCATCTCCTTTCACAAATGTATAAATACCTTCTAGCTACCCATATCCAGATGACCCCCTACTTTATTGGAGAATAGGAACAGGAGCAGGGACTATCTCATGTGTCCTCAATTAGCTCTAAGACCCAAGAATCATGCTATAAATTTCCATCCGGATGGTAAAAAACACCTTCACCATTAGCTAGGATTTTCCCAGATACTGCCTGTAATTGTTGGAGGCGTTGTGCCCAGGATGGTACCTTTATGCACTTGTGTTGGCACTGCCCCAGGATTCAGAAATTTTGGACGGACATCTTGCCCTGGATCCAAAAAAACGACACCTAAACCAATACAATTTACCCCTCTCCACTACCTGTTTCACGCTACCCCCTCCTCAAGTGACTTGATTACACCATACCAAAACACCTACTTGACAATACCTGTCCAGCATGGCATTTAGTTGCATATCACCTGACAATATATGGCCTTCCGGTCCTCTGATTATTTTTCATATTATCTCTATCGTCTTATTTGTCTTTAGAGCGATTTCAACCCCGTGATCAGTCTTTTTTTTTTTCGCATTATAAGTTCTGTCATACTCTATTTCTCTTTTCTTTTGTGCCCAGAACTCCATTTTCATGCTTTGCTACTGGGCAATACTAAATTTGTAGCCTGTTATTTGTATTGTATTATGATGTACATCAATTGCCCTATCGGTACCTACTAGTCTTGCGCAGGGACATCGTTCTTGCAGGACTAATGAGATCCCAAACAGTAATTTCTTATGCCTCTTTCTACTGTTGATTGCTGGTAAATTGCCGATTAGATTCATGGACACAAATGTTCTGTCTTTGCTTACTGTAAGCTTTTTTCTTTTTCTTGTATTGAAAATTCTTACTTCAATAAAAAGATAAAAAAAAAAGACTGCCCCCTTACCGTGAATAGATAAAAACAGAGAGTCTCTTTAAAGCTAGGTTCACACTGCTGCAATCGATTTTCAACGTGATTATCTAATGTACCTTGGACTAAGATTTGTGTGTAGTTTAATAAAAAATGGAATTACACTGTGTGGGCCCCTCTTGCCATCCTTTTCACATGTGAGAGACATATCAGCTTCTGTATCATGATATTGCACTGGAGGAGCGATGGAAAGTGAAGAAGTACAGAGCCTACATGTAAAAAAGATACCTGAAATCTAAGCATGTACAGTATCTCACAAAAGTGAGTACACCCCTCACATTTTTGTAAATATTTTATTCTATCTTTTCATGTGACAACACTGAAGAAATGACACTTTGCTACAATGTAAAGTAGTGAGTGTACAGCTTGTATAACAGTGTAAATTTGCTGTCCCCTCAAAATAACTCAACACACAGCCATTAATGTCTAAACTGCTGCCAACAAAAGTGAGTACACCTCTAAGTGAAAATGTCAAAAATTGGGTCCAAAGTGTCAATATTTTGTGTGGCCACCATTATTTTCCAGCACTGCCTTAACCCTCCTGGGCATGGAGTTCACCAGAGCTTCACAGGTTGCCACTGGAGTCCTCTTTCCCTCCTCCCTGATGACATCACAGAGCTATTGGATGTTAGAGACCTTACGCTCCTCCACCTTCCGTTTGAGGATGCCCCACAGATGCTCAATAGGGTTTAGGTCTGGAGACATGCTTGGCCAGTCCATAACCTTTACCCTCAGCTTCTTTAGCAAGGCAGTGGTCATCTTGGAGTGTGTTTGGGGTTGTTTATCATGTTGGAATACTGCCCTGCGGCCCAGTCTCTAGGGGAGGGGATTGTGCTCTGCTTCAGTAGGTCAGAGTACATGTTGACATTCATGGGTCCCTCAATGAACTGTAGCTCCCCAGTGTCGGCAGCACTCATGCAGCCCCAGACCATGACACTCCCACCACCATGCTTGACTGTAGACAAGACAAACTTGTCTTTGTACTCCTCACCTGGTTGCCGCGACACACGCCTGACACCATCTGAACTAAATAAATTTATCTTGGTCTCATCAGACCACAGGACATGGTTCCAGTAATCCATGTCCTTAGTCTGCTTGTCTTCAGCAAACTGTTTGCGGGCTTTCTTGTGCATCATCTTTAGAAGAGGCTTCCTTCTGGGATGACAGCTATGCAGTCCAATTTGATGCAGTGTGCAGCGTATGGTCTGAGCACTGACAGGGTGACCCCCACCCCTTCAACCTCTGCAGCAATGCTGGCAGCTCTTATACGTCCTTTTCCCAAAGACAACCTCTGGATACGACGCTGAGCAAGTGTACTCAACTTCTTTAGTCGACCATGGTGAGGCCTGTTCTAAGTGGAAGCCTGTCCAGTTAAACCGCTGTATGGTCTTGGCCATCGTGCTGCAGCTTAGTTTCAGGGTCTTGGCAATCTTCTTATAGCTTGGCCAGTGATGGTGAACCTTGGCACCCCAGATGTTTTGGAACTACATTTCCCATGATGCTCAACTACACTGCAGAGTGCATGAGCATCATGGGAAATGTAGTTCCAAAACATCTGGGGTGCCAAGGTTCGCCATCACTGGCCTAGGCCATCTTTATGTAGAGCAACAATTCTTTTTTTCAGATCCTCAGAGAGTGCTTTGCCATGAAGTGCAATGTTGAACTTCCAGTGACCAGTATGAAAGAGAGAGCTATCACACCAAATTTAACACACCTGCTCCCTATTCACACCTGAGACCCTGTAACACTAAGAGTCACATGACACCAGGGAGGGAAAATGGCTAATTGGGTCCAATTTGGAAATTTTCACTTAGGGGTGTTCTCACTTTTGTTGCCAGCAGTTTAGACATGGCTGTGTGTTGAGTTTGTTTGAGGGGAAAGCAAATTTACACTGCTATACAAGCTGTACACTCTCTACTTTGCATTGTAGCAAAGTGTAATTTCTTCAGTGTTGTCACATGAAAAGATATAATAAAATATTTACAAAATAGTGAGGGGTGTACTCACTTTTGTGAGATACTGTATGCCTCTTGATGCTTTGCATAAGAGTGCACAGTTGTCGCTGAGTGTGGGAACAGGGGACAGGGGCATGGCACTCTGATTTCTGCACGAATTATAGAGAAGGGACTGCACAAGAGCACAAATATTTTAAAGCCTGCGTTTTTTATAATTACTGGAATTTTGGAGGAGATTGCATTGGACACTGATCACAAGTGGATTTGCAAGTTAAGCGGTTATTTGTTAATATATTTTGTTTATTTCAATAGGCAGCGGTGGGAGTTTTAAAAATGAACAGAAAAATACTTGCTGATCCTGATAGAAAATCCAGTGTTCTTGTACTGTCCTATGCATAGAACTAAAATCTCAAAAATGTTATCAGCTTCCCCAACTATCTTCTGTTAACTACAAAACATCTCCACCAGCCCCTATATAATGAAGATGAGCAGAGATAGAGATGTTTAGAGTCCAAACCAGGAGGGAAGCTTTTTTTTTTTAAATTTTAGATATGTTTTTAAGTACCAACTTGCCCTATCATTCTTATAAGAAAAATAAATAAATAAAAATATATACAAGAGGCTTTATATGGTCCTTAAAGTTTAAATGAACAAGACAGATTTTACATTTTCCTAGTAGTCATATATTGTTATATACAGTATGCGTGATGTACATTGCTTCTAGGCAATCTTTAAAAAAGTGAAAAGAACACTGAAAACCAAGCTATTGGCAACTTATTTAAGATGCAACATACAGCAATTAACCACTTGCCGACCGCCGCAAGTATATATACTGCGGCGGTCAGCCCCGTGCAGGCAAAGTGACGTACCGGTAGGTCACTAGCCTGTGAGCCAATGGGGGGTAAGCGTGCGCCACCGGAGGCGCGCTCCCACCCCCGTTTGTTCACGGACACCTCCACGCGAGTGACCGGCGGACCCGATGTCCGCCGGTCACTCGCAATCGTCACTTACGGAGGGAGAAAGGCAGGCGGCTAATGTAAACAAAGCCGCCTGTCATTCTCCCCTGTGTAACAGCACAGATCATACGGTCCTGCTATGTAGGATCATAGATCTCTGCTGTTACACACACAGCCACATCCCTGCACAGTTAGAAACACGCCCCTAGGGACACACTTAACCCCTCCCTCTCCAATAAAGTTAACCCCTTCCCTGCCAGTGTCATTTTTACAGTAACAGTGCATATGTATAGCACGGATTACTGTAGTAATGTCACTGGTACCCCCAAAAGTTTCAAAAATGTCAGTCAAGGGTCCAAACTGTCCACCGCAATGTCGCAGTCCCGCAAAAAAAAAAAAAAAAAAAAAAAATCGCAGATAGCCGCCATTCATCGTTAAAAAAAATACAACAAAAATGACAAAATCTTTCCCTTAGTTAGTAAACGCAATAACTTTTGCACAAACCAATCAAAATACGCTTATTGCGATTTTTTTTACCAAACATATGTAGCAGAAAACAAATTGGCCAAAAATGTTAAAAAATTTTGATTTTTACATTTTTTGGGGGGAATTTCATATAAAAAAAATGTGAAAAATATTTTTCAAAATTTACGCTCTTTTTTTGTTTATAGCGCATGATCAAAAAAAAAAAAAATCGCACAGGTGATCAAATACCACCAAAAGAAAGCTCGGTTTGTGGGAAAAGGACATCAAATTAGTTTGGGTACAGCGTCGCACAACCGCGCAATTGTCCGTTAAAGTCACGCAGTGCCGAATCGCAAAATAGGACCTGGTCAGGAAGGGGGTAAAATCTTCCGGGGATTAAGTGGTTAAATACAGAAAATTATACCAGCATTCATAGTTCTATTCAAGACAGTAAGTTTAAAGTCTACATTTACCTTGTACATCCCTGCACACATATTCTGGTAGGCTTGGCTTAGCGTTATCTCTCTGCTCAGAGGCCGAACTGCAAAACAAGTACCATAAAAAATACACTACTACTTGTGAATCAGGATCTTAGGAACAGCGTTTAACAAGATAAATGTCCTATTGATTTTATGTTTAATCTCAATTTTATTAAGTTTTGTAGAAGTGTCTATGATGGACCAGAGGTGCAAACATTACCATAACAGGAAAACAGACCCGTACATAGACCAACTTTACAGTGAGAGGAGTAAAAAACTTAACAACTTGTTTACCAAAGAGAAGGAAAGCGCAAAATATCCTAAAAGTTAACCAAATACATACTTGGTATTGTAATAAAAGTAAAAATGAACATAGACAATAGGTTCCCATTTATAATATGGAGGAGGTAACGTACATGGATGTCCATTTGGAAAACCACCTTTATGTCCAGGTGAGCCCGAAAACGGGATAACATAAGGAACAAAAAAAGAGTATTGAAAGGGGAAAGAAAGAAAGGGAAAGAGAGAAAGTAAAAAAATGGGGGGCCAGGGTTGGAGGTGAAGGGAGGAGAGGACATGGTCGCTAAACTTCTATAAGAAGGCACGTGAACCTAATGCGATGTCCTATTGATTTTAGAATGCATTGTTATTTTAAAAAATACACTATTATGTAAAAAAAAAAAAAAAGCAAAGATGAGTACAATTAAAGAACAATTGTACATTTATACTGAATTCCTCTAACCTACCATCCCTTAAAAAAAAAAAAAAAAAAAAAAAAAAAAACAGTACTGGCATCCCCCTCTCCAACCATACGTTGCACATATGGACCACCTGTCAGAGCCACATCCTGTGTAATGTTTTCTTCTCCTTGGGCAAACATCCTTTTAGGACCTCCTATTCATGCATGGGACCATCCTTGAAGGTGGAGCCACTATCCAGGGCTACCCCAAAGAGGATTTTTACCCAACAAGAACAAGGGTACAGGGGTATGAAGTTAGGTAAAGGGTATTATTGCGGTTATCTTGGGAGGATGAATTAGAGGCCTTTAATATAGTGAAGTTGTCCTTTCAGAGATTTGGTTTTGCCCCTCTCTGCGCACTGACATAAATCCCAGAATGTTATAAACTACTGTATGTAACTCAGCTCAAAGGCTCCATTCACACCTGGGCGTTTTCAGCCCCAAAAACGCTCAAAAGAAACGCTTCCAAAACGCCCAACAAGTAAAACCCCATTCATTTAAATGGCCCCTGTTCACATCTGAGCGTTTTGCAAAACGCCTGTAGCTGAAAAAAGTACATGAGCTTCTTTTTGGGCTGATTACCAGCGTTTTTGATAGATGTCAATGAAAAACGCCTGAAAAAATCGCGGTAAAATCGCGGTAAAAAATCGCGGTAAAAAACGCTACGCTCAAGTGTGAATGCAGCCAAAGAATAACCATTTGTATACAATACTTCTTTCACAATTTCGGTTGTTTATTTAGGTCATTAAACCTAAAAACACTAGCCCTAACTGGTTCTACATATGAAACAGCTGCTTACATTACTCAAAACTAAGAAGTATTGTAACTGGTAATATCTTCTGGTAGCAAAAGGTGAATATGCAAATGCAAAATTCACCAAGAAAGATGTACTGTGAATCAGGAGCTTTCCAAATAACGACAGATATTTTTCTTCGATCTCTGATGCAATACCATCTTTGGTATCTAAAAGTAAAAAGTAGTAAATTTGGGTCAAACCCTTATGCCTGGTACTCATGATCAGAATACTGCCTGAATAATCGTCTGCTTTTTTTTTTGCATGCTAGTCTCTTATAGAAAATTTAGGAGGTTACTAAAGTTACGAACCTTCTCGTACGACAAAATACAACTTTGGAAGTGATGTAAGGTATTGTATTGTATTGAATTATTTCGTTTCCGAGCATGTGTGGTCTTGGTCTTCTGTTTTTTTTTTTTGGAGGACTACTGTACTGATTATCTTATGGACCGCCCCACGTACATTTACTGTGGCAGGGTGGCCCTTAAGCGCAAAATCACATATCTGTACATGATTCTCGTCGGCTCTGGGACCATCACGGCCGCAGGGACCCGCCGATTGTTCGTAGGAGAGACAGTGGTCTGTCTATGTAAACAAGGCAGGCCGCCGTCTGGTCCCCAAAAGTGTCACTTATGTACATTGCAATGTCACAGTCCCGCAAAAAATGAATAAAAAATAAAATAAAATAATCGCTGCCATTACTAGTAATAACAATCACATGTTTTTTTTAAAAAAGTCCCTAAATCTATCCCATTGTTGCAGACATAATAACTTGTGTAAACCAATCAATATACCTTTTTTGGGCTTTTTTTTTTTTTTTTTAACCAAAAATATGTAGCAGAATACAAATTGGCCTAAAATAATATTTAGATTTTTAAAAAAATTTTTATTGGATACGTTTTATAGCAGAAAGTAAAAAAATACTGTTTTTTTTTCTTTTTCAAAATTGTCAGGCTTTTTTGTTTATAGCGCAAAAAATAAAAACCGCAGAGGTGATCGAATACCACTAAAAGAAAGCTCTATTTGGGGGGGAGATGGGATTTTTGACTTACTGTAAAATCCATTTCTCTGATGTTCATTGACTGACACAGCTCCTGTCATTTTTGACCATAGGGTTATGCTGCCCCCTACAGGAGTAGGACACTAGGCAGAAAAAAATTCTGGCTACACCCATGGGCAGTCCCAGGGTGTATACTCCCTCTCCCTGCTATAGTCACTCAGTTTTGTTACAAGCAGTGTCAGGAGAATTATAACTCCATAGAGGGGTGGATGCTGTATCCATCAATGAACATCAGAGAAATGGATTTCACGGTAATTCAAAAATCCCATTTTCTCTTTTGTTCATTAACAGAAACAGCTCCTGTCATTCTTGACCATTGGGACGTCCCAAAGCAGTGTTAAACATGAGGGGTGTGAAACCGCAAATAAAATTCCAAGGCTAAACATTCGCCAACTAGGCAACAGGGGCTCAACCAAAACTGGAGCCCTCCTAAAAAAATCAATACACCCTCAAAGAGGATCAGGTCCTCTTAAACAGCAGCCTGCAAAACCATGTGGCCAAAAGGAAGCATCCGCAGATGCCAACCCATCCATTTTATAAAATTTGGTAAGAGTGTGCACCGAAGACCAGGTGGCCGCCTTGCAAACCTGGGTCACTGACACTTGATAACAGAAGGCCCAGGAGGAACTAAGTGCCCTAGTAGAGTGCGCCTTGACAGATCTGATCTGATCTTATCTGATCATGTGTACAAGGCTTTACCTTCCACATTGCACACTATTCCTGCATTGAAATAGCCTACTCTGATTTCATTGCACCTTGTGAGCTTCTCATTGGGGTTGATTTACTAAAGGCAAATCCACGGTGCACTCCAAGTGCACTTGGAAGTGCAGTCGCTGTAGATCTGATCTGAGGTGAATGTCTGAAATAAGGGGAAGATCTGCTGATTTCTATCATCCAATCATGTGCAAGCAAAAATTTAAATAAGAGGATCAATGTGCTACCCAGAGGGGTTTGATAGGAGTAAATCAATTCCAAAAAATCAAAAAAATAAAAAATGTGAAAAATAAAAAATATATAGAAAAAGCTGCCAATCTAAATCGGTGTCCCCACCGTGAATTGATACGTGTATGGTGTAGAAAATCGGCGCTAATTCAAATCATAAATAAATGTGCACTCTGTGACAATAACAATGTCCACCACTGTGGATAGTGCTCTATGTGATTAAACCTGATGCAAAAAATTCAAAATTCAAGTCCTTGATTTTATACGATCTTCCTGTTACTGTCGAAATGAATTCCTCTTTCTTTCTTTTATTATCAATTGTATGTCTACAAGCATAACAGGCTTTACAAGGATAAAAACCTTTTCCTTGAAACCAACTTAAAAAATTATTTTTGGGTTCTTCAATAATGTTTTTGGCTACCCTGTCTCTTAATGTAGGAGCCCGCCTATACACAAATTTAGGTTGCTCTGACAAAAAGGTAGCAATAGTACGATCAGCTGTTAATATATTCCAATATTTCCTTATTATGGCTTCGATTTTTTTATGTTGGATATTATAATCTAGAATTATCAGCGGATTTTGGGAATACGAATGTTGTTCACTTCCTTCTTCTCTATTTCTCAACAGGTTTTGTCTTTCAAGCTTCCCAACTTCATCAATTTTTTCTGAAATTTGGGTCTTATTGTACCCCTTCTCTCTGAATCTTGATCCTATTATTTTTGCCTGTTCTTCATAATCACTTTGTTTAGTACAGTTTCTTCTTATTCTTGTTAATTGGCCTTTCGGTATATTAATTAGCCACGATTTATGATGACAACTATTAATGGGCAAATAGCTGTTTCGATCCACAGGCTTGAAATACGTCTTAGTTTGTAGACACCCATCTTCAAACCAGATTTCTAGATCCAAAAAGGCAATTTTCTCTTCTGATATCTCCCATGACAGATTGATATTTTTATCATTATCTGCCAATGTGTCTTTAAATCTCATTAGACTTTCACGGCTCCCAGACCAGATGATGATCACGTCATCAATGAAGCGTTTGTAGAAAACTAGTTCTTCTGGTCTATTTTCATAGATGGCTACCTCCTCCCATCGAGCCATATACAAGTTGGCCACACTGGGTGCAAATTTCGCGCCCATTGCAACACCCCGTAGCTGTTTATAGTAGTTGGTTGGTTGATTGATTCCATAGCAACCGCTATGCTATATAAACCGGCAGCGAGTCACGCATGCTCACATCCCTTGATAAAGTCACGTGGGTAGTGACGCAACGCGCGTCGGGAAGAGCCGGGTGACGTCACCTCCGTGTTTACGGCCGTAACCGGAGGTTCTACAGTGTATTGCTTTTGCTCGCTTGTTGCTATTTGATTGCGGAACGGCTTGGAGTGAGCATATTGTGCAGCTGAAGATCGTTACTGCATTGGGAGATCGATGTACTGTGAACATCAGTGATTACATGCCCGCAAGAGAGGAGAGATGTCGGAAGCCCATTTCAAAGGAAAGCAATCGGCTTGTTTGGATTACACACATGTGCAGATAGTGTGTGTGGGAGGTAAGCGGCCACTACACACCTGTTTGTTGGAGATTGGATCGATATCCAGATTATTGATGTTATATTTTACGATTGGTTGATCCTTTGAAGATTTATTTCATTCATCTTTGATTGTATATTGGACACTGTGGGATTTTCTCAGATACTTATATTTGTATACACAACTTTTTATATGAATTGTTTTATGAAAATTTTTTAAGAATTTTTTCATCACATATCAGTCATCAACGATTACATTGATCATCGCCCTTTTTCTTCGATTGCATTGATTTTGTGATTGCATTATATATATATATATATATATATATATATATATACAGTGGGTACGGAAAGTATTCAGACCCCCTTACATTTTTCACTCTTTGTTATATTGCAGCCATTTGCTAAAATCATTTAAGTTCATTCTTCTTCCTCATGAATGTACACATAGTACCCCATACTGACAGAAAAACACAGAATTGTTGACATTGTTGCAGATTTATTAAAAAAGAAAAATTGAAATATCACATGGTCCTAAGTATTCAGACCCTTTGCTGTGACACTCATATATTTAACTCAGGTGCTTTCCATTTCTTCTGATCATCCTTGAGATGGTTCTACACCTTCATTTGAGTCCAGCTGTGTTTGATTATACTGATTGGACTTGATTAGGAAAGCCACACACCTGTCTATATAAGACCTTCCAGATCACAATGCATGTCAGAGCAAATGAGAATCATGAGTCAAAGGAACTGCCTGAAGAGCTCAGAGACAGAATTGTGGCAAGGCACAGATCTGGCCAAGGTTACAAAAAGATTTCTGCTGCACTTAAGGTTCCTAAGAGCACAGTGGCCTCCATAATCCTCAAATGGAAGACGTTTGGGACGACCAGAACCCTTCCTAGAGCTGGCCGTCCGGCCAAACTGAGCTATCGGGGGAGAAGAGCCTTGGTGAGAGAGGTAAAGAAGAACCCAAAGATCACTGTGGCTGAGCTCCAGAGATGCATTTAGGAGATGGGAGAAAGTTGTAGAAAGTCAACCATCACTGCAGCCCTCCACCAGTCGGGGCTTTATGGCAGAGTGGCCCGACGGAAGCCTCTCCTCAGTGTAAGACACATGAAAGCCCACATGGAGTTTGCTAAAAAAACACCTGAAGGACTCCAAGATGGTGAGAAATAAGATTCTCTGGTCTGATGAGACCAAAATAGAACTTTTTGGCCTTAATTCTAAGCGGTATGTGTGGAGAAAACCAGGCCATTGCTCATCACCTGTCCAATACAGTCCCAACAGTGAAGCATGGTGGTGGCGGCAGCATCATGCTGTGGGGGTGTTTTTCAGCTGCAGGGACAGGACGACTGGTTGCAATCGAGGGAAAGATGAATGCGGCCAAGTACAGGGATATCCTGGACAAAAACCTTCTCCAGAGTGCTCTGGACCTCAGACTGGGTAGAAGGTTTACCTTCCAACAAGACAATGACCCTAAGCACACAGCTAAAATAACAAAGGAGTGGCTTCACAACAACTCCGTGACTGTTCTTGAATGGCCCAGCCAGACCCCTGACTTAAACCCAATTGAGCATCTCTGGAGAGACCTAAAAATGGCTGTCCACCAACGTTTACCATCCAACCTGACAGAACTGGAGAGGATCTGCAAGGAGGAATGGCAGAGGATCCCCAAATCCAGGTGTGAAAGACTTGTTGCATCTTTCCCAAAAAGACTCCTGGCTGTATTAGATCAAAAGGGGGCTTCTACTAAATACTGAGCAAAGGGTCTGAATACTTAGGACCATATGATATTTCAGTTTTTCTTTTTTAATAAATCTGCAACAATGTCAACAATTCTGTGTTGTTCTGTCAGTATGGGGTGCTATGTGTACATTCATGAGGAAGAAGAATGAACTTAAATGATTTTAGCAAATGGCTGCAATATAACAAAGAGTGAAAAATTTAAGGGGGGTCTGAATACTTTCCGTACCCACTGTATATATATATTTCCTTGGGATTGACACACTATTTTTTTATTTGAGGACTTTATTTATGCACAGTCTTTTCAGAGTCATCCACTGAAGATCTTTTGTGTATAGGCTCGATTTTACAGTTTTATATTGAGGATTGATTTTACTTCGAATTTTTTGCATCAGGTTTAATCACATAGAGCACTATCCACAGTGGTGGACATCGTTATTGTCACAGAGTGTATCACATTTATTTATGATTTGAATTAGCACCGATTTTCTACACCATGCAAGCAAAAATGCTTTCTTTTATTTTCCTTGCATGTCCCCCTCAGATTTACAGCAACTGCCATTTCAAGTGCACTTGTAGTGTACAGTGGATTTGTCTTTAGTAAATAAACCCCATTGTGTGCATTAGGAGATGCAGCAAGTCAGACAGAGACAGTCTAATTTCCTGGCTGGAGGATGTCCAGCATCATCCAGCCTTTTCATTCATTTGATTTCAATTATTTTAAACATGGAGGCCGTACATCACATGTGAGCATTACCTTGGGCAGTCTGCAAGCAATGCAGCAACCCTGTCTAGGAATACTTACTCCTCCAGACATATCCACCAAGGCATTTTTATATTTGAAAAATTTCTCCCAAGAGCCAGTCTACTGCTTGCATCAGGGCTGAGGACTCTTCAGTAGAGTACTGCGGCAGGGTCCTGTGAGGTTTTCAAAAAGCCATGTACAGTACCCTGCCAATCTCTCCCATCAGCTTTGATCTGTCTGCATTGCATAGAGAAGCATAGGAAAGCAAAGAGATGCACAGAGACCCAGGGATGATGTCACTGGCTCTAAAATTAGGTATGTAATGAAAACAGAAAAAGAAATGCATTTAAAAATATTATTAGAATTTTGATGAGGAAAGATGTAGATAAGGCAAAATTTACATAGATTGTGAAATATTTGTGCAGTTTCTCAAAGCATGAATACAAATTATCAATTATCTGTGGTTTTCTTAAGTCTTGTGTAAATGCCAGTCTTAGTGGAACTTACAAAAGTGGCCTAGTTTAACCTGTGTCTCTGAAAACGCCTAAGACTGACCATAATCGGGGTGAATTTATTTCGGTTACAGGAAAGAAATCCGTCTTGATTTCCCCATCAACACAGTCTGTATTGACAGGGAAAATCATCCCGCTGAGCCATTGTGTTCTCCCAGAGAGAGTGGGGGAAGCCACCCCACCGGGAGAAGACAGTGGTTATTGCTAGCCTCCATAACAGCCGTTTGCAATAATCGCATGTAAATTCCAGCAGGCTGGTAGTACCCAAGTTGACTGATCGATCCTGCTGAACTGGCCAAGATTCGAACCGCCTATGGTCAGCTTTAGAGGAGTTCTGTTGAATAAGAGATGGTGCTTTGCTCACAAGTGAAGAACTGCAAAAAAGTAATTTTGTTGCAAGTTTAAAAAAAATAAATAAAAAATTACCTTTCTTTTTCTTCTTTGTCTTTTTACTGCTCCGCCCTTTCTGTTGCTCTTCCATTATGCGTTCTTCTGCCATTTGTGAGCTATCTGCCCTACTTAGTGTGGACATCAGCCATGCATATAGAAATTCAGAAAGATACCTGCAAAAGAAGGTTACTAAACATGTGATATTTACAAAACATGTCCAATCAGATTATTTACCCAATTCATAGCATATGTCAGGGCAAAAGTAAAAAAAAAAAAAAAGAAAAAAAAAAAAAAAAGATGATGATCACGCTGCAAGAATAGAGAAACCTGCTGATGTACCATTAACATAGTGTGTCCCAACCTTCCTATGTGACATGACAATACAGTACATCTTTTGCTCAGAATTCCAAAGCATGTGGTGTCAGCCGCCCTCCCCACTTAATTTCTGATGCAGTACAAAGAATAAATACCTCTTCTCATTCACCCACCAGCCTCCTCATTTCAATAACCACCCTTTGCGTATAAGCAGACAGCACAGGAAGTTAGCAGCTCATAAGATTTCTGGGAAAACCACTAGGAATGTTTTGCACTTTTCTGAACAGAAACAAAAATGTTCAGTTGTATAAAATCTTGAAGTCCATTAAAGAAAAAAAAAAAAAGATTTTAAACCTTTAGATTATACTGCCGCCTACAGGAAGATTAGATACTGGCAAAAAGAAAGAACTGTGGGCCAGTCTAGGATAACCCCCCCCCCCCTCCCCCTCGTACCAACAGAAAGATCATAAAACACAGAGGGGTGGGACCTCTGTCCCTCAGGGGACTCCAAGAAAAAGATTTTACGGCAAGAAGTTTTGACTTCCTTATAATTCAATATCTTGTAGTACACTACAGGATTACAAAGTATTCATAGACCCTGAGTTTTAGGCTCGTACCTTTAGGCGATTGGATTCTGGTAAGCTTTCTGGGCCATGCCTACCGCGTGCCTTGCCTATAAATCTTACCCACTCTTCAAGTCCTCTGTTTTATAGCAAGCAATGCAGCGTAATCAAGAAAAAGAAGGGAGGGTGGCCTGTGTCCTGTACTGTACTACTAAATATGGAATTTACAGGTAAGTCAAAATTTTTCTTATTGTATCCTAATCACACAGTACAGAACACAAGCAAAGTATTCATAGACCCTGAAGAAATGAATGAGAAGGGTATGCAACAAATAAGCAAACATAACTGTGCCAACAGGCCCAACAACAAAAGTCAAGAGACCCAATTTCAGAGTGCCGCTGCAGGAACTTTGCAACCAAAAGCTGCATCCATAGGATGGCTGGATGCCCACCTTGTAAAACTTTGAAAAGGCCTGAACAAAGGCCCAGGTGATGGCCTTACAAAGCTGATCTACAGAGGCTAGTGCCAGAAAGCCCAAAAAACTCCCAAATATCTGGTGGAATGAGCACGCAAGAGCATCAGAGGAGTTTTGCCCTTTGGAGTGTAAGCCCTTGTGAACAGTGTTCCTATCCATCGAGCGATGGTAGATTTTGAGGCAGGGTGTTCTTTGCGAGGTAAAAAAAGTAGACTAATGGGCTCCTACAACATCCAGACAATGAAGGAGATTTCCTTTTGATGCTTTGGAGCAGGGCATAAGAATGGTAAGGCTGTCTCCATCGAGGTGGAAGTGTGATACCACCTTGGGAAGAAAGTATAGCCTTGGACAGAAGACTATCTTATTGTGAAGAATGAGGACTGGTTCTCTACATGTTAGAGCTGTTAACTCAAGACACGTCTTAAAGACTTGATAACTATCAAAGAGGTCACTCTGCATGAGAGGTCATCTAGGAGAATATTCCTGATGGGTTCAAAGGGCGATTCCACAAGGCAGAGAGAGCCAAGTAAAAATCCGAAGGCAGCATAAGCACAGGGTACTGTAACAGGGGCCTGATGCGAGATACAGGCAGTCCCTGAGTTACAAACGGAGGGAGACAACAGAAGGAGAGAGGAAACCTACCCCAGGAAGTGAAATTCACTCCTGTAACAGTTATCATGGGAAAAATATGTTTTCACTGAAGCTTTATCACCAATTCTTGTTTCCACAATAATTGTCACAGGGCAGACCACAAAACAGACGTTACAGGGGTGTTAAACCGTTCCCATGCTATTAAAAAAAAAAAACATAACTTTTTGTTTGGGTGGGGTAAACCTAAAAAGTGTACCTGTTTTAAAATTACATACAAACTGAACTTAACCACTTGCCGACCGCCGCAGGCAAAGTGACGTAGGGCTACGTCACTAGCTTGTGAGGGTCTAGGGAGCGAGCGCGCGCCGCCGGAGGCGCGCTCCCGCTCCCGCGTGGTCACGGACCCCCCCGCGCGTGTGACCGGCGGACCCGATGTCCGCCGGCCACTCTGCGATCGGCGGGGGAGAGGGAGAAAGTCAGGCAGCTTGTGTAAACAAGCTGCCTGTCATTCTCCCCTCTGTATGAGAGATGATCATACGGATCTACTATGTATGATCACTCTGCATACAGCTGAAGCCACAGCCAATCACAGTAAGAATCACGCCCCTAGGGACACACACAGCCCCTCCCTCTCAAATAAAGTTAACCCCTTCACTACCAGTGTATTTTTACAGTAACAGTGCATATATATAGCACTGATTACTGTAGAAATGTCACTGGTAACCCCAAAAGTGTCAAAAATGTCAGTCAAGGGTCCGATCTGTCCGCCGCAATGTCGCAGTACCACAAAAAAAAAAAAAAAATCGCAGATCGCCGCCATTACGCGTTAAAAAATAAAACAACAAAAATGACAAAAATCTTTCCCTTAGTTAGTAAACGCAATAACTTTTGCGCAAACCAATCAAAATACGCTTTTTGCGATTTTTTTTTTACCAAACATAGGTAGCATAAAACAAATTGGCCGAAAATGTTAAAAAATTTAGATTTTTACATTTTTTTGGGGGGGAATTTCATATAAAAAAAAGTGAAAAATATTGCTATTTTTGCAAAATTTACGCTCTTTTTTTGTTTATAGTGCGTGATCAAAAAATCGCACAGGTGATCAAATACCGCCAAAAGAAAGCTCTGTTTGTGGGAAAAAAAGGACGCCAAATTCGTTTAGGTACAGCGTCGCACGACCGCGCAATTGTCCGTTAAATTCACGCAGTGCCGAATCGCAAAATACCCCCTGGTCGTTTAGCAGCCAAATCCTCCGGGGCTTAAGCGGTTAAGAACAAACCTACAGAACCTATCTTGCTTGTAACCTGGGGACTGCCTGCACAGGTCTGTGAAGGGCCCATTCTCCCTGATCCAGGCAGTGGCAGCTTCCCAGTTGTCCACCCCTGGGATGCAGACTTCAGAGACTGCTGAACTCAGTTTCTGTCCAGGAGATGATCTAGCTTGCTTTCTTCGGGGCTGAAGGACTCCTGGTTTCTTATTGGTGGTTGATTTAGGCCACAACAGTGGCATTGTTTGACTGCACCCTAAAAGAATGTCCATGCAAAATAGGGTGTCTAGTGTTGCAGAGCCATCTTTATCGCTCAGAGGTCCAAGATATTGATGGGGAGCTTGATTTCAGCAAGCGACCATATTCCCTGTACCATGAGGGACTGGAACATTCCTTCCCAGCCTGAAAAAGATGAGCATCTGTTGAGATCAAGGAGGAGGAGGAAAGGAGGCGAGGGGAGAGGAGTCGTTCCTGAGAGATACACACACAGGGCTGCATACCCCTGAAAAGGGGCCTCAACCTCATACGGGGAACACGAGTGAGATCACTGGGAGCTGTCACACTAAGAGAGTGTTTCCTTGGACAGGTTTGCAATCACCCCTGTTTTGAAGCACTTGAAGTGGATATTATTAGGACACTGAGCACAATTGTGTGGACTTTATATCTCTGGAAACCATATACACCTTATGAAAGAGGACACCCCATACCAGGGGGGGTTTTTCGCTGTTAATTTTCACTTAATGTTTTTTGCACATTTTTTTTTTTCATTCAAGTGATCTGGTACTTAGTCACTTTTCTTATTATAGCACTAGCACTTTCACAGCGTATATATATATATATATATATAATTATTAGATTCATACTAGTTAATAGTATTTTTTTTTTTTTTTTTTACTAAGTTTGCACAGTTAAAACTTTCATCAGTAATTATATATTATTGCACATAGATTTAAAACCATACTTTATTGTTTGATTTTTGCACGTATCATATTTGCATACCAGCAGCGCCAACACCCACCCCTATTCAGTGCATTTTATCACTTTTGAGTAATAGGAAGAGAAGGATTTCCCACCAAGATCCACCAAATTAGGGAATTCCTTGCTTGGCTGGATAGGAGCATAGATTGTTCCAGTACAACAAAAATATTTTGTTGGGGAGGTCCTAAATGAACCTGGGTGAATGGTACAGCCTTAAAAAAAGGCTACCATAAAGCCTAGAACTAGCATACAGAATCTCTTTGTGGGATGTCTTTTTTACCAACACCGAAGGGACAGCAAAATCCTCTAAAGCCCCAAGTTGTTTATTGGGAGACATGATTTGTACAATAACCAAGTCCCCTTCACTGTCCAACCAAAGACTCCTCGCCCCCCCCAAAAAAAATCAAGCCCAACAGGCTGGCATCCATCGTGAGAACCTTCCAAAGGCTTCTGAGCCACTAACCCTGGAATAGCCTGGTTCATGGTGTCAACCAAATCAACAGATGGGTCCGATTTGCTTCACAATGGCACAATTTGCTTCTCACCAAGAATGACCTCTAAAGTCATGGTTTTGGGTGTCAAACTACTATTATCTTTGAGAACACTGAATGCAAGATACATTTCATATAATTGCCTGGGATATATTGGAAAGAAAATCCTGTGTAACTTACCAATAGATGTAATAGTATTCATGCATGCTGTACAATTCCAGTTCAAAACCACTGAGCAGGTACTGAATCATTATCCGCAAGTTATGATAGAGGATCCAGGTTCCCAAGCATGCCAGGTGTTGTCTCTGGGGCTCCTGCTTTAGCAGCATGCTGTGGAGAGCTGCATCTACCTTCTCCGCCTTACACAAAGTAAGTTATAGCATGACATTACCAATGCTGCATGGAAAATAAATACTAACAAGTATCTATATAAATTGTTTGATCATAAAATTTTGCAGGCCTTGGTCATATACATTTTAGTTTACTTTGCATATCATTAACTATATTCAATACGGTTATCTTTCAGTTTTACCAGATGCATACAATTCTACTTAAACCAGAGCACCTTGTTAACTGTGCCTTTAACCACTTCAGCTCCGGAAGGTTTTTACACTCTTAATGACCAGGCCATTTTTGGCGATACGGCACTGCGTTGCTTAGACTAAAATCTGCGCGGCTGTGCCTTGCTGTACCCAAATGAAATATATGTCTTTTTTCCCACAAATAGAGCTTTATTTTGGTGGTATTAGAGCACCTCTGCGGTTTTTATCACGCAATAAACAAAAAATGAACCACAATTTTGCAAAAAAAAAAAACACATTTTTTACTATAAAATATACTATTTTAATATTTTTTTTAAAACATTCCCAATAAAAATATTTTTTAAAAATCTAACTTCTTCATCAATTTAGGCCAATATGTATTCTGCTTTATAATTTTGGTAAAAAAAAAAAACAAAAAAAAAAAAAAAACCTAATAAGCGTATATTGATTGGGTTGCGCAAAAGTTGTAGCCCATAATTTGTAGACGCTATATTTAGGAGACTTATTTGTTTATTGTTTTTACTAGTAATGGAAGCGATCAGCTATTTTTAGAAAGTCTGCGACATTGCGGCAGACAAATCTGACATTAAGTGACACCTTTTGGGAAACAGTGACACCAATACAGTGATCAGTGCTTTAAAAAAAAAAAAAAATGTATTGTTACAGTATAAATGACACTGGCAGGGAAGGGGTTAACACTAGGGGCAATCAAGGGGTTAAGTGTGCCCCTAGGGAGTGCTTTCTAACCATATTGGAACTGGATGACCTAGAGGAAAAAAGAGATCTGTGTTTCAGCTTGGCTGAAACACAAGATCTCCTTTTTCTTCCCTGACAGAAATGCGGTCTGCCTTGTTTACGTAGGCAGACTGCCGTTCTACCATTCCGCCGAACAGTCAGCGGGTCCCGGCGGCCATCACGGCCGCTGGACCTGCTGATTGGCTCCCGCTGTGTCCAATCACAGTAGAAGCGGCACTCCCGCGCCACACACGCATCCCTGAAAACCAGTGCACAAAATTACGAACATGTACATAATTTTGCGCAGCCGGGCCGCCCTGGCGCAGTAAATATGCAGCAGGCGGTCCGGAAGTGGTTAAAATGTTGCTTAAACCAGCTTGGTTTAAATGAATGGTTACTGTGGCAGAACAACCTGGCCACTGTGGAAGATGTAATACAATGCCTTGTATTTTTATCAATAAATACAAAGCGTTCTGTAATTGGCTGCGATGAGGAGACAGATGGATGATGTCACAAGATCCACCTCGGCCAACAGGCAATTCATTGATGAAAGTACAAGACTCTTCCTCAATGGCTGAGATGCCTCAAGACCGATTCTTTCTTTCCAGGCTCAGAAGGGAAGTGTGTGGGATTCAGCCAAGAAGGCAGCAAGGCTTACTGAATGTACCACAAGCTGCTGCACTGTATTAAGGCGAAGGTGCGTTGCAGGTTTTCCTTTTCTTTGGCTTTTTTTTTTTTTTTTAAACTGAGGAACAGCAATTTTGCTTAATTTAGAAGGTGATGCTGCCACCTCCAGATGCTGGATTGGTTTTTTATTTTTGGCTTTTTAGAATTTATTTTCTTTGAGGACTGGCAATTTTGCTGTGCGGGACTGCACTGCAACCTAAGCACTTGGCTTGTGATAGCAGCACAGCCCCATTTATTTACATGGGTGAATTTGACAGGTGGTGCCATCTGTCAATCTCAACACGTAGCGTTAAAATTGCCACATTGCAATAAAAAAGCATTGTGGCATTGTGAATTCTCTGAGAGGCACCATCCTCTAAAAAAGGAGTCCTAGAATACTTCCAAAATCTTTTGTGTAATTTGTACGTACTAAATAACAGCTGTTAGGGACATATTTTTTGGACTTAAGACACTTTCACATATTCTAGACATAAAATTTAAAAAAAAGAGAAAATACCTCATCCTGTAATGTGGCAAAATCTTCAAGGATATGACCAAGTTTATCTCTCTGCCGAGCTCTGTTGTGTCCATGGATTTGAATTAAACTACAAAAAGGCTTAAAAAGAGACAAATGTGGCATTATTTTCAATTTGATAATGCTCTTGTGTAATGCCTCCTCCCTCCCTCCCCCCTAAAATCCGTCCATTAGACATACCGGTAACGGTGTTTCTACGAACCTTCCAGGACAGCAACACAAGAGGTGAGGGGCTCCACCTCACAGGAAACACAATCGGTTGTTAAAAGGCCCCACCCTCCCGCTTGTCCCTTAGTTGAACAAAAGTTCTCCAACCGATTCACAAGGGATAAATAATCACTTAGGTACATAGGTAATAGGACAAGGGGAGGGGTGGGCCTTTTAACAGCTGTGAACAAATTGTGTTTCCTGTAGGGTGGAGCCTCTCATCTCTCATGTGTTGCTGTCCTGGAAGGTGAGAGGAGAAAAAAGGTTCATAGGCAATAGATCATAGTGGTCCTGATCTGGCCAATTATTTTGGCTCGATCTGACAAGGTTTCTGATATTTTATGAGTTCCAGCTCAATAACCCTTGAGGTTTTGGTAAAAAATCAAGTTTAATTTCGCTGTGGGAGACAACATGTACATACAGCCAAGAACATTTTGGTGTGGATTTAATAAAGGCAAATAGTCTGTGCACTTTGCAAAAGCAGTTGCCCTCATTTTCCCCAGATTAGTAAATGTGGCAAAGCTTCACTCTGTAAAGAATACCCAATCATGTGTAAGGAAAATACAAAAAAACAGCATTTTTGCATGCACATGATTGGATGGAAATCAGAAGAGCAACTGCACTTGAAAAGTGCACAGTTTCTTTGTCTTTAGTAAAATCACCCCAATGTTTACTGTAAAACACCAGGATTCACACATCTATTGGCCAGAATCTCAATTCTAAAAGTAGATGCTGACCTTAGATAATGCCTGAATAAAAATGGAGTTGGCCTTCAAAGAGAAAGGCAACTGGGAATAGTACATTTTTCCTTTTCAAGGTGTAACAAAACCCACAGGTATTACATTTTTAAAATTACACTTCAAATAGCACACATGCACTTCTTATAGAAAAAAAATCTATGATCCTAGGTCATTTCTAAGAGGGAAAAAAAAAACAATATACTCACCCGTACACAGTGCGTCACAAAAGAATCAATGTAGTCTTTTGCTTGATGATTGTTGTATAAACAGCATCTAAAACAAGGACACATTAAATAAAGCAACTCCATTAAAGACAAACTAACCCTCAAGGAAAATGTTATCCTTACTTTGAAGAAAGGACGGGGGGGCTCACAAAGGAGCGTAGTGCATCTTTTATCATATCCTGCATCAGATGTGTTCCAAACACCTTCTTATTATCCACCAAGAATGTGGTCTGGAGTGAGAAAAAGAAAAAAAAAAGATGATTGGTTTTATCTCCCAGATGATTGTTGAATAACCTCAGAACACACACAAACTTCAAGAGAATGTCTGTGAAAACTGAATGCTGCCCATAGCAATCCGATTCTATAGATTGCTCTTCTGAATCAGGTCTGCAAATGAAGAAAGTAGCAGGTACTATTAGCAGCACGTTCACAAAATCAACTACCAGCTCAAGCAGAGGTCTTGAAAGTTGTACAATATAAAATAAGAACCTATGCATAACAGACAAAAAATATAGGTTGTGATTTAATGCACTTAAAAAAGGAATATATACTGGTGTAAGCCAGTGTTTCTCAACCTTTTTCCAGTCGGGGCACCCTTGAAAAAGTATTTTCAGTCTTGAGGCACCCCTGTCCAAGGTTCAGTTAACGTTACTGTATGTCATGGAACACGCAAAAAATCAGGCTGGTTCCTGATACCGAGACAAATGCCCTACTTTTTAGGGGTGCCAATATTTCTCAATAGTACCCCACACATTGGAGAACATGGGGCGCTTTTGGTGCGGCGCAATTTAAAAAAAGGGTCAGGTACTCCTTTCCCTGCATTTCTGCGGGTAGGGAAGCCAACTGAAATGAATGGGATGCCCTATATGTAGCATGCAGCCATGCAGATGTGAACACACAAACACACAAACACACACATATATAAAGCCCTTTTAAAACATTGTAGCAAAGTACATTTTTCTCATTCAGCCAGGTACTGCATTTTAGGGGAAGCAGAGGGCACAGCACACTCCTCTTCCCTTTACTTTCACTTTTGAAGCTGAAGGAGCTCCCTCACAGTGCTGATGTACAGTTCGGCAGGGGATTAGGAGATTGGGCTCATCTGACAGCCCTTCTCTCCCATGATTCCGAGGCACACCTGAGGACCTCTGGCGGCACACCAGTGTGCCGCGGCACACTGGTTGAGAAAGGCTGGTGTAAGCAATTGTTGAGCACACCACATAATAGAAACAACATTCTGCAGTTATGTTTAGCAGTAGCCAACATAAAAACTCAGCATCTTGCCTGTAGTGTGGGTTTTGTAGCAGGGAAAACATGGTATATTTTAAATATGGTACAGTATATGCTTTCTATTTCTACATTGTTTGTACAGGGACACATCTGCCATTAAGGAATATGGGAATAGCAGCTCAGGTGACACCTTTAACCACTTTAAAAGGTAGAAAATCCGCGCTTAGGATAATTATAGATTTCTAGTGTTTGATATTGGCTGCAGCCTACCTTTATACTATATTCCTAAGAATATAGTGAGAATAAAGGAAAAGAAGAGGGAAGGTGTATGGCGCTGCCAAAAGGTGCTGATGGTTCTGTATGTCCAAAATAGGTGCTAAAGGTATATACGATATAAATCACCACTATGAATAATAATTAAAGTGTCAAGTGCATCATATGTGTATCTCTAATAAATATGTGTAATACTGTAGGATATTCCACTCTGTGGCTGATGAATATTGTGCTATGAGGAAAGGTTGATACAAAATGGGTGTGAATTGGTGTAGATACAGTTTGATAAGAAAATTAAAAATAAATAAAGTGTATGAAATATAAAAAATATAAAAAACAGTGGGATCCACTTAAATCTATAGCCTTATAATTGTAAAATACAAAGCATCAAGTATGGCATAAATAAGGTGCACAGTAGGTATATAAATATTGTGGCAGCAATGGTACAAGAATAAATAAGTCCGTAACACCTAAAACAGACAGATAGTCCCACAATGCTAAAAAAACTTTTCCTAAAATACAGGGCAAAGGGTGACTTGAGTGCAGGTGCTCTGATGATAAATATTGAAGGTGCTCAGGTATATGGTGACCATTCAGTGCTCCCCGCACCCCTTGGACCGCACTCACCAGAGCTATATACCCCTACAGGGGTGTCAGGCCTTGAATCTATAATCCTGGGTCTCCTCCACTGACCATCAAAGTGGTTGGGTGGTCCAATTATCTGCCCGAATCTTGTAAACCCGGCTCATTCTATGCAGTGATGAATGGCACTATATACCTGCCGGGATGTATTAAAATCAGATGCGGTCTATGCTCCTCCGAACCTGCACTCTGGCTGAATCACAACATAAAAATGGGGTACTCAGACCTCATACACATATGTTGTGAAGGAAAAGATTATGCCATTCTCTCGTGGGTGTCTCTCAGGAAGCACCAGGTAAGGATAGCTGGATCCCTTTTCCTTCACAACATATGTGTATGAGGTCTGAGTACCCCATTTTTATGTTGTGATTCAGCCAGAGTGCAGGTTCGGAGGAGCATAGACAGCATCTGATTTTAATACATCCCGGCAGGTATATAGTGCCATTCATCACTGCATAGAATGAGCCGGGTTTACAAGATTCGGGCAGATAATTGGACCACCCAACCACTTTGATGGTCAGTGGAGGAGACCCAGGATTATAGATTCAAGGCCTGACACCCCTGTAGGGGTATATAGCTCTGGTGAGTGCGGTCCAAGGGGTGCGGGGAGCACTGAATGGTCACCATATACCTGAGCACCTTCAATATTTATCATCAGAGCACCTGCACTCAAGTCACCCTTTGCCCTGTATTTTAGGAAAAGTTTTTTTAGCATTGTGGGACTATCTGTCTGTTTTAGGTGTTACGGACTTATTTATTCTTGTACCATTGCTGCCACAATATTTATATACCTACTGTGCACCTTATTTAAGCCATACTTGATGCTTTGTATTTTACGATTATAAGGCTATAGATTTAAGTGGATCCCACTGTTTTTTATATTTTTTATATTTCATACACTTTATTTATTTTTAATTTTCTTATCAAACTGTATCTACACCAATTCACACCCATTTTGTATCAACCTTTCCTCATAGCACAATATTCATCAGCCACAGAGTGGAATATCCTACAGTATTACACATATTTATTAGAGATACACATATGATGCACTTGACACTTTAATTATTATTCATAGTGGTGATTTATATCGTATATACCTTTAGCACCTATTTTGGACATACAGAACCATCAGCACCTTTTGGCAGCGCCATACACCTTCCCTCTTCTTTACCTTTAACCACTTTACCGCTGCTCACTAGAGCTCTACTGCGGCAAAGTGGTTCGATAACATCTGGCGTCCAGACATTCCCCTCTCTCAGTGGCGCACGCGCGCCGCCGGAGGCTCGCTCCCGCTGTATTCAGTCACAGCGGGAGTCGGACCAGGGGAGGAGAAGTGGCGATCGCCGGGGAATCGATTCTGGAGATCCGCCCGCTTGTGTAAACAGAGCGGGCGGATCTCCTAAGTGACAGGCAGGGTCAGATTGCAGGGTTCAGCATAGCTGAACCTGCGATCTGTCCCTGTGTCACATAGTCACCTCCAGTAGAGGGCTGGGCCAGGGGGGCAATTGCCCCCTGGGCCGCTCTTATGTCCCATAAAAAGGCTGCACAGCTTCTGCCACAGACATGCCTTAAGGATTCCTGGTGAAGTGAAGTAAAAATCCCTGCCACTGACCTACTGAGTGCGGGATGAAGACAAGGACAGAGTGCAGGCCTCCCCCCCCAGCATGGATGGTGTAAACTGTGTCTGAGCAGAGGCCGGTTCCATGCCCCACTGGAGACTCTTCTCCCCCAGCCAGCTTTGACCAAGCTGTCTCAGCTCCCCCCAACCGTCCCCTGCTGGCCGAGTCGGGAACCCAGATTCAGCCGGTAAGTAGAGAGTATCTGGAGCAGGGCTTCAGCTTGGAATGGGGGTCAGGAGGAGGACTGGAAGAGGGAGAGTGGGAGGGGGGCCAAGTCGCTGCACCATGAGCCTCTGGTTTGTACTTGCCCCCTGGGCCGAAAGTTGCCAGTCTGCCCCTGGTCACCTCCCCCCGCACGTCAGTAAGCACCAGGCATACATTAACCCCTCCCTCTCCAATAAAATTAACCCCTTCCCTGTCAGTGTAATTTTTACAGTAACAGTGTATATTTATAGCACTGATTACTGTAGTAATGTCACTAGTACCCCCAAAAGTGTCAAAAATGTCAGTCAAGGGTCCGATCTGTCAGCCACAATGTCGCAGTCCCGCAAAAAAAAAAAAAAAAAATCGCAGATCGCCGACATTACTCGTTAAAAAAAAAAAAAAAACACCAAAAACTACAGAAATCTTTCCCTTAGTTAGTAAATGCAATAACT
This sequence comes from Pelophylax lessonae, assembly GCF_965119305.1. NCBI lineage: Eukaryota > Metazoa > Chordata > Amphibia > Anura > Ranidae > Pelophylax > Pelophylax lessonae. Next base: position 350,998,840 of record NC_138768.1, read on the forward strand.
TTTGCGCAAACCAATCAAAGCACGCTTATTGCGATTTTTTTTACCAAAAATATGTGGCAGAAAACAAATTGGCCTAAAATTATAAAAAATTTTGATTTTTACATTTTTGGGGGGGAAAGATCATATAAAAAAATGTGAAAAATATTATTTTTTCAAAATTGTCGCTCTTTTTTTGTTTATAGCGCAAAAAGTAAAAATCGCACAGGTGATCAAATACCACCAAAAGAAAGCTCTATTTGTGGGGAAAAAAAGGACGTAAATTTCGTTTGGGTACGGCATTGCATGACCGCGCAATTGTCAGTTAAATTCGCACAGTGCCGAATCGCAAAAAGTGGCCCAGACGTAAGACAGCAAAATCCTCCGGTGGTAAAGTGGTTAAAAGGTAACCTGTCAGGTCAGGCACAGCTGTAGCTCCCAAACAGTGCGAAAGTCTGACCAACTCCTATAAGTGCTTTTTCCAGGTCAGCCTTGTTACTGTGTGATGCTATGGAGCTGCACTCTACCTTAAAATAAGCACCACTTCTGAAGAAAGAGCAATGGCAGCCTCCAGCACTGGATGGAAGACTTCGCTGCAAGAAAAAAACTCTTCTGACAGGCAATCATTGAGGGGAGAGAGAGGCAAAGACAAATTTAACACAACAAATATTTACCTGTAAGAGAGATCTTGAAAGAACACAAGGCGACTGTTCACTGAACTCACAGAAAAAGTCCTAGAAACCACATAAATTGTTAGTATGGCATTCCCAAATCATATGTACTGCACTTCAGATAATAAAGGAGTTTCCTAACAGCCTATTCAAATAGTATAATCCTAATGAACCTGGCCATCAAGACGAGGCGAGAATTTAAGCCTCGTACACACGCACCGATTGTTGGCCGACCGATCGGCCGACTTTTGTCCAGTGTTGTTGTGTTGGTTGAAATGTGCTCTAGACTGCACACGAATTTTGTCGGCCAACAACAACCAACTGCAGAAGTGATGTCATGTTCTGGTTTACTTTCCGTGTGTTTTTTCTTCTCTGAGCATGCCCAGTCTTGCTCATCTGATTTTTGTCTGCCGAAATCTGTACTGACTGACGAACAATCGGCCATTCTGTTGACGCCCAACAAAAATTTTATAGCATGCACAACAGATTTTGTTCAGCCGAAAAGTCGCAGTCGGTTGTCGGAAGCATCATACTAAGAAGCCGACAATCGGCCGATCGGACGTTGGCCGAAAATTCACGGCCAACAATCGGTGCGTGTGTACGAGGCTTCAGTCTCCTGCAGAACTTTGTTGGGGCAAACTTCAGTATCTGGTCTCTTAGCTGCCTCCTGCTTCCCAATGGACACTAAGAAACACTGAAGTGATTTGAGTCGCTGTACAACAAATTCGTCAGTATCCACATTTGCAGGCCTGGCTACACTAAAAAAGGCAGAACTGGGAGGCAGCATAAAAATAGAATAAAAAAAGGTAAAGACCTCTCCTGTCTATAGGCAACATTACAAGAGTACAGCATATAAAAAATTATCACGACGCATTAAAAAATAGACCAAGATGAGACCATTAAACAAAACCATAGAAAGAATAAAAAATAAAGCAGCATATAATCTGAGTAGGTTCCCATTTTCAACATTTACTTATTTTTCTGTTAAAGCGGAGTTCCACCCAAAAGTGGAACTTCCGCTTTAGGGAGTCCTGACCCCCCGACATGCCACATTTGGCATGTCATTTTTTGGGGGGGGGAGCGGGTACCTAGTTTTGACAGGTACCCGCTCCCACTTCCGCTCGGAGCGCCGCGGCGCCCTGAGCGGAAGTTCTCCTCTCCCCCTCCCTCCCTGCAATCTTCTGGGACACGTCAGAGGTCCCAGAAGATTGCCGGCCAATCACGGCGCGCAGCGCGACTCGCGCATGCGCAGTGGGCACCCGGCTGTGAAGCCGCAAACTGTAACAGCCGGGTGCCCACAGCAGTGATGCCGGCGCCGTGGGAGAGGATCGAGGCTTCCGGCGGCCGCATCGCTGGACCGTTGGACAGGTGAGTAAATGGCTGGAACTCCGCTTTAAGAAAATATACAAAATTCTGAAATTAAAAAAAAACATGAGAACTTACCAAAATACTGTGAAGGTTTGACAAATTGACAACTTCACACACAGTTTTTATCCGATCTATTAGTTTATAAAAATAAGTCACCATTTCTTCCTTTTTAATTATTTTTGCGTAGCGTGGAAATGTTGGAGGAAGTAAACGCTGGTTGACCAGAGGCTCAAATCCCATCATAATTGGATGATCTAAAACAATAGCAGTTTGTTGGATCCAACTAAATATACAAATGTACAAGCTTATTTTAATTAATCCTAAATTCCCAATTATGAAAATAAAGACGTGTGTATAATATATCCAGATTTGTTTTCTCTCACAGGTGTGCAGAAGAATGCTTTCACAAATATATATTTGAATTGTTTATTTTGACCAAATTACTAAATGTCAAATGACCAAACAGAAGAAAAATAAAAATCAAATTAATATTTGGTGTGACCGTCCTTTGGCTTCAAACCAGCATCAATTCTTTACTTCTTCTGGGTACACTCGCACACAGTTTTTGAAGGAACTTAGAAGGTAGGTTGTTCCAAACATTTCGGAGAACTAATCAAAGATCTTCTGTGTATGTAGGTGGCCTCATATACTTTTATCTCCTCATTTAATCCCAGACCGACTCAATGATGTTGAGCTCAGGGCTCTATGGGAGGCCAAACCATCACTTCCAGGACTCCTTGTTCTTTTTTTACGCTGAAGATATTTCTTATTGACATTGGCTGTATGTTTGGGGTCGTCGTTCTGCTGCAGAATAAATTTGGGGCCAATCACACACCTCACTGATAGTATGGCATGATGGATAAATATCTGCCTGTATTTCTCAACATTAAAGAAACCATTGATTGGCCAACATTGAGGACCATTGAAACTGTACCTCTGATGTATAAACAAGGATAAGTGACTCAACTATGCATAAAAACAAAGGAACTGAAGTAACAGAAAAAATGGCAGCAGGTGCTCTGGACTGATGACTCAAAATGTGAAATATTTGGCTGTAGCAAGAGGGAGTGCAATAATGAGTGTTTGCATGGTGGAGGTTCCTTGCAAGTGTGGGGCTGCATTTCTGAAAATTTGGTCAGGATCAATGGTGTTCTCAATGCTGAGAAATACAGGCAGATACTTATCCATTATGCCATACAATCAGGGCGGTGTGCGATTGGCCCAAAACGTATTCTGCAGCAGGAAAATTATCCCAAACATAAAGCTAATGTCATTAAGAACCATATTCAGCATAAGAAAGAACAAGGAGTTCTGGAAGTGATGGTTTGGCCATCACAGAGCCCTGATCTCAACATCATTGAGTCTGTCTGGGATTACTTGAAGAGACAGAAGGATATGAGGTAGCCTCAGCATCCATTGAAGATTTGTGGTTAGTTCTCCAAGATGTTTGGAACAACCTACCTGCTGAGTTCATTTAAAAACTGTGTGCAAGTGTACCTAGAAGAATTGATGTTATTTTGAAGGCAAAGGGTGGGCATGCCAGATATTTATTTGATTTTCTCTTTTTTTTTGTTGATTGATAAAAATAAACTACTAATACTTCTATTTCTGAAAGCATTCTTAATTCACAGCATTTTGTATCACCTGACTAAAATTTTTGCACAGTAGTGTATATGCACACACAGTATACAGTAAAAGGAAGAATCTAGCTGCCATGGTGGTTAATAACACCAATAAAAACATATATGAAGCACAATGTGGTACACTAAACATTCCAATAAAAAGAACAATGTGCCAGTAAACAAAAAAGTTATTATAAAAGTAAAGAAAGTATTCCACTCCCATGTGGACCTGTCACTCTATGCAAAAAACATCAATCAATCAGTTAAGGTATAGATGCAGTGGCATACATAACTATTCCTGTCTTGTATGTAAAGCTGTGTAAACTGAACTGCAGTTTACAAAAATGTACTTCTCAGTGAATATAGTATTGGTCTCCATTGCATGTAGGCAATAGGTTGAATCCAGGGAGCTGATAGTTTAGGATGGCAGAAAAACCTAAAAGCAAAAAGTAGCTGCCACTCAATATGTGAGCGAAATGCATTCATTGTTTTATATGCTTTAAACTGCATGTAAACGACCACTACTAATTGTGTTAGTACGCTATTCTGAGGTGAAGGTGGAGCACAATCCTCCACTGTATTAAAGTGGGAGCAAACTCCCATGCATGACTTTTACCTATAAGTAAGCCTATAATAAGGCTTACCTATTAGGTTCTGTAAATATCTCCTAAACGTGCAAACTGTAGCCACCATATAAATCCTGTATAATTATAAAAGTAGCTCTGGACTAAACTGAGAAAGAATTATATACATTTGACCATGTTGTGTGAATACATTGTAGTAAAAAAGGTTTTGTACCTTCTGAGATATGCCTAAGTCCTCAATATGCAAATAAGTTCCCCGGCAAACTCAAAAACCAGAATAATTAGTTGTCAGCATATGAGTCATGGCTTCACTCTGGGGAAACGAAGGAAGGGAGTTATGTGAATTCTGGCATCTCAGCACCTCTAGAATGTATTTTTCCTATTGGTGTTAAGGATTGTATACTTGTAATACCAATATCACCATCTACAGTATTTGGTAAAACAGATATTTAGGTCTCTAGGGAAGCAAGGGATGCCAGGTTTCATCTATTTCTGTATATTTCAGAGTGTTCTACAGCGAAATTCACAAGAAGAAGGGAAGCCACACAGACATGCTGCATATTTGAACTTTTTAGCATCTCAGGAACTGTTTCAGCCATGTTGGATTTTGTTAAGACAATCTAGATACACTGCTTCCTGGAGTATTACAAGGGTCTACCTAAACAAGATGTTCAATTCCAATCCAGTCAAGCAGGCCCTTATATCTGGTAAATACTGGAAAATCAGACTGTAAAGTGTGTAGCCACCTTAACAAAGCAGCATCAGCTTCTGCTATAAAAGCTAAGCCCCTGGAACAGTATATTATTGATGCGGAGAAGAGAACATACTGTTCACGTGGTCAATATAGAACATTTCACATTAAATGTATTCTGCAAAATAATTGAAAAATAGTGGGTTTGTGTTCTTTACATAGCACTGTCACTAAATGGGCAAAATGGCACAATCTCAACTATATAATTCTTTAGAAGTTACAAGTCATCCTCAAGAAGCAGGTTTAGCTTAATTGAATTATATAAAACTTAACCACTTGCGGGCCAGCCGCCGCACATATACTGTGGCAGGTCGGCTCTATTATGCAAAACGACGTACCTGTACATTGTGGCGTGTAATATGCAGTAGGGGCAGGCACGCGCATTGATTAGCCAACGGGGGAGTCAATCAGCGGGTCCGGCAGATGCGATGTCCGCCGGCCCTCCGCGATCGCTCCCCAGAGAGACAGAACAGCGGTCTGCCTATGTAAACAAGGCAGACCTCTGTTCTGTCACAGATGAACACAGTAATCTCGTGTCCCTGCTATTCAGGAACACAGATCTCTATGTTCATCTAGTGAGTCCACCCCCCACACAGTTAGAAAGCATCCCCAAAGGAGACACAACCCTTTGATCGCCCCTGGTGTTAACCCCTTCTCTGCCAGTGTCATTAGTAGAGTAATAGTGCATATTTTTAGCACTGATTACTGTAGTAATGTCACTGGTCCCCTCGAGTGTCAAAAATGTCAGTTAGGTGTCCGATCTGTCCGCCGCAATCCCTCTAAAAATCTTTGATCACCGCCATTTCTAGTAAAAAAACAAATAATAAAACAAAAATGGCATAAATCTTTCCCCTAGTTTGTAGACGCAATAACTTTTGCGTAAATCAATCAATATACAGTTATTGCGATTTTTTTTTTTTACCAAAAATATGTGGCAGAATACAGATTAATTTTTTGAATGTTTTTTTAATTGGCTGTGCTTTATAGCAGAAAGTAAAAAATATTATTATTTTTTTTTTTATTCAGAATTGTTGCTCTTTTTTTGTTTATAGCGCAAAAAATAAAAACCGCAGAGGTGATCAAATACCACCAAAAGAAAGCTTTTCGTGGGAAAAAAAAGGACATCTACTTTATTTGGGTACAGCATTGCACGATCGTGCAATTGTCAGTTAAAATAACGCTGTGCCGTATCGCCAAAAATGGCCATTAGGGGTAAAACCTTCTGGTCCAGAAGAGGTTAACAATTGTACATTTGACATAAGCATTCTCACCGCCTTTTGTGGTATCGTTCTGGGCTTGGATGCCAAGTGAAAGGGAGTTTTGAATAGCAGAGAGGAGGTCAGCAGCTTGGCCTATTAGCTTTGATGCTTCTACCACTGCACTTGTCTAGACAGCAGAAATAAAAAATAAAATGAATGTACACAATACTGACAGGGACTGCGTAAAACACAAAGATAAACCAGCTTACCTCTTTTTTGGTAAAAGCTATAAGGACAGTCAGTAGAATCCGGGTAAACTTTACTCTGCTAAATACTGCCAAGCATTGCTGGTGCTGGAAAAGCAAATAATACAAACAGAAATAAGACAAACAAGAATATGGAAAAGCGAAACACTTTTACTCTTGTCTAAATACAAAAAAACAAACAGTATTCCAGATAGAAATAAAAAAAACTTTAAAGTGATTAGGCCTGATATTTTTTTGTTATGTTTTTTTTTTTTGCAGTCCCCACCAGTGCTGTTCGCTCCTCCCTCCTAATGCTAAGGAGCTCCTGTTGCTCTCAGTGTCTCCTGTGATACCAGGAAGTGAGAGGAGCGTTGCTGCACCCAAAACAGCACAGGAGTACACTTAGATCCTCTGCTGTCAGAACCAGCCAGAAACTAGTAACTTCACCACAAAGTCTTCCTTGACTGTAATAGATGCCCTGGCTGACAAGGAATCCTCTGATGGCCAAGACTACCCTTAAAAATCATAGGGCAACAGGATTCCAGATGTTGGTACCTTCAAAAAAGGTACAGGACCGTCCCCTCTCTATCTAGAAACAGATATGTTGAGACTGCATAGCAGTACGGCAACTAAGCCCAAGGTACGAGGCATGGCCTCAGGTACTCCTGAAATCCAGACAGCTGGTAGCTTCTAACAGTCAGATAGCCTGAGTTGACCAAAATCACTGTAAGTGGGCAGTAGGAATGGATTGGAGATAAGATTTCCAGCATTGCAAAGAGCCTTGTGGAGCAGCAGAGGGAAGATGCTTCTTTGATGCTGAATGGCAGGAAAGGGAGCACAGAGACACTCCACCTAGCAAATAATGTCAGTGCAAAGTTCCTCAAAGTTAACCCCTCCACAGCTGAGGAACTGGCAGAAACACTCATTTTAAAAAGGCACTCATTGTGATCAGCCAGATTGGACTACTCACAGAGAGAGTCACTAAAAACAAGGCAAGCGCCAAGGCAATGAGATGAGAAAAAGATGATCACCTGCCTAGGAAACTAGCAAAAAATGAGTCATGCTAGTAGTAGGAGAGGTTGCCCTGGGGTGGCCTACAGTTTCCTAGTATCCAATCCTTCTGTATTCAGCAGTATAACAACATGAAGTTGAAATATTTCATATGTGCCCCAATAGATAAGAAAGCAAACCCTACTGAAGCCAGGACTTCTAAAATGTATTATATACACACACACACACATACACTGTATATATACAGATTTGTATAAAGTCTTTGTATTTTTAGGTTAAGCTGATGTACTGTGTTGCACATTTGTAAGCTCCCTGTCTTTGTTATAACAGCTGAATTCACGATCCTCTAGAGCTGTGGAATAAAGAAGCCTATCTCAGCTTTTTTACTTCTGTCATTTGACTTGGGTGACTGTAGCTTCACGATGCTTTAAGTCACAGGTGTCAAACACAAGGCCCGCGGGCCGAATGCGGCCCCCCAGGCCATTTCATGTGGCCCTCACACCTCTCCTGCAGCTGCTGTACCCACCTTGTCTCTGTGGTTGGCAGCAGAGAGGACAGGACTCCTTTGCCAGCTCCTGCACTCCTCTGTGCAGCTGCAGAAAGGCTCGTCTTTGATCACCCCCACCCCTTCTCAGCAGTCCACAGCAGAGGAGGGCGGAGCTCTTCCTACAAATCCTGCACCTCTCTGTGCAGAGGCAACACCACCTTGCCTTTGCCTCCACTGGTCTCAGCATTCAGCAGACTGAAGCTCACCATTGGTTCTCCTCCAGACCCTGCACTTCTTCCCAGATCCAACCGCATCTTCTTCCTGGCAGCAGCACAAGGTAAGGGGCTGCATTGTGATGTAAGGAAGGGTGGGTGACTCTTGACTTCTGATGGTGGGGGGGCATTTGACGTCCCATGTATCGGTGTAAGGGGGCGTAGAGTGCTCTGGACATCTAATCCTACACATAAACTCGGCCCTTTGAGGGTAACCATAATGAGGAAGTGGCCCACTATGAAATTGAGTTTGACACCCCTGCTTTAAGTGAAGAATAGTTCTACATTTTGGTCTATATTTTATTCATTTATCCTACAGTGGTAATCACAACCTGTTTGTGTTAGTAAGACGACATTGATGGTAGACAATTCATTTTATGACACAACAACCCCAGAAGATGCCTAAATAAAAAAAAGCGCATATCTAGAAATTGTTTTACCTCAAGCTCCACTTCTGGATCTCTTGTCTCTCCTTGCCGAATTCTGGTACTCTGGAACAGGCAAGTTGCAGACAGATGTTATTGCTACACAAAAGGCATTTTGATGTTGCGCAACAGGTAACATAAAACATAGATTTTTTGCCAATTAAGAGTTATAGCCTAGAAGAATGCATTGATAGCAATAAAACTCTCACTAACCACAATTCAGCTGTAGCTCTATATCCATACATTAACCACTTACAGACCGCCCGCCCGCCCCAGTTTTACGTTGGTACTTTGACGTTAAAAACAGGGGTTATGGCAGCAGATAGCTGCCATAACCCCAGTATTTTTTACAGGGTGGGCGGTCCTCTTTCATATAAAAGTGGTCCCAGCGGCGGATTCACCGCGGGATCACTTTTATGGGCAGCAGAAGAGGTACCCCCCTCCCACCACTTCCCGGTCATTTCCACCCTTACCAGAGCCGTCAGTAGTGGGGAAAACAATCCGGCCCTTTCCCCTCCTAGGCAGGAATTCGAGTGAGGGCAAGCTGGCCCCCCACTTGACTCTATGGCCTTGGAGGACCGGAGCGACGTCATATGTTGCTTCCTCCCAATGGCCTTAAAGAGCCCATTTTTTTCATGATGAAAAAAATGACTTTTTTTTTTTTTTGCTTTTTAGTGTAAATGTGAGACCAGAGGTCTTTTTGACCCCCAGATCTCACATTAAAGAGGACCTGTCCTACTTATGTATATTACAAGGGATGTTTACATTCCTTGTAATAGGAATAAAAGTGATAAAAAAAAAATAAAAAAAAAGGGACAGTTAAAATAAAAAGGTAAAATAAATAAAAGTTAAAGCACCCCGTCCCTGTTAGCTCGCAGGCAGAAGCGAACACATACGCAAGTCGCGCCCACATATGTAAACTGTGTTCAAGCCACACGTGAAGTATCGCCCCGATCCTTAGAACAAGAGCAATAATTCTAGTCCTAGACCTCCTCTGTAGCTCTAAAGTGGTAACCTGTAGAAATTTTTAAAGCGCCGCCTATGGAGATTTTTAAGTACCAATGTTTGTTGCCATTCCACGAGCATGCGCAATTTTGAAGCATGACAAGTTGGGTATCTATTTTCTCAGCGTAACATTATCTTTCACATTACAGATAAAAATTGGACTAACTTTATGGTTTTCTTATTTTTAAATTTAAAAAAAAAAAAGTGTATTTTTTTTTAAATTGCGTTTGTAGGACCCCTGTGCAAATACGGTGTGACAAAGTATTGCAACGATCTCCATTTTATTCTCTAGGGTCTCTGCTAAACAATATATAATGTTTGGGGGTTCTAAATTTTAGAGCAAAAAATACTGATTTTAACTTGTAAACAACAAGTGTCAGAAATAGGCCTGGTCCTTAAGTGGTTAATATTGCTCCACATGCTGACTATAGGGAAGGCACTGCCTTGTGAAAGGACACATTTAGAAAATGCCACTAGACATTTTATACATGTATACAGCTAAGCAGAGAAAATGTCAAGAATGAACTGTCATCTGATGCTTTTAATATTTTCCCTGTCACAGTAGCACTTGGTTGTGAATGCCCAAGAAAACAACATATTTACACATGAAGTCCATTCTCAATAAGAAGAAAGTAAAGGCAAAAGCAATAGTGTAGAAAGTCTGCTCTGTGGATCTAAGAATAGGGACTAATAAGGTAAAAGTATGGTCCTAGGTTTGTTGGTGGAAATCCAGCCAAAACATTTTTGCTAATCTTGGATATTAAGAGGGAAGGTTAGAACAACTAAGGATATTGCTGTTGCCCATGTCAAATCAAGGGATAATTCTAATTTTCTGTTCTAAAAACCATAAGAAGAATTTAGATGAAATCCCACCTTAGACAGCTGTCAACAGAACAGGTGTCCACCATGGGAGATTTCCCCTCCATCTTCGTTTTGGTGATTCTAAAAGGTTAGATTTTCCTTCAGTTTCTGTTCTGATGAGAGGAGCCATACAGACACAGAGCCAATTTCCCCAATTTGGTGTACTTACCATAAAATCCATTTCTCTGAGTTCATCGACGGACACAGCGCTCCATAAATCATATCTACTGGGTTATAGTGCCTTATCCAGGAGTAGGCCTAGGCAGAACAAAAAAAAACACCTGGCTATGCCAATGGCCTGTCCATATCGGCAAGAGAGACCATACAGGTAGAGCCACATGTCGAACCCCCTGAATGAAGGTACAAACTAAAGAGCGCCTGGCTAGGGGTCGTTGAAACAAGATTGCCTAAGCAGACACCTGGCCCTTGATGGTACTTCTTCTGCTCAATGCCCCGTTGAAGAAAGGCTAAGACCTAAGCCACAGAAAAGGATCGAGGATGAGTGCCAATCGACTCACACCAAGAAATGTACGCTTTCCAAGTGAAATGGTATATCTTGCTGGAAGACAACTTCCTCGCCTTTACCATAGTAGGGATCACTGATCCAGACAGACTTCAGTCCCTCAGTACCTGGCTTCCAATAGCTAAGCCATTTAAACCAGCGACTGTAAAACAGGATGGTAGATCAGCCCATGGGACAACTGGTCTTCTCTGAGAGGAAGCCCCCAAGGGGCATTTACGGCAATCATAATGATCAGAAGACCCTCGTTGTGTCCAGCGGCTCCCAGACTAAGGGAAAATGGCCGCAGTGACATTGGGCTACACAAAAATGGCCACCTGCCGGAGACCAGCCAAACCAAGGGAAAATGGCCACCACAACGTCATTTGACTTCACCTACTTGGCCGCAGGCAGCTCAAGACACCGAAGCATGCTGTCAGAATCCTACCTGTGCCCTCTGCAATGCTGCGCTCTCTGCAAGGGGACCCCCCCTGAAGGTACTGTACTTCCACAGACAGGGCATACATTAGGGGAGACTCCACTGCACACTCTGCACTGGGACCCCCATGCACTACACCCAAACTGCAACCAGTACACTGAGACCCCTCTATATTACCAGGGCAGGACACACACTATCCCAGAACCATTACAGAGGGGGGATGGCGGGGGAGACCGCAGGGGCCTCTGCTGCATCCTCTGCCCTGGGACCCCCCAGACTCCAGGTCCAGACAGGGGGGAAAGGGAGTGGGGGAAACCCAGCTCAATGAAGGATTTCAGGATAGGAGGAGGGAACCTGCAGGTAGGTCCGACCGTCTCTGGAGGTTACCCGCGTTCATCCAAAAAAAAACGCCAAAAGGAGAGAGGGGGGATTGTACTTAACCTTCCATGGTGCGGGTAATGCTCCACCCCATCGAAGTAGGGGAGCTCTCCGCTAAGGGACTGCTGCGACTCAGACCCACGCCCGGTCATATGCGAACCCTGAGAGACGTTTTACTCGCGGACCAGCCTCTGTCCATAAGGCTATGTCCCGGCTAACCTAGTGCATAGTTGCGGTTTGCAAGCGATCGCTGGGCTGGGGGACCACTGGATCTAGATTATCCAGCCCGTCGCCCAGTCCGGCAGTTGATTGCAGACCTCAAAAGAGAAAAAAAAACAAAAAATATGTAAGGAAGAAAAAAAAAATTGCTAGGACCAGAGATCCCAGCGGGAGCCTAGGTCCTTACTCCTGACTAGACAGATTAAAAACTGATTACCTAGAGTAGAGAGGGGGGTTATATACCAGCTAAGGACAGCCCTTGGACATAGCCAGGTGTTCTGCCTAGTCCTACTCCTGGAGGAAGCAATATAACCCAGTAGTTATGATTTATGGAGCGCTATGTCCGCCGATGAACTAAAGAGAAAACATTTTACAGATGTTCTAACCCCTCCTGACCCTATCCCAAACAAGGAATAAAAGGTTTTTGCTTGAGTCCCACTTTAATTGTATATCGGCATCTACAGGTTTAAGGACCAAAAGAAAAAATGAAGTTTCTTCTTTCCCACAGAGGACAAAGTGCATGTAGAACATTGTCCTGTTTTTATAAGTGGTGTGGATACTGAGCTAACATGGTCAACAGCATGTCCCCACTTCTCCTGTTTGACCATGCTGCTTAGTACAAACAGCTAATGAGTTTTGACTGATGGGTCTTGTTCATGGTTCCAGACATTGTCCAAAGCAAGCGCTGCCACTAGACGTGCAGGGTGAGAGAGGACATCAGAAGACTGCCAGGAAAAAAACCCACACTTATTTCCCAGCAGAAACGGCAAGAACAACAGAACTCTGCTTGAACTACCCAACAGTGATAGCTACAAATGGCAGGGGAGGAGCTGACAGGCTAACACCACATTTGTAATGCCAGCATATGGTTCTTCCGAATCTAGAAGTAGAAATCATGCATGTCAAACATACCTTTACTCTCCTCTGTAAGTCATCTTCAACATCTTTTAACATTCCTAAAGATGCAATTCCAGAGTCATTAATGGTGTGGGAAGACATTTTTGTGCATATAGTACATAAGCAAAAAAATATATAGATCACCTGTTACTCTGAGATCTGTCACACTGTTGGCCATTTTAAATCCATATGTCATAGACTGGAAGTCTTCCTAAAAGATAAAATAGATTTACAAAACTATTTCTTCTTCATGATACACTGATTATTTGGCTCAAAGATGATGTACCTCTTCGAATACAGCAGCCTTGTTCACTTTTTCTCTAGCAATATCGCATATCTTGAGGATTCCTAGTGCAAAGGCTTTCATAGCTGGGTCTTCTATGAGATCTGGATTATGAACATATAGGCAAGTGAAAACTGTCTGTGCCAAAGAATGACCTTCTAACCAGGTAATCTGCAAAAATAAAAACATTTTTTGCGCTTTTAAATGATTATTAAAAGTTGAACTCCAGACACAAATACTTTCTTTTAGGCTGGGTTCACACCTAATGTGGATGCGGTTCGCAGCAGGGGTCCGGTGCGTCCCTGTTCTCCGTCTCAGGGACGAATCAGCACCCACCAAAAATGAAAGCATTACTTTTAAATAGGTTAACTCTTTAGGGCTGATTCACACTGTATAAACATGAACGTTAACAAAACACATGTATGAAAATAATTTATTTCACCTAGAGTACTGTAATGAAAACTCACCAAACAACAAAAACAAGTGTCCATAATTCCTATCAGTTCAGGCCATGATAAATCTTTAATTTTAATGGTACCATCCTTTAAAATAAAAAGAAAAAAAGCATTTAAAAAATTAATGACAATAGTGGTTCAAACATAGAAAAAAATACAGCAACTGGTTAGATCTCTCAGTATTTAACAACAAAATGATCATTTTCCTTCAACTCCAATAAATATTAACAAATCAGAAAATACAATACATGAAATTCTGTAAATATTTGCTAGAGAACTGCAACTAACCTTTATTGCTTGTTCAAAGTTTAAAATCTTGCGATTAACCTGATTGCCAATCATCCCAGCATCCATTTTGGGATCCATCATCTCAATAGCTGACATAGCCTCAAACAGACCAAAGCTGAAAGTCCAAAAAATAAGTCACCAGTCATAATTTAAAACAGAGCCTTAAAGGAAAACACTGTTTTGCCCATGAATGGCAAAGAAAATATTTGCTTTACAGAATATGAGCTCTACTCTGCAAAGCTACATTAAAAAAAAAAGGAACATATAATGTTTCCCCACTAGCATATATTCACATTTCCTTGCTTCCACTCCATCCTGCTGACCGCTGTGATAGGGGAAATACAGCCCTGTGTGAAGCACCAAACCAACACGTTGGAGCTTACACAAGGTTAGGAACTCCTACCCCACCATGTGACAGCAACTATATGGCATATACTGTAAGTTTGCTCTTAAGGCTTTTTCACACAGGTGTTGAAAATAGGCAGTTGGGTTGTGTTTTTAAATCGCTTCCCGTTTGCCTATCAATGCCACACAGAATTGTTAAAATTAGGGAGCAGATGCAGGTGTTCACACTGCAGTGCTAGCGTTGCTTCGCATTGTGGTGAGGCATAAATAATTCATATACAGTGCATTGCAAAAGTATTCACCCCCTTGGCATTTTTCGCGTTTTGTTACCTCACAACCTGGAATTAACATGGATTGTTTGAGGATTTGCATAATTTTATTTACAGAACATGCCCCCAACCTTGAAGATGTTTTTTTTTTTAAGCAAACAACAAATATGCACATTAACTTTTTCTGTTATTTTGTCCTAACTATTCACCCCCCTAAAGTCAATACTTTGTAGAGACACCTTTTGTGGCAATCACAGCTCCAAGTCGCTTTGAATAAATTTCTATGAGCTTGCCACATCTTACCACTGGGATTTTTGCCCATTCCTCCTTGCAAAATTGCTCTAGCTCCTTCAAGTTGGATGATTTGCGCTTGTGAACAGCAATCTAAAGCCCCGTACACACGAGTAGAAATTCGGCCGGGAAATTTCGTCCGACGAACGATCTGCCGATTTTCAGCTTGTTATTATGGTGCTTCCGACAACCGACTCCGACTTTTCGGCCGAAAAAATCCTGGTGTGCAGGCTATATAATTTTTTTTCGACCGTCAAAACACGTCCGATTTTCGTCTCATTAGTACAGATTTCGATGGGGAAAAATCTTATGAGCAAGACTAGGCATACTCAGAGAGGAAAGAACACAAAGAAAGCAAACCAACACATGACACCACTTCTGAAGTAGAATTCTGTTGTGCGGGAAAATTCGTGTGCAGTCTAGAGCACATTCCAACCAACAGACACCACTCTGGACAAAAGACGGACGACCGGTCGGCGGAAATTCGTTGCGTGTGTACGAGGCTTAAGTCTGACCACAGATTTTCTATTGGGTTGAGGTCTGGGCTTTGACTAGGCCATTCCAACACATTTACATGTTTCCCCTTAAACCACTCAAGTGTTGCTTTAGCAGTGTGTTTGGGGTCATTGTCCTGCTGGAAGGTGAACCTCGGTCCTAGCCTCAAATCACGCACAGAGTGTTAGAGGTTTTGCTCAAGAATATCCCTTTATTTAGCACCATCCATCTTTCCCTCAACCCTGACCAGTTTCCCAGTCCAGGCTGCTGAAAAACATCCCCACAGCATGATAATGCCACCACCATGTTTCACTGTAGGGATGGTGTTCTTTGGGTGATGGGATGTGTTGGGTTTGCACCAGACATAGCGTTTTCTTTGATTGCCGAAAAGTTCAATTTTAGTCTAATCAGACCAGAGCACCTTCCGCCATACATTTTGGGAGTCTCCCACATGACTTTTCACAAACTCAAAACGTGCCATTTTGTTTGTTGCTGAAAGTAATGACTTTCTTCTGGCCAATCGGTCATAAAGCCCAACTCTATGGAGCATACGGCTTATTGTCCTCCTATGTACAGATACTCCAGTCTCTGCTGTGGAACTCTGCAGCTCCTCCAGGGTTACCTTAGGTCTCTGTGCTGCCTCTCTGATTAATGCCCTCCTTGCCCGGTCTGTGAATTTTGGTGGGCGGCCGTCTCTTGGCAGGTTTGCTGTTGTGCCATGTTTTTTCCATTTGGTTATGATAGATTTGATGGTGCTCCTGGGGAATCATCAAAGATTTGGATATTTTTTTTTTTTTTTATAACCTAACCCTGACTTGTACTTCTCAACAACATTGTCCCTTACTTGTTTGGAGAGTTCCTTGGTCTTCATGGCAGTGTTTGTTTAGTGGTGCCTCTTGCTTAGGTGTTGCAGTCTATGGGGCCTTTCAAAAAAGGTGTGTATATGTAATGACAGATCATGTGACACTTAGATTGCACACAGGTGGACATAATTTCACTAATTATGTGACTTCTGAAGGGAACTGGTTGCACCAGAGCTTTTTATGGGCTTCATAACAAAGGGGGTGAATATATACGCACATGCACACAGGTGGACATCATTTCACTAATTATGTGACTTCTGAAGGTAATTGGTTGCACCAGAGCTTTTTATGGGCTTCATAACAAAGGGGGTGAATACATACGCACATGCCAATTTTCTGTTTTCTATTTCTAAAAAATAGTTTTATGTATATATTTTTCTCATTTCACTTCAACAACTTAGACTATTGTGTTCTGATCCATCACATAAAATTCAGATTAACAAAACGTTGAACTTAAGGCTGTAATGTAACAAAATAGGTAAAAAGTCAAGGGGGGGGAAATTTTGCAAGGCACTGTAAAACAATATGGACCGGCACTATAACCGTATCAAAAACATACCTGTAAATATAGCAATAAATGTGAAAATGAAAGTGCACTCGTGCATCAACTTAAAAAAGTGCATGTGCAAGCAATCATAATAATAATATGCAAG
The DNA here is from genome assembly GCF_965119305.1 of Pelophylax lessonae. Classification (NCBI taxonomy): domain Eukaryota; kingdom Metazoa; phylum Chordata; class Amphibia; order Anura; family Ranidae; genus Pelophylax; species Pelophylax lessonae. The sequence continues at coordinate 351,015,691 of NC_138768.1, forward strand.
GGAGTATACAAAAATATTAGTGCAAATATTCTGACAAGTGAAATGATGATATACCCAAACAAATAAATATAGTTGGGAACATACAGTATTTGTTTGGAAATATCATCATTTCACTTGTCAGATTAGTGGCAGCAGTACAGGAAGAAGTTCCCCATACTAGCTACCACTATTAGCCCACACGGCTGCGTTTTTCATACACAGAGCTCTGTGTATGAATTAACTACAAGTCCCAACAGCCTTAGCTGCTGTCGGCTTGTAGTTCTCAATGAACTACCATGGCACTGTGGATCGCCATGGTAGTTCATTGAGTGTTCCTGGCTTACGGGATGTACAGTGACAGTGTGCAGGAGACCTGCATGGCATCAGCAATCTTCTGATCGCCGATGCAATGCTTTACAGGCTCCTAATAAAAAAAAAAAAAATAATAATAATAATAAATGCAAATTTTTTTACCTGTGCATTTATTATTTTTTGTACAAAGGTGAACTTATCCTTTAAATTATAACTAAAGGCAATTCAGACACAGTGTTAGGTTTTCGTGCCTGTGGAAGTTATGGGGTACCCATACTTACAGTTTGTCATGAAGGAGTTCTCCCAGTTTCAATTCTGTAAATAAAAGGAACATCTTTTTCAGTTTACTTTGTATATTTCCTCCAATACCATTAGATCTGTACTGTACATATATAACAATTACATTAAGAGATATAACTAAACCATTTGACCCCCCCAGGCCAATTCAGACCCTTTTCACATACAGCGGGTATAGGAAAGAATTGCATTTTGTTGCTTTGCAGCCTGAAATGAAGACAGAGACAGTTTTTGTTTTATCCGGCTGTATTTACTAGTGCAACACCAACATGTCAGAAAAAAAAAAAAAAAAAAAAAATCAGAATCACTGAGTTGGAAAAAGGATCAAAATGCGGTTTCCAAAGCGAGCAAAGTCTTGTCTTGTATTGAGAGGTATAGACTCCAGAGAGAAATATATCATTTTGCCTCTGTACAAATTACTAAGACCTCATCTGGAATATGCAGTTCAGTTTTTGGCAACAGTTCACAAAAGGGATATCGGGGAACGGAAGAAAGTGAAAAGAAGGGCAACCAAACTGATGAGGCATGGAGGAGCTCAGCTATGAGGATAGATTGGAGGAATTGAATGTATTCTCACTTGAGAATAGGAGATTATATCTGGGTGGTGAGCTGTATTGGATTTCCGCCAGACATACCGTTTGGTGTTGAGGCCAAATATTATATTTTAGTCTCATCTGACCACATTATAACACCCTTTGAGGATTCTGACGACACATGGAAAAAAGGGTTATGGTCAGATGAGAATAAAATTTAATTATTTGGCCTCAACACCAAATGGTACGTCTGGTGGAAATCCAATACAGCTCCCCATCTAAATAACACCATTCCTACAGTAAAGCATAGAGGTGGTAATATCCTGTTATCGGGGTGTTTCTCTGTAGCAGGGATTGGAGCACTTGTCAAGATAGAAGAAAAATGGATGGGACAAAATACTATCATATTCTTGAGGAAAATCTGTTGCCCTCTGCCAGAAAGTCGTCAAAAGGGTAAAGGTATACCTTCCAACATGACAATGACCCAAAGCACACAGAAAAATAAAATAACCACAAAATGGTTGAAGGAGAAGGTGGTGAATGTCCTTGCATGGCCTACTAAAAGCCCAGACTTAAACCCCATTGGAAATCAGTGAAATGACTTGAAGACTGCAGTCCACAAAACGGTCACCATGAAATTTAACTGAACATGAGCAGTTCTGCAAAGAAGAGTGAGCAAATATTGCAAAGTCTAGATGTGCAAAGTTAGTAGAGACACATTAAAGCAAAATTTGGTTCAACAAAATACTGACATAAAGGGGGGGATTCTTTTTCCAACTTAGCAATTCTGCTTTCAAAATTTTTTCCCGACATGTTGGTGTTATATGTTTTACTTGGATGTTATAAGTTACACTAGTAAATACAGCTCAATAAAACAAACTGTGTCTTCGTTTCAGGCTGCAAAGCAACAAAATGTGTTTATTTTAAAGGGGGTAAATCTTTTCTTTACCCACTGTACATGACAAAATCAGCAATTTTGCTAGAAAATTACTTAGAACACCCCCCCCCCCCCAAACATTATTATTATTTTTTTTTATTTATTTTTTTTTTCAAACAGAGGCCCTGGAAAATTAAGGCTGATTTCTGTGTTTCCTGTCACTTTAAGACCCGATTCACACTAGCGCGACTTGTCAGCCTGACAAGTCGCGCTCCCTCGCGGTCCATTGACTGCTACAGGACCCGTTCTAATAGGAGCGACACAAGTTGCTCCGACTTAGAAAAAGGGTCCTGTACTACTTCGGGGCGACCTCGGAGCGACTTGCATAGACTTCCATTATGTGAAGTCCCTGCAAGTCGCTCCGAAGTCGTGGTGCATGGGAATGCACAAGTCGCCCCCCGAAGTAGTAAGGAGTCATGTCGCCCCAGTGTGAACCGAGTATAAATAGTTTGTTTTGACCAAGCTAGTCCAAACAAACTATTTCCTTTACTAAGTGGTACACTGGCTCCAAGTGCTGTATAAACTTTATCTAGCTTCTGCTACATATAGTACACACTACACAGTGCAGAGTTCCAGCCACGAGACAGACACTTTATATCTCACACCTGAAACAAAGAGTCAGCTCAGCTCAGCTGTTTTGAGTAAGCTTTGTATTCTGTGAAGACTTTGTGTTTATTCACAAAATACAAAGTTGCCCCTGAACAGCTGAGCACTGCTCAGACCGACTGACTATTTTGCCAGAACCCAGTACTGTGTACTAGATGTAGCTGAAGCTAGATACATTTCATACAATGCTTAGAGCCAGTGCAGCACTTGGTGAAGGAAAAATGAAGGTCATGTGTGCAGCCTGTGATGTCCACTGGAATGTTTTCTCCATGACATTGCAAACAGTCTGTGATTGGAAGAGAGACCTGTCACGGGACTACATTTTTTCACTGTAGGCATGAAAGGTCTGTTAGAACCCTGATGCCTCTTCTGTATCCTGCAGATACCGATCAGAGATAGTATTCCTTATCTGTAATAGGGCTGATTCAGGGCACCGGCACACACTAAAGTGCAGAACCTGGAAGTGCTTAGTGCTGGTCATTTGCAGTTTCTGTGTGTAAAGGAGAGCAGTGATGTGCCATTCACAGATCTCCTCCAATTTGGTAACCTGACAAAGGCACACTGCAGGCTGTCTAAATAACACCTCAGACCTGCATAATATGTGTAAAGGGCTAAGCTGCCACTTGGTAGCAAGTATCACAGTGCGTTTCAGAAGCTGCTGTCATTGCTGCATACATAGCAGAAAGAATATGCAGCTAATGGCCGAAAACATAGCGAGATGTAGAAACTGGAAACAGTATACATATTGTTGGGTTTCTGGTTTTAGGCAACTTTTATTTTAAAATGTTATCTATATATATATATATATATATATATATATATATATATATATATATATATATATATATATATATATATATATATATATATATATAATTTATTTATTTATTTATTAGGGATCGACCGATTATCGGCAGCCAATATGCACTTTCCCTGATATATCGGAATGGGCCACCGAGGTTACTGATATTTTGGGAAAGTGCTTGTACTGGGCAACCAGCCTGCACAGCCGCCGAAGAGAAGACACGATCAAAGCAGCATTCGGCTCTGATCGGGTTTCCATGTAAAAACTCGGGTACTCGGCCCCAAATTCAAAAAAATTACAGCATTCAAAACAGCCAAACTTGGGTGTTTTGAATGCTTTTAAGTGCAGAGGAGGGGTTTGGGTATATTACTATACTATAAGAGTACCTGTCAAAAAGAATAAATACATTTAAAAAAAAAAAAAACATTTTTTAATGTACGAAAATATCAGCCAATATTGGCCGATACCAATATGCGATGACCAAAATATCGGTATCGGCAATAAAAAAAAGGATAATCGATCGATCACTAATATATATATATATATATACATACATACATATACACACACACACACAGTACTACATTTACCACTACAAGCATCTCTGAATTCCTGAGTGATGTCTATCCAGTTGGCATTGCTCTTCCCCATCTTGTCCTGCATGGAAAGTTCCCATCCTGAGTCATCATCTTCCATGGAAGCCTTCATTACCATGGTACTAGTCACTAGTAGAACACATAAAAGGTGTTTTAGTCTCTGCCCATTTTTAGGACAGATCAAGATGACATTTTATAATAAAAACAAAATGACACATTGCAAACAGACCTATAAGCATAGTCTTTTTTTCCCTGAAAAACAAACAAAACAAAAAAAACAAGCAAGTCTCATAGGAAAACAACTAACATGTGACAACATATTGCTAGAAGTGAAGTTGTTTGTATATGCATCTGATTTTTATATTTAATGTTTTGTTCAAATGAATAAATTAAAAGGAAAATTTTAAATTCCCTGGCAGTTCTTCCTTTAGACAATTTCTTGCAGATATTATATGAAACGTGACCTTGGACAGTGTAGAAAAATGTATACGTTTTTTTTTTTTCTCACGTTTCCTAAGAGTTTAATCACACCATAGTGTATGTGATAATTCACATTAAAACCAACAATGCATACCAATGCTGTAATTATGCATTGCTATTCATTCTAGTATTAAAAAAAAAAAAAAAAGAAGAACTTGTGCTATAGTACACCAAAACACACAGATGTGAGTGCTTTCTGCACTACGGTGCGCTGTGCTGCCAATAGTAAAAGTGTAATTTTTATATGCTTTCAAGTGTGTTAGAGACCCATTTAAAACGTACAGGTTTGACCTGCATACATTATAGTGTGAACAAATACTCACAAGCAACAAACTAACTGTGTTCTCCTGGAAACTACTGATAGTAGCATAAAAAGCATACGGAAAGGAATTGCTAAGTAAATATCACCAGAAATCTGTCATGAGAAATAGAGACTGATGGTGCTGACCATTCCATCTTTAAACACTAAATCCCTAGCTGTCATGCTGATCCTACTACCTTAACCACCTCAATACAAGACACGTTGAAAATTGATCAGTCCTGATGTAGACTGCCTATCTCATTTCTTGAGGCCCTAAAATACCAGGACAGTACAAATAACCCCTTTTTGGAAAATAGACAGTTCAAGGTGATTAATAAGAGGTGTGGTGAGTTTTTAGAAGTATATAGCTTTGATGTTCAGACTTCTTTTGTTGCCTGCTTGTACTGCAGCTAGGAATCTAGCCTTTCAGTAGAGATCAGCAATAACAGCCTACTTATTTCTTTGTGCATTTTGATGTGCATGAGGGCAGTGGTTTTCCCACGTCACTCTATCCTCATTGGCTCACACACCATTGGGAGCCATTGGCTCCTGCTGCTGTTAATCACAGTCAGTTAGCCAAAAAGGAGAGAGCAGAGGCGGGGCTGAGCCGCACTGTGGGTGTGAATAAACAATGTCCAGAGGTTTGCTACTGGGGGTCACTCGGCAGGGAGGAGGGGCCCAAAATAAAGATGATCGAGGCTGCTCCATGCAAAACCATTACACAGGGAAGGCAAGTATACCATGCTTTTTTGTTTTTAAATTCCAACCTTTAGAATCACTTTTAGACCCCATTCAGACTAGTGCGACTTGTCAGCCTGACAAGTCGCGGTCGGTCGCTCGCCATTGAGTAGTACAGGACCCGTTCTAATAGAACGACTTAGAAAAAGGGTCCTGTACAACTTTGGGGCGACCTTGGAGCGACTTGCATAGACTTCCATTATGTGAAGTCCCTGCAAGTCGCACCGAAGTTGCGGTGCACGCTGTGCATCGCGACTTCACAGGTCGCCCCTCGAAGTCGGATCGCCTCAGTGTGAACCGGCTCTAAAACTTTACACTCAGTGCCACATTGTAACGTGCACCCATAGTGATGTAATGTTTGGCTGCTTATATGGTGCAATTTCTTAAGAAAGTACCTTTTTCTCAGTCTTCCCTACAACTTCCCGTCGGGGCCGCCTAGGCAACTATGTCATCAGCCTGGCCCGTTGACTCCTGGGATATCCAAGTCATTGATCCCAGAAGTCTTTGGGCATCAAATGTAGGTACGATCCCGAGATTTCCTGACTGGAACAAAGCATGCCCCACAGTGTCACTACTGCGCAGGCGCAATATTGGGAGGTGCGTGCTGGGTAGCCAAATCAAGGAAATTAAGCCCGGTCAGCTTCAGCTCCATGGCCTCAACCGCATTTGAGGGACAAAACAGAAATTATCATCTAGTAGGTAATTCTAACGTGCACATGGCTAGCAATATCTATTGCAGTTATGGTGAATAACAATATCAATGGTGTCATTAGAATGATTGTGGCTAGGAGACTGAACTCTGCTTTAAATTTGGCTTGAAGGGCTCATTGTCAGCCTGCAGACTAGAACAGTGCACACTGGTGTCCATTTTACAGGGATGGTGAGATGCGTTGTTACAACACATTGTACTGTTTAATTTTAACTTGATACAAGTGTCACAAAATATCAATTCATTCAAGTCTAAGAGCCGGTTCACACTAGCGCGACTTGTCAGGCGACTTTTCAGCCTGACAAGTCGCGCTCCCTGGCGGTCCATTGACCGCTACAGGACCCGTTCTAATAGGAGCGACACAAGTCGCTCCGACTTAGAAAAAGGGTCCTGTACTATTTGGGGGCGACCTCGGAGCGACTTGCATAGACTTCCATAATGTGAAGTCCCTGCAAGTCGCTCCGAAGTCGTGGTGCAATGTAATGCACAAGTCGCCCCCGAAGTAGTAAGGAGTCGTGTTGCCTCAGTGTGAAACACCATAGCATGTTAGAACATACTGCAGTGTAAGCTGAACTGCATACAAAAAAAAATGCACAGCTCGTTCACACAAGCCTGCATGCTAAAAGGGGCTAGTGTACATTTTGTAGGAGTGGTGTAACGCATGATTACAACACATCACATGGTTTACTTTTTTTTTTCTTCTTCTTTACTTTACTGAAGTGTCCCAAAAGGACACTTCATTCAAATCTATGCATCACAGCATTTTGTGACATACAGTGAGGTCAGCAGCACTGTATAAAACTGCTGTATTTTCACACACAGCGACCAACCTGCAGCATTATAGTGAGAGCAGGATGCATAGAAAACTATTTTCTATGTTTCCTTGCGTTTATCTCCGGTGTGAAAGAGCTCTGAAGCACCTTGATCACTAATTCTCAGTCCAGTGTTTAAATGACAACCCCCGATTCTCCAATCACTGTAAGGCTGGGTTCACATATATGCAAATTTGATGCATTTTTAACTGCATGCAATTCGCATAACATGTGAATGGCTTTCAACTAAGTCGGTTCACCTATGTCCGGGGTGGTCGCGGTGTGGCTTGAAAAAAGGGTCCTGTGTGTTTTTGGGTTTGGTTCAGGTGTGAATTCAGGGAAAAATGTGCAACTTAAAATCGCACCTGAACCGGTGAACATAAACGCACCAAACCCATGGACTGCAAACCGCAGCTGGAGCTATGTTAAGCCAGCCTAAAGCAGAATGTATAAAAGCTGGAGCAGACAGAACCTGGAGCTGCTCTACATGGCAACCACTTTAGCCTGTGAAAATAAAAGACAGCAGCTGATTGGTTGCAATGCACAACTGCTCCAGTTTTGGCAATATACAGTGCCTTATGTTATTAGAAATAAGTCCAGTGTGTGTAGAATAGGACATGTGTGAACCCAGCCTAAAGCAGAATTGATCAAAGCTGGAGCAAACAGAATCTGGAGCCGCTGTACATGGCAACCAATCAGCTGCTCCTATCTTTAGTATGTTTCTTTAGGCTGTGAAAATAAAAGAAGGCAGCTGATTGGTTTCCATGTACAGCTGCTCCAGTTTCTTAAAAAAAAAAACAACATATACAGTGCCTTATGTTATTATAAATGTGTCCAGCGTGTGAAGAATAGGACATGTGTGAACTCAGCCCAAAGCAGAATTTATAAAAGCTGGAGCTTCTTGTACATGGCAACCAATCAGCTGTTATCTTCAGCTGGTTTCTTTAAAGCGGAGTTCCACCCAGGGGATACTTTTTTTTAATAAAAATACCCCCGGGACAGTCAGGGCTAGTGCATTCCACAATGGCTAGCCTCTGATCTGTCCCAGGTTGCACTTACCTTTTAGGAGAAATACTTACCTTGAAAAAGTATTCTCCAGCGCTGCCATCTCAGGTGTGGGCAGCTTGAAGCCAGCGCGATCCTCTTCGGCGTCCTCTTCCTTCTTCTTCGGTCCCACGATGCACTGCACCGGCCCTGCCGTCACTTCCGGTGCGCGCGCGTCATCCCTCCACAGCTTCTGGGCATGCCCAGAAGCTGTTTAGAAGGGAATGACGCGCCTGCACCGGAAGTGACGTCGGGGGACGGTGCAGGCGCATTGATTCCTGGGAGCGACGACGTTCAGCTCCCAGGAATCATTGCAAAAGCCAGGAAGTGACGACTCGCCGTGGCCGCCGAGGGGAGGAAGAAGGAAGTAAGGTAAGTATATTTTCTCTACAAGGTAAGTAAAAAAAAAAAAATTGCGATAATCCATTTGTTTTTCAGGTGACCCGGAGCAAGAAGATGGAGGTAAGTATAAATTTAGGGTGGAACTCCACTTTAAGCTTTGAAAATGAAAGACAGCAGCTGATTGGTTGCCATACACAGATGCTCCAGTTTCAGTGAATCCATATACAGTGACTTATGTTATTATAAATGTGTCCAGCGTGCATAGAATAGGACCTGTGTTAACTCAGCCTAAAGCAGAATTTATCAAAGCTGGAGCAGACAGAGTCTGAAGCTGCTGTACATGGCAACCAATCAGCTGCTATCTTCAATTTGTTTCTTTAGGCTGTGACAATGAAAGACAGCAGCTGATTGGTTACCATGCACCGACGCTCCAGTTTCGGTGAATCCATATACAGTGCCTTATGTTATTATAAATGTGTCCATCGTGCATAGAATAGGACCTGTGTTAACTCAGCCTAAAGCAGAATTTATCAAAGCTGGAGCAGACAGAGTCTGAAGCTGCTGTACATGGCAACCAATCAGCTGATATCTTCAGCTTGTTTCTTTAGGCTGTGACAATGAAAGACAGCAGCTGATTGGTTGCCATGCAGAGCTGCTCCAGTTTTGGTAAATCCCTCAGAATATACAGTGTCTTAGGTTACTATAAATGTGTCCAGCGTGCATGGAACCTTTTGTGTCCTATGACAAGGAAGGTGGGTGACAGTGACACCACAAGGCATAGTAGAAGAAGCAATAGCTGTGTCCTTTCTAGTGACATAAATGAACCCTGCTCCCCCTTTCCTTGTATAATAACATGCAATACTACACCCCCCTGCTATAGCCCCACATCCCCTCTATCAGCCACATTCCCCCCTCACCTCCTTCACCGGCTTACCAAGCACTCTGCCTTTACGTTACGCCAGGAGCAGCGTGATGACGTCACGTGGGTGAGCAGCGACCCCTGTCACTCATGTGCAGAGATCAATACAGGCATACAGTCCTACACCGAAGTCAATGGCGACGATTTCGGCCTAATTGGCGACATGCAGGAAATAAATATTGCTGGTTAGCAAGGGGTGCACGCTGACTGTATGCCAGCCATCGCGAGGTTTCCTCTTCTCGCGATCCCTTGGTGTGTCATGTGTAAAATGGTTGGGTCAGCCCTGTCAATGACGTCGCAGGGTCAGATGGGCGAACAGCTGGAGGAGCAGCATCTGCTGTAGGCACACCCATTGCATACGGTGAATGTCATTGGCTGTCAGCATAGGTGGGCGCGGCTACCGCATGCTGCTGGGTTATGTGACAGCTTGGACGGAGCATGGAATGAAGGGTTGTCACCCACTTCTTATGACTAGCCATACATGGGATTTATATACCTGGTGACACTTTCTTGGTTGCTGTAGAAAAGGGATTATCACCCTATTAACACCCACCATGCCATAACAACATACCTGCTGGTGCGGTCATACTGGGCCGTCGAAAAATCACATAGGTTTTGCCCCCCCTCGGTTGAGTTTTGTGGTTGCCTGCCATCGTCCTGCCTGTGAAAAAAAAAAAAAAGGACATGTGACGTTTTCAATGTGTTTTCTATTCATTTCAATGGGAAGGTGCGTTTTTGGTACATTTTTTAGGCTCGGTTCACATTAGTGTGATGACAAACATCCCATGTGATTCGGAGCGCACTGTTCTGAAAATCACATGCGATGTCTGTGCAATGCGAATTCAGCCATACAGATCGTATGGCACAAACACGCGCAGGACCCCTTTTTGAGTCCGCACCAGAATCACACTTATGCGATCTGATTCATGTCCGAATGTCAGTTCGCACTGCAATATGTGAACTGATCTGGGGGTGTCGTTAACTTTGAATTGACACCCCCAGCGATTTGCATATGGCAGTGTGAACTGCCTGCGATGGGAATGCGATGCGGAAATTAGATTCGCAGGGTTCCTGCATCACAGAAGTGTGAACCGGGACTTGAAGTCCCGGCCGGTTCACATTGGTGCGTTGGGGGAACCCTGCAAATCTAATTTCCGCATCGCATTCCCAGCGCAGGCAGTTCACACTGCCATATGCGAACTGCTGGGAGTGTCAATACAAAGTTAATGACACCCCCAGATTAGTTGGCATATCGCAGTGCGAACTGTCAGTTCGGACATGAATCGGATGGCATAGGTGTGAACACTCATGTGATCCGATTCTGGTGCGGGCCAAAAAAAAAAGGGTCCCTCATGACTTTGGTCCGAATGTGATGCAAATTCAGCCGTACAATCTGTATGGCTAGATTCCCATCATACAGGCATTGCATGCGATTTGCAGAGCGGTGCAAATCACATGTGGTGTCTGACATCGTATATGTGTGAACCAGCTCTAAACCACACCAGACATGCATCAAAAATGCAGTATGTAGGATTTTAACCTCCTCCAGTCCGTGCTATAGCCGAAAGACGGCTACAGCGCAGACCAGGGGCGTAACTACAGGGGTTGCAGGGGTTGCAATCGCTACCGGGCCCCATGCTCCAGGGGGCCCGGTAGCAAACCAGTGGGTGAACTTCTAGGATCTCAAAGGTCACACTTGCGACCGGGCCCTGGCATTTCACCACTGTGGGGAGGCCCCAAGATTGCAGGAAGGGGGCCCACTGCAGAACTTGTGAAAGGATCCTGATGCGGGACCATAATAAAAGGCCATGCAATGAGATTAAAGAGCCCCAGGATTAGTGGGAAGAGCCCCGGGTTTGAAGGGAAGGGCCCCGGCCAGGGGTCTGGGGGGCCCTTCATGGTTTCTTGCATCGGGGCCCTGAAGGTTCTAGTTACGCCTCTGGCGCAGACCCTTATTGCCGGGAGGGCGTCCATGTATGTCCTCCCATGCATGAGCTGCCTGCGCACTGCAGAATGCGCACGGCTCGCTCAGTAATCAGCGAGTCGCTGAGACTTCCCTGATCACAGATCAGAGCAAGGGGCCAATCCTGGTCCCTTACCACGTGATCAGCTATCAGTCAATGACAGCTGATCATGTGATGTAAACAGCAGCCAGCGATCAGCTTTTTTTTTTTCCTCACGCTGTCAGTGTGAGGAGAAAAAAAAGCCGATCGCTGCTACTGTCAGAGGGAAATCGGTCCCGAAGAGGAGATGGGCATAAGTGCCACCTACCAGAGCCACTTATCAGTGCCAGTGAGTGCCCCCATCATGAATGCTCCCCATAAGTGTCACCTACCAGTGCCTATCATTGCCCATCAGTGCCACCTACCAGTGCCCTTCAGTGCAGCCTATCAGGGCCTGTCAGTACCGCCTCATCAGCACACATCAATGAAGGAGAAAAATGACCTGTTTGCAAAATTTGTTTACAAACTATAAAAACATTCTTTTTTTCCAAAATATTAGGTCTTTTTTTTTTTGTTCAGCAAAAAATAAAACCCCAGCAGTGTTTAAATAACACCAAAAGAAAGATCAATTTGTTTGAGAAAAATGATAAAAATTTCATTTAGGTACAGTGTTGCATGACTGTGCAATTGTCATTCAAAGTGCGACAGCGCTTAAAGCTGAGAATTGGCCTGAGCCGGAAGGGGGTGAAAGTGCCCAGTAGGCAAGTGGTTAAAAATGTGAATGACCCGCAACTGACTGGAGTGAAGTGTTCCATTGAATTTAATGGTCATGCATTTTTCTTCTGCTTTTTGTACGGAAAAAAAAAAAAAAAAGGAAGAAAAACCAAAAAGGGCCTTTAACCACTTGACCTTTGAAAAATTTTCCCCCCATCATGACCAGGCCATTTTTTGCTCTACACCACAGCGTTATTTTATCTGACAATTGCGCGGTTCATGCAATGCTGTACACAAATGAAATTACCATCATCATTTTTTTTTCCCCACAAATAAAGCTTTCTTTTGGTGGTATTTGATCACCGCTTCGTTTTTTATTTTTTGCACTATAATTAAAAGGGATTGACCATTTTGCACACAAAAAAAAAATATATATTTTTTACTTTCTGCTATAAAACATATCCAATACAAAAATATTTTAAAATCAAATTTCTTCATAAGTTTAGGCCAATATGTATTCTGTTACATATATTTCTGGTAAAAACAAATCCCAATAAGCGTATATTAATTGGTTTTCACAAAAGTTATTGCATCTACAAACTAAGGTATATATGCTGGAATTTTCTTTTTTTTTTTTTTATATACTAGTAATGGCGGCGATCAGCGAGTTATAGTGGGACTGCAATATTGCGGCAGACATTCTGACACCAACTAACACTTTTGACACTTTGTGGGAACGAGTGACACTAAAGCCCCGTACACACGCACAGATTGTTGGCCGTAAATTGTTGGCCATTGTCCGATCGGCCGATTGTCGGCTTGTTAGTATGATGCTTCCGACAACCAACTGCGAATTTTCGGCCGAAAAAAATCTGGTGTGCATGCTATAAAATTTTTGTTGGCCAACAACAGAACGGCCGATTGTTCCTCGGTCAGTACAGATTTCGGCAGACAAAGATCAGATGAGCAAGACTGGGCATGCTCAGAGAAGAAAAACACACGGAAAGTCAACCAGAACATGACATCACTTCTGAAGTTGGTTTTTGTTGGCCAACAAAAGTCCAGTGCAAGTCTAGAGCACATTTCAACCAACACAACAACACTGGACAAAAGTCGGTCGATCGGTCGGCCAACAATCTGTGCGTGTGTACGGGGCTTAATACAGAGATCAGTGCCAAAAATATGCGCTGTCACTGTACTAATGACACTGGCTGGGAAGGGGTTAAACAACTAGGGCGATCAAAGGGCTAACTGTGCGCCTAACAAAGTGATTAGATGTACACAGTGTGGTGTTTTTATTAAGGGATGTGCTGGATTTTATTCCCTGCTTTGCAGGAAAACAAAATCCACCACATCCCTCCTGACAGGACAGAGCTCTGCATTGTTTACATATGCAGAGCTCCGTCCTGTGTCTTTCCTCACAGATCAGCCGCTGCTGGCGGACATTCATCGGCCTGCACCCACTCATCGGCTTCTGCTGTGACTAATCCCAGCAGAAGTGGTGCACTGGTGGCAAAAATGCACCCCGCTTTGTGAATAGCCCCGCAGTCTTCTGGGACCTGTGACATGTTCTAGAAGACTGGGGGGGAGAGGAGAGCTTCAGCTTGGATCACCTAAAGCAGAACTTGTCCTTTTGGGTGGAGCTCTGCTTTAATAACAAAGTAGACACGCTATAAAGTTTATAAAAAACTGCTTCTCTTTCTTGGGTTTAACCACTTGCCTACCCATACATGTTAAAATTCAGAAGTTTTCTTTGCTAAAGAAAATACTTAGAACCCCCAAACAAACCATCTATATTTTCTGAAAGCAGAGGCCTTGGAGAATAAAATGGGGATTGTTGCAATTCTTTAGGTCACAAATTTGCACAGCTGTTTTTCAAAAACAAACTTTTAGGAAAAAATACACTTTAACTTTGGTGCACACAAACAACATAATATCTAATTCTTTTGACAAAATATAAAAGATAATGTTCGATTGTATAAAGAGATACCAAACATGTCAAGACTGAAAATTGTGCACGCCTACGAAATGGCGACAAACGACAGTACCTAAAATTGTTCATAAGCGACACTTTAAAAGCTTTTACAGGCTACCAGTTTTGACCCCGTTCACACCTGGGCATTTGCAAATGTAGGTAGAATTGCTGCAATTCTGCCAGCGATCCCAAAACACTCTGCAAAACTGACATTTCGCACCAGGCTTGTTCAGCTGCCATTCATTTTCAGTGGCATCTAAACGCGGGTGTGGCTCTGCTGCCAAATCACTCTGCAGTCGAGGCAAACCGCATCATGCAAAGCTTGTCGCTTGAAGCTCCTGCTCCTTTTTTGAGCAACACGCTTTCAACTATACTGTTTGTCACAATTTATCATGCAACAATTGCATGCAGGATGGCACCTGCACATACAAAACGATTGTTCATTGAACAGAAATTCTTATCATAGCTGAGTGAAAACCAAACATTGCTATCATACAACAACATTATTTTAAAATAATCATAAGTTGACTGTAAATGTCTAGGTACTTTTTTTTTTAGTATTGACAAATGGCACAGGACTGCATAATACACAGAGCGCTGGGCACAGGACTACATCGTACACGCACTGGGCACAGGACTACATAGTACACAGAGCACTGGGCACAGGACTGCATAGTACACAGAGCGCTGGGCACAGGACTGCATAGTACACAGAGCGCTGGGCACAGGACTGCATAATACACAGAGCACTGGGCACAGGACTGCATAATACACAGAGCACTGGGCACAGGACTGCATAATACACAGAGCACTGGGCACAGGACTACATAGTACACAGAGCGCTGGGCACAGGACTGCATAATACACAGAGCCCTGGGCACAGGACTCCATACTACACAGAGCGCTGGGCACAGGACTACATACTACACAGGGCGCTGGGCACAGGACTACATACTACACAGGGCGCTGGGCACAGGACTACATACTACACAGGGCGCTGGGCACAGGACTACATACTACACAGGGCGCTGGGCAGAGGACTACATACTACACAGGGCGCTGGGCACAGGGCTACATACTACACAGGGCGCTGGGCACAGGACTACATGGTACACAGAGCGCTGGGCACAGGACTACATGGTACACAGAGCGCTGGGCACAGGACTACATGGTACACAGAGCGCTGGGCACAGAACTACATGGTACACAGAGCGCTGGGCACAGAACTACATAGTATGCAGAGCGCTGGGCACAGGACTACATAGTACACAGAGCGCTGGGCACAGGACTACAACATAGTTCACATATCCAAAATGAAAACAAAAGTTTTGCCTATAGTTCTACTTTAAAGAGGAAGTAAACCCTCCTCTACAACTTTTACCTATAGGTAAGCCTATGATAAGGCTTACCTATAGGTACTGTAAATATCTCCTAAACATGTACCGTTTAGGAGATATTTACCTTACATGCAGCCAGTGACGTCACTGGCGCATGCGCTCTGAAGGAACGGCCGCTCGTGACTGTCGGCTCTCGCGCGCGTGTGACGTCACCGCGGCTCCGGCCAATCAGATGGCCGGATGCCGCGATCCCGGAAAACGGGCGACTGGACATGTCGCCCGTAATAGAGGTGAGTGAGCGGCACGGCGGGGGCTCATTCTAAGGTAAGTATTGCATAATGAGCTAGTATGCGATGCATACTAGCTCATTATGTCTTTCTCTTGCAGGGTGAAAAAAAAATAAATAAAAATGCGAGTTTACAACCTCTTTAAAAGGTAAAAAAATCTTTTATAATCACTTTAACACAAAGCACGTTAATGTACCTGTGCTAACGTAGTGTGACAGTGAGTCACCAACAACCACATGCAAAGGTGTACCTGACTAATTGGAATGGGTTGTTTGGTTAAGTCAGTGAATTATTCAGTGGTTGGTATAGCAAAGCTGGAAAGAGATTGTATATAATTCTGTGATTCTACTGTTGTAAGCATTTTTGTTAAATTTCGCTGCCACCTAATGGATGGAAACTGTTATTGCACATATAGTTAGGGCCATAAATATTTGGACCCAGGCACAATTTTCATTCGTTTGGCTCTGTATGACCCCAGAATAAAATTAAAATGAAACAATCCAAATTAATTTGAAGGGCAGACTTTCAGCTTTAATTCAAGGGGTTGAATATAAATATCAAGTATAAATTTAAGGAATTGCAACCAATTTTTTTTTATACACAGTCCCCCCCCCCCCCCCATTTTCAGGGGCTCAAAAGTAATTGGACAAGTAAATATAAAATCATAAATAAAATGTTAATTTTTAATATTTTGTTGAGAATCCTTTCCTGGCAATGACTTCCTGAAGTAGTCTGGAAACCATGGACATTACCAAAGACTGGGTTTTCTCCTTTCTGATGCTTTGCCAGGCTCTAACTGCAGCTGTCTTCAGTTCTTGGTTTGTGGGTCTTTCTGCCTTTAGTTTTGCCTTAAGTTAAATGCATGCTCAAATTGGTTTGAGATCAGGTAATTGACTTGGCTATTGCAGAAAATTCCACTTTTCCTTCAAAAGTTCCTGGGTTGCTTTTGCAGTGTGTTTTGTATCATTGTCCATCTGTACTGTGAAGAGCCATCCAATCAACTTTGCTGCATTTGGCTGAATCTGAGCTGATACAGGTATATCTCTAAAAACTGCAGAATTCATCTGGCTGCTTCTGTCACATCATCAATTAACACCAATGACCAAGTGACACTGGAAGCCATGCATGCCCATGCTATTACACTGCCTCCACCATGTTTTACAGATGACGTTGTGTGCTCATGAGCTATTCCAAGCCTTCCCCACACTTTTTTTCCCGTCATTCTGGTACAGATTCATCTTAGTTTCATCTGTCCAAAGAATGCTTTTCCAGACATTTTTTGGCAAAGTCTAATCTGTTTTTTCTATTCTTCAGGCTTATGAATGGTTTGCACCTTGTATTGAACCCTCTATTTGCTCTCATGAAGGCTTCTCTTGATTTTAGACTTTGACAATGATACGCCTACCTCCTGGAGAGTGTTCTTCACTTGTCTGGATGCTGTGAATGGGTTTTTCTTTACCATAGGGAGGATCCTGCGATCATCCACCACTGTTGTCTTCCGTGGACGTCCAGGTCTTTTTATGTTGCTAAGCTCACCAGTGTGTTCTTCTTTCCTCAGAATGTACCAAACGGTTGATTTGGCCACTCCTAATGTTGCTGCTTGCTGTCTCTGATGGATTTGTTTAGTTTTTGAAGCCTTACAATGGCCTGTTTCAGTTGCGTAGACAGCTCCTTTGATGTAGGTTCACAGCAATAGATTCCAAATGCAAATACCACACTTAGAATCAACTCCAGACCTTAATTGATGAAGAAATAAAGAAGGAGTAGCTAACACCTGACCATGAAACAGCTTTTGATTCAATTGTCCAATTACATTTCGTCCCTTGAAAAGGGGATGATGGCTTTTCCTCCAATTTGGATGTATAATACATACCCTCAAATTAAACCTGAGAGTGTGCACTTTTAGCCCATATCCATTATACAACTATAGCTTGCATAGGTTTTGGTAAATACCTGAAAAAACTACAATTGGGCCTGTGTCCAAATATATATAGACCTAACTGTATTTACAAGCATTGTACAGTTTGCTGCTTTAAAAGTATGGATGAGAACTAGAAAACATTTGGTCAATCTTTACCAAAACTTTGTCCCCTGTCCTCCAGATCTTGGGCGCTTATATCAATCATCTACCAAATCTTGCATGCTTTTCTTTCAAAATGTGATCATTCATTATCCAAATCTTGGACATCCCCCACACCTTGTTCAATTAAAGAAATCTTAATTTTATTGTCAAAAGGTCTGTATTTTTCACCCTGAAACAAATTAATACTTCATCTAAAAAGACATCAAAATCATGTGTCAGTCAGGAATAAGTTGAGTGTCAGAGGCAAGTAATAGAGTAAGGTATATGATCACATGCCAGAGTCAATCATGGGGTGTAAGTTTCAGTTGCCAGGTGTTTTTTCTGATGCCAGATTCTGATACTAGATACTAAGTACTAAAGTCAGCTATCAGGCATAAGATTCTTTTGGCATATGTTAAAAGTCTAATATCAGTGTTATGCCCGTTTTACACTGGTATGCGCTCCAACTTTGAGAGCACATGCTGCATGAGGTGCATAAATCAATGGTTCCCTATAATAGCCATCCTAACTGGTCCGACTTTGAAAAAGTTTCCTGCACTACCCTGGTATATTTTCAGCCCATTGAATAGCATTGAAGTCGGATCATCATCTTAACTGATCCGACTTGTGGCATGCGACTTGTGCTCTGAGCATCTTGAAAGGAAACCCCACGCTAAAATAAAAAAAAATAAAAAACACTATGGGGTCCCCCCTCAAAATCCGTACCAGCCCATTATCTAAGCATGCAGCCCAGCGGGTCATGAAAGGGGGGAGAATAAGGGCCCCCCCTCCCAGACCATACCAGGCCACATGCCCTCAACATGCGGAGGTGGGTGTTTTGGAGCGGGGGGGCTCTGCGCCCCCCACTCAAAAGCACCATGTCCCCATGTTGATGGGGACAAGGGCCTCTTCCCGACAACCCTGGGCGGTGGTTGTGGGGGGGGTCTGCAGGCAGGGGGCTTATCAGAATATGTAAGCCCCCTTTAACAGGGGGGCCCCCAGATCCCAGCCCCCCATGTGAATGAGCATGGGGTACATTGTACTCCTACCCAATCACCCCCCCCCTCCCAAAAAAAAGCAGTGTAAACAAAAACAAGAGATAGTTTTTGATAGGTCCTTTATTAAAAATCAAGAATGTCCCCCGTTGTAGCTCCAACGTGTCTTCATCCCCTGGGTTCGTCTCCCTTCCCCACGCTGATGTCTTCTCCCGATGCTAGCTCCCACAGTTGTGCCACCTCCGTTCTCTGGGGCACGATGGCTACATTTGCATCGCACAGACATCGCATGTGATGTGCACAGCAATACTGTGCTAATCACGTGAGATGTCTGGCATTGCATTAATGTGAACCCAGACAGATGGTGGGTAAAATAAAAAAATCTGGACAGGGGTTATAACCTCCTTTGCTGTATCCAAAATGGAAAAAAAGAAAAAAGTTTTGACTATAGTTTTTCTTTATCTTTTCTGGTGAAACTCTTTATTTTACAGAAGTCAAACAGAAAATTTCAGGAACCATGGTTCAAAAAAAAAAAAAAAAAAAAAACACAACACAACCTCCATCTTAAACAATACTTACCCAGACTTTTTTCAAATGTGGTAACCATGGTTAAATAATTCTGCTTATATCAATCTCGACAACTCTTTGCTCTCTCTTTAACACACTTTGAAGCCTACACTGATATCCATCCCCCCTCCCCACCTTCTTCCCTTTCCCCTCTTCGTTGATTACCCCCCTTTTTTTTTTACGTTTTTTTTTTTTTTTTGTATGGTCTCTTCATTATCCTTCTCTTATCACAGATATTGCACAAACTAATAGTACCAACTCCTAGACAACTGACTGTATCTAGTTGTGTTATATGCAAGTATGATCAAAGAACAATCTGCCCTGATGTCAGACTTCATCAGTTATTGTACGATTTCAAAGCCGCATGTCAGTGCAACTTCAGGTGCGACATGGAAGACATCTGTGCAGCTTCATGCACAGATGCTTATGCAAGTCACACCCAAAATTGCCAGTGTAGGAACTACTTTTTCAGATTGATGCATGAATGATGTGGCACCGCAAAGTCGGCGTCGCACCAATTTAAACAATGCAATTGCTGGTCATCGGGTGCAACTTGTCATGTGATTTGACCTGTCAAATTCCATGACAAGACAAGTCTCTCCAATTTGAACAAGGGCTAACGCTGAAACCTGACTCCAATACCTGACTGATACACACAGTTTTGAAAGTTAGCTCAGATGAATGACATCAGGGTGACACATCACTCCAAATTGTGACTCTGACACATGCAACTAGACACACACTTGATTCTGTCATTTTAAATTACTACGATCGGATTTTGTAATCGGAGTTTGATTCCTGATATGAATGCCTGACACTGTCATCTGCTTTAAAGAACTGAAGTTTGATACCTGACCTATGCCAAGGTCTGCAACGTAACGTTTGACTCGAGGAGGACAAATTATTATGATTTGGAGCAGTAGATATGCAAGACTAATGGATAAATGGGGATGACAGCTGATGGTAAACAAAAGGTTTTAGAAGACATAAAGCATAATTAAATGACCAATTTTATTTGTTCCAGTCTAAGGTTGTTAGGAGTTTCTACAGTTTCTGAGACTTTGAAGGGAGGGTAGAAGAATTCAGTATACAGTGGGGAAAACTTATTTGATCCCCTGCAGATTTTGTAAGTTTGCCCACTTACAAAGAAATGAAGGGTCTATAGTTTTTATCATAGGTGTATTTTAAATGATAGCGACAGAATATCAACCAAAAATCCAGAAAAAACAAAAAAAACACACAGGATACAAAATGTTATAAATTGAGTTGCAGTTCAGTGAGTAAAATAAGTATTTGATCCCCAAGCAAAACATGACTTAGGACTTGATGGAGAAACCCTTGTTGGTAAGCACAGAGGTAAGACGTTTCTTGTAGTTCAATACTTACCAGGTTTGCACACATCTCGGGAGATTTTTTGATCCACTCTTCTCTAAATCCTTAAGGTTTCTTGGCAACTCAATTAGGGTCTGGAGACTGTCGCCACTCCAGGACCTTAATGTGCTTCTTCTTGAGCCACTCCTTTGTTGCCTTGGCAGTATGTTTTGGGCCTTTGTCATGCTGAAAGACCCTTCCACGACCCATCTTCAGTGTTCTGGCTGAGGGAAGAAGGTTCTCATCCAATTAGGCAAAAATCAGCCTGTACCCTTAGCAGAGAAACAGCCCTAAATCAGGTTTCCACCTCCATGCTTGATTGTAGGGATGGTGTTCTTAGGGTCATAGTCAGCATTTTTCTTCCTCTAAACACGGCGAGTCAAATTGATGCCAAAGAGCTAAATTTTGGTCTCATCTAACCACAGCACTTTCTCCCAATCCTTCTCTGAACCATTTAGATGTTCATTGGCATAACTGTACATGTGCCTTCTGTGCTGACTATGACCCTAAGAACACCATCCCTACAGTCAAGCACAGAGGTGAAAACATTATGCTTTGGGGCTTTTTCTCTGCTAAAAGGTACGGACCGACTTTGCTGCATTGAGGGGCCAATGGATGGGGCCATGTATTGTAAAATCTTGAACTAGTATTGAAAAATCTTGAATCTTGATCTAGACCCTTCTTCCCTCATCCAAAACACTGAAGATGGGTCATGGATGGGTCTTCCAGCATGACAATGACCCCAAAACAAACCACCAAGGCAACTAAGGAGTGGTTCAAGAAGAAGCATATTAAGACCATTGAGTGGCCTAGCCAGTCTCCAGACCCTAATCCTATAGAAAATGTATGGAGGGGGCTGAAACTGAGTTGCCAAGCGATAGCCAAGAAACTTTAGGAAATTAGAGAAGATCTGCGAAGAAGAATTTACCAAAATCCCTCCAGAGATGCGTGCAAACATGGTCACTAACTGAAACCTCTTACCTCTTTGCTTGCCAGCAAGGGTTTCTCCACCAAGTCCTAAGTCATGTTTTGCTTGGGGATCAAATACTTATTTTACTCACTGAACTGCAACTGATAAAAATTATAGACCCTACATTTCTTTGTACATAGGCAAACTTACAAAATCTACAGGGGATCAAATAAATAATTTTCCCCACTGTATGTGGACATGGAATGATTGTCCTGGTTCCCTGGTGGCATCCATTTTTCCTTATCTTGGACACACACACACTTTTTTCTGCTATCTCTACTTCTCCCCATTTATTATGTTTGAGCAGAATAGTCACATTGTTGCCTGACCTCTACTCATCTTTTCCACACAAACCCAGGGCTTTTTTTTTCAGCTTGAACTTGGTGGAACTCTGTTCCACCACCTCTGGCTCAGGCCCTCTGCTGCCTGGTCACCACTATCACTTGTAAACACAGAAATGGGACTTCTCTGTTTACAAGTGACAGCTTGTCTCCCAACTGCTCTCACAGATCTGATCTCCTGTGCGAACAAGGGAGATGCAGGTGCAGAGCACATCCCGACTCCCCAACTGGAAGTTCTCCCTGCAAGTGAGAGAGGAAGAGCCACCTACAGTGTGCAGGGAAGAACTAGAGCTGGCTGGGTGCTTCAGTTTAACACAGCAACACAAGTAAAGCCCCGTACACACGATAAGAAAATCTGAAGGGAAATTTCGTCCGACGACAGATCTGCCGATTTTCGGATTGTTAGTATGGTGCTTTCGACAGCCGACTCCGACTTTTCTGCTGACAAAATCCTGACGTGCAGGCTATAAAATTTTTGTTGTCCGAAATACAACGTCTGATTTTCGTCTCATTAGTACAGATTGACGGAAAAAAAGAGCAAGACTAGGCATGCTCAGAGATGAAAGAATACATACAAAGCAATCCAACACATGACATCACTTCTGAAGTAGAATTCTGTCGTACGGGAAAATTCTTATGAAAAAAACCTCTTCACTTTCCACATCAGACTAGCATGCCACAAAAAACGGACGACAGATCTTTCGATAATCTGATCGTGTGTACGGGGCTTTAGACATGTGGAAGATGGTGGAGCTTTTAAGGGAGGGAGGGAAAAGATGGGGCAGTGGAAGGGTGGTTGCATGTAGAAGCAGCTGTGGAAGAAGGTTGAACTCTGTGTGTAGTGCACCCCTGAACTCTGCACTATGTATGTAGCACATCCCTAAACTCTGCATGTAGAACACCCTGAAACTCTGCACTCTGTGTATAACATCCTCTTCCCACCGAAGTTTACACCCTGTACAGAAGTCACGCTTGGTATTTAATGCCCCTTTAGGACCCTCGTTAATAAAATTTGACCACACCCACTCTTTGATGTGGTTTGGAGGGTGTGTGTGTGTGTGTGTGTGTGTGTGGGGGGTCATGGTTAAGTTCCCGCACCTATTTTTTGAGAAAAAAAGCCCTGCACATTCTTGTACAACATTTTTGGCTCCAACTCTCTGGACTTTCAACCTTAGATTCTTATTTCCTTAGTCTGTTCTTCCCTATCATCTCCTTTTGTTAGTCATTACTTGTTTTTGTTGTTTAGTTCAAAATTAGGTTTCTTCAAGATGATCTTATCCAGTCGATCAATATTCTCTTTCATAGTATGGATAGATAAAAACAGCAGGTTGGGGCGTGGCTAGGTCATGGCGGTGTGAGGACGTCTTCTCCTGGTGCTCCCGCTCCCTAGCCTCCCTAACCGGTTGATATTCGCTATACAGGCTGACATGAGCACCTATAAACGCCGCAGAACGAAGACTGCTTCTAGGGCATCCTCCTCAGCTCCCATCCGCAGCTTCTTCCAGGACTCCACGGCACAGGGGTCGCGGTCTCCAGTGGTAGGCCCGAGCCGCGGTCTTGCCTCGCCCACCATCTCCCCGCTATCGGCGGCTGCCTCCACCCGACCCTCCACACCAGCGATGATGTCCCAGGGCTCTCTGACGTCCCCGCTGCCCTCCTTGGTGACGGATCCGGCGGAGGAACGGGACATCTGGCCTTTACTCCGATCCCTGCCTACCAAGCAAGATATGGAGGCCATGGTGGCCCAGGTGAGGGAACAGCACCGCCGAGACTTCGATGTATCGCAAGTGACTGCCCGAGTGACGGCTGGGGAATCTGTTATAGAGGACTTGCAATCCCGGGTTGCCCGTCTGGAGCGGGAGCAGGCCTCCCACGCGGATGCTTTGGCAGAGCAGCAGCTGCGGCTCAAGGACATGGAGAACCGGAGCCGCCGTAACAACTTGCGGCTCCGGGGCATTCCCGAGGCTACTGGCCGTGAGGACCTTGTGGCCACAGTTCAGGCCATTCTGTCCGACGTTCTACCGCAAGACCCCCCTGTGGAATTCGTATTTGATCGCCTTCATCGGGCCCTGGGCCCCCGCTCACAGGACGCCGCCAGACCGCGGGATGTAATCTGTCGTTTACACCGTTTCACAGTGAAAGAACAGATCCTGAGGGCGGCGTGGTTGAAGGGCCCAGTGGACTTCGATGGAGCCCAAGTCACTATCTTCCCGGACATCTCCAGGGGCACACTGAGCCGCAGGGCTATGTTGAAGCCTCTCCTGGAGCGGCTCAGATCTCGGGATGCCACCTACAGATGGGGGTTCCCCCTTCAGCTCAACGTACGGCGGAATGGCGCCTCCTTTGCTCTTCGCAGGCACGAAGATCTGCCAGCTTTGTTCCGGTTTGCCGACATGTCCCCGCTTGAACTCCCGAACTGGCTGGCGAGACTCCCGGATCGTGAGGTTCGCTCCTCTAGCGGCAGCTCCTCGAGGCCCCGCTTCTCAGGGCAGAGGCGCTCTCGGGGAATCTCGGGGTCCCGGCCCGCTGGTCCTGAGCTGACATCACCGGAGCCCTGAAGCGCGCAGATGTGGACTCCTGCAGCCGTGAGTTTGACTTTGGCCCTGTGTTGATCCCCTCAGGGGACCCCCCCTCCTCTCTTCATCTCCCCCCCCCCATTATCCCCCCCTTTTTTTCCATTTGTACTGACCCCCTCCACCCATGCTGGCCTGTCCCGGCAGCCTGCTGCACTAGGCACGGAGTAGGGGGTACGGGTCCGCATTTGCCATCTGTGGCTGTCCATCTCATGCACGGCTTTATGCACCCATTGACCCCCGGTACTTTGATTTATTGGAGAACCCGCCCGGAACAATGAACACTGGGGTCATGGGGTGGGTCTCCTTGCCTGCTGTCCCCGTGTGGGTGAATGTCGGTGACCGATCTGCGGATTGTGGAGGATTGCACTGGCCGCTGGGGCTCTTCCCCTACTGTCAAGCCCTTCTATGCTATGTCGCACTCACTGGATGGCCTCGGACCTCCTCCTGTATGGATGCACCCCTTGCTTGTGCTCACTGTCTTTTATTTTATTTTCTGCTATTGTTAGATGTCCATACTCAGGGATATGTCGATGGCTGCTAAGGTTTACTGTGCTGGGGAGGATCCGCTCCCTCCCCCCCTTTTTTTCTCCCCCTCCTTTTCCCCCCCCCTCCTACCCTCTCCCTCCCCTTCCCCCCCTCCCCTCCCCCCTCTCCCCCTCCTCCACCCCCCCTCCCCCCTCATCCACCCTCTCCCACCTCATCCACCCTTTCCCCTCTCCTCTCTGTTCGCTTTCTCCATGCCTCAATTTAGTTCTATTTCCATACCATGATGTTTTCTCGATTCTGCTCTTATTTATACGCCTCTCTAACTGTAACGAGTTTATTAGCGAGGTGGTGCGCGGAGAGAGGGTGTGAAGATAGCGCAGTTTGGGGCTTCATACCAAGGCAGTGTTAACTGTCTTCCTTTCATAGTGTCCGGAGTGCTGTACTGGCGCCGTTTCTCCGCCACCATATTCGACAGGGGTGCTTTACGCAGATCTTTCATATTGCTATGCTTTCTTTGTCCGTGAGGCACAATTGGTTTCCAGGCATATGAAGGTGGTATCCGCCTGGCCTTACTCGCATCCCCTGCAGTCGGGTTGCGGTACGCTTATTGCCTGACTCGTCCGATATAATAATCTGCTGGTTGCATCATGTTTCCCCCTCCTCCCTCTCTTTCCCTGTCTTTCCCCCCATGTCCTGTTTCCCCCCCCCTCCCCCCTCCCCCTTGGGCTGCTGTTGTTGTATGTCACTGCTCGCGGATGCAGGGTTCCTCTGCCCTCACGGGTTCCCTTGCTACTGCTCTTGGGTTATTGCACTATGTTTTCCTTTATATTGCCTGTATACTTATAAGTTGTTTTATGGTACCGGTTTGGGGAGGTCTGGGGAGTGGCCACCTTCCTCTCCTTGTGGTGTCCCTCCTCGTTCCCCACGTAGGGTGTTCCCTGAGGTCCCACCTGCTCTGCCCGTTATTTGGACCTGTGGGTCGAACCTCTCGGTTCCTGGAGACTAGGTCTCTCTAGTGCGTTTGGCACTGTAGCACATATTTCCGGTGCACTGGTTGTGCACCTCCTCTTTCTCTTCCTTTTTCCATCTATTCCTCCCTCCTTTTTCTTTCCTCGCTCCCCTCCTTATTCCCCCCTTTTTTTTTTTTTTTTCTGTTGTTTGGGGTGGGGGGGGTGGCTTCCCCCCGGGCGGACCCGATACGCCTGGTCTCTCTGAATGTTAAGGGACTGAATACCCCTGAGAAACGTTCGATAGTTCTCTCTGATCTTCATCGCCTCCGTGCCCAGGTTGGTTTTTTACAGGAGACTCATTTTAAGTCTAGCAAGATCCCTAAGCTAGGAGACCATCGGTATCCCGTGGTCTATCACAGCTGCTCTTCTGATTCCAAGACTAAGGGGGTTTGTATACTGCTCCATAATCGTGTCCCATGGATGCTCTCGGACTCGTGGAGTGACGATTCAGGCCGTGCTCTCTTTGTGAAGGGGCGTCTGGGGACCAGGATGGTTACATTAGTTAACCTTTATTTTCCCAATACTAACCAGGTGTCGTTTTTTGAATCTTTGCTCTCACAGCTTGCAGAATTTGCAGAGGGGCAGATCATTCTTGGGGGAGATTTTAACTTGGCGCTGGATCCAGTAGTGGATACCTCTAGAGGCTCATCTCATCTTTCCTATTCTGCTCTGAAGCGCTTCAAAAAGCTGTACTATGCCTTTCGTCTGGTGGATCCCTGGCGCATTCTCAACACAGGGGTGCGGGACTACACATTCTATTCCCCTCCACATGCGTCTTATTCCCGCATCGATTTCTTTTTACTGCCTCAGGCCTTGCTTCCCAACGTCCTTTCTGCATCTATTGGCTCCATTACCATATCTGACCACGCTCCGGTCCTTATGGACCTGGACCTGGGGTTACCAGAGTGCCCACAATGGCAGTGGCGGAATGCCAGGATTCTGCTATTATGGAGGAGATGAGCACGGAGCTTCGGAACTTTTTTGCCTCCAACGTGACAGCCGAGAGTCCCCCTCTGATGGTGTGGGAGGCGCACAAGAGCTACATGCGCGGAGTCCTCATCAAGATCGGGTCACGCCGCAAGAGGGAGAGGGTCCAACAGATGTGTGACCTCTTTACTAACATAGGCAAACTTGAGTTGGTCCACAAGCGATCCCAGGCCCAGTCTACCCTTCAGGAACTCACTGTTCTCAGGGATCAACTACGTTCCTTAGTCCTCTATCGTGCGAAGGCCGCATTGGCCAAATGTCGACGGACATTCTACGAACACGTAGACAAATGCGGGAAACTGTTGGCGCGGGCTCTTCGTAAGCAGAAGGCCCATACTTTTGTCCCGGAGATCGCGACCTCCTCGGGCCAGAGGGTGCACTCTACGGCGGATATTGCAGAATCCTTCCGACAGTACTATTCTACTCTTTATAATTTGTCGCCTGCCTTGGAGCCGTCCTCTAGGGAAGCCAAACTGGAGGCGATCCGGTCTTATATCTCTGGGTCAGGCCTCCCTTCCATTCCGGAGGAAGAGGTGGAGAAGTTAGACGAACCTATAAGACCCGACGAGCTTCTGATGGCTATGACAGCGATGCAGACGGGCAAGGCCCCGGGCCCAGACGGTTACTCCCTCCGTTACTATAAATGTTTTAGCGATCTCCTCTCGCCTCACTTCCTTGCCGCGTACAACTCGGCGGGTGAGGGGGCGAGGTTCCCGACAGATTCACTCCGGGCAAACATCACGGTTCTCGCCAAGGAGGGGAAGGACCCCCTCCTTTGTACGAGTTATAGACCGATTTCGCTTCTGAATGTTGACCTAAAGCTCTTTACTAAGGTTTTGGCCTCTAGGCTGGCTCCGCTGCTCCCACAGCTTATCCATGACGACCAGGTGGGCTTTATCGCTTCTCGGGAGGCCCGAGACAATACTACCAAGGCAACTGACTTGGTGCACTTTGCCTGTTCCCGACGAATCCCGACTTTAGTTCTGTCAACAGATGCCGAGAAGGCATTTGACCGGGTGAACTGGGACTTCCTTTTTGCCACAATGGAGCATGTGGGGATGGGGGACCGCCTATTGTCCTGGATTCGGGCTATTTATTCTGCTCCCTCAGCGAGAGTTCGAGTTAACGGATCTGAACCCTTGGTTATTTCTAACGGTACTCGTCAGGGCTGTCCCCTCTCCCCACTGATCTTTGTTCTAACACTGGAGCCATTTCTGCGCTCGGTGCGAGCTAATTTGGACGTCACTGGGTTGGAGATGTCGGCGACGGAATCCCCGAAGGTGGCGGCGTACGCGGATGACCTCCTCTTTTTTCTCACCAAGCCTCTTCTTTCCCTCCGCAACTTGATGTGTGAGTTTCATAATTACGAGTCTCTTTCATTTTATAAGATCAATCAAGCTAAATCCGAGGCACTGGCGGTGGCGATACCGACCACTCTTGCCACTCTTCTTCGACATGATTTCCCCTTTAAGTGGGGGTCGTCTCATATTCAATACCTGGGGATTTCTCTTCCGAATTGCCCTGACAGAATCTATGACTGTAATTTTCCTCCCCTGATGGCTCGAATTAAGAAGGATGTGGACGAGTGGCGCACCGGCAGATTTTCGTGGTTTGGGCGCTGTAATGTTCTCAAAATGAACGTGATGCCCCGCTTGTTGTATGTGTTCCAGGCCTTGCCGGTTGCTGTCCCATCCCATTTCCTTAAGAAGATAAACCAACTGTTTAGAGACTTCCTGTGGATTAGAGGCCCCCCACGGTTGGCCCTACGTGTTCTCCGCATGCCTAAATTAAGTGGCGGTATGGCCCTGCCGGACGCAGTGGCCTACTACGAGGCCTGCCACGTCTCGCATCCTTGATTGGTACCGCCATGGCTCACTGAAGCAGTGGGTACGGTTGGAGCGGCTTTCAGTGGAGTCTCCTCCGGAATTGTTGCTATGGACTCCTTCCTCCGTTCCCAGGGAGCTGTCTACTCACCCGACCATTGGCCCTACGCTGAAAGTTGGAAGGCGGCTGTGTCATGGGGGCCAACTAGCAACTCTGCCATCCCCCCTTCTCCCGGTTGTCGGTAATTCAGACTTTCTGCCGGGACTGGAGTGCCCTGGCTTTCGGTCCTTGGGGGCTGCCGGCCTTGGACAGGCTCGCCACTTCATACGAAATGGAGAGTGGATCTCTAGGTCTCTCCTGCACTCCGATACTTCTTTTTCTATGTTATCATTCTGGCAGCAGGTCCAACTTTCCCATTTCCTGCAGTCCCTGCCGCCGGCACGCTTGTTCACCAGACGTCTCACTTATTTCGAGGAGCTCTGTTCTGACTCATCTCCTCTACGGCATACTATTTCCCTGGTTTATAGGGCTTTGGTCACGCCGGAGGCACCATCCCATCCTCCGTATATTGCGCGCTGGGAACAGGATCTCGGTCTGACTTTTACCGACCATCAAGTTGACCGCCTTTTATTCTTTGCATACAAAACCTCGATCTGTTCACGCTACCAAGAAGTGGGCTACAAATGCCTGACCCGGTGGCATTATACCCCGACGAGGCTTCGTCGGATGTTCCCGACATGTGCCGACACCTGCTGGAGGTGTGGTAGGGAGGTGGGCTCATACCTCCATGTTTTTTGGTCCTGCGAGGGGCTACAGCCCTTTTGGGCCTCGGTGCTTCGCATAGCCCAAAAATTCACTGATCACCCGCTCACCCTGGACCCGGCCCTCTTCCTTCTTCACCACCATGATTTTCCGAGGGCATCTTATAAGAAATCTATCCTGCCGTTGTTGTTTACGGCGGCAAAAAGTTGCATCCCCCCTCTCTGGAAACAGACTCAGCCCCCTACTATAGCCATGTGGCTCCGTAAGATGAAATGTATCAATGAGATGGAAGACCTGATGGTGACGGAGCACGGTGACAGAGAGAAATTTCTGAAGCGCTGGTTTTACTGGCATGAATTCACGTTTACAGCGGAATACCGTGATCTTTTGATCTAAGGGTGCTGCTGTCCTTGGGCCGGACTGCCCCCTCCCCCCCCCCCCCCAACTCCTCTTCCTCTCCTGCTTCTTCCAGTCTACTTTCTCTTCCCCTTTGATATCTTCTTTTGCTCGCTTTCTCTTCCCGACCTCCATTCTGCTTTGTTCTTGGATGTCGCGGATTGGATCTCCCTCTTTCCTTTGCTGTCTATCGACTTCTAGATTTCTTTTATAGGCATGTTTTTTTTTTTACACATCATTGTTTGTTACCTATCCTGGAGAGATTTCATATGCTGTTCCCCTCTGGGGCCGCTGGGATGCCTGATGACTGTATGGGGGGGACTTCCCCTGTGCGCCTGCTACCGGCCAGGTGATAGATGCCGGAGGGTGCCGGGGGGGGCTCGACCATGGTCAATATTCTATTACTCTTTGTTTTGCACTTTACATTTGTCCATAGCTTGGTCTCAGGGGTGTTCCTCTTTATAGGAGCATTACCTTACGATATCCATGTTGTCCTCCCAGTCAGTTACTGACGTGTAGCATTACATACTGTCACATCTGCTATACTGAAATATTACCTATGTATTGTTTGTTCACTTTTGCCTGATATCGCTCATTGCATTTCTCTGTTTGAACTGTGATATGCCTTTTTGTTTCTTCAATAAACGAATTTATAAAAAAAAAACAGCAGGTTATCTGCAATACTGATGTAGCACCCTCCTAGGTAAGTGCTAGAAAACAGTACAGTTTTGGGGTCTTTCTGCTTACCAGGAAGATTGCCAGGTAAATGTATAGTGCTCTCTGCCTACCAGGGAGCAGGATTCATTCATAGGGTCTGCTTATGGTGCTCAGGTGCAGCCCAGCTTGTCTGAATGTTTCACACTGGTCCAATAGGGAGGCATATTGGACAGTGGGAGGTAACCTGACAAGTGAGGGCCCAGGAATTGTTACAGCTCTGGCGATTGGCAGAGGAAAGTGCCTCAGTGCATGCTGGGTGACTGCATAAATGCCAGGGGCACATGTGCTCAGGGTCCCGGAGGGAGAGGGCGGCTGCCCCTCCTCTGTAGAAGCTGTCATGTGGCCTTGGGTAGTCAACTTGAGGGCCTGAGAGAAGCTGAACCCAGAGGTCCTGAAAAGCTTACTAGAAGGGAGACACCATGAGGGATCTGATTCTGCCTACAGCGAGTACAGATCTGTTTTGATGGGCCTGTTCTGTGAGGGCCATCCCTTCAAGTAGATAAGTCAGTGGATGGGTGTCAGTCAAAGGGGATGCTAGAGAATGTCCTGAAGATAAAGCAGTTGCTGCTATAGAAAGCAAGAATACTTACTTCTTCCATACAAGTGGCAGTATAGTAAAAACAGTGTGTCTGCTTCCACAAGTTATCTGGTAAGGCCAAGTGAGAGTTGCCCTTATCTACTGTGAATAGTTCAGTTGGACTTGGAGTATCCCACTATTCCCTTCTCCCATAGTTCCACAATAAATACAAAAAAAGAAAAAAGAAAAACAAAATACCCTGGACTGTTTATTGAGTAACGAGCAAACAGGAGAAAGGAGGGGTATGAGAAAACACAATAGCAACTGTCTGCAGGTAATCAGAGAGAGGCCTAAGAAATCAACACACTACAAGCCCTATGTGAAAGTGCTACACTATAGACTTCTCTACAAGGCACATGATCAACCAAAAAATATTATACTATCTTTCAGTAACAAGACAAAACAATGTAGAATAGTCCTCTATGGCTGGTAATTATAAATATATATTTATTTTGTCTCTTAGCTGTAATCTCGTTGAATTTCTGTAAATAAAGAATAAGAAAAATGCTTTAGGTGTTCCTTATGCCCCATGCACACATTCTTTGCCTAGTCTTTACTATGGTCACTGTCCATGCTGTATGAGTGCTGAGAAGCTCCTACATCAAAAGCAGGATTATAAAAGGTTGTTACAATATTTATTCACCAATACATTGCACCAATATTGCAAAAGTATTTTGTTACAGCTTTTCTTGATTTTTTCATAACGTCAGTTACAGAAAACCAATAACAAATGCTAACTTGGTGACATTTGGGTTCTGTTCACTCTGCTTCGACCTGAAAGTCGTGCATTTTACGGTGTGACCTTGCCAGGAGACTTCCTGGCAATTTGCTAGCAACGAGTACGACTTGATGCGACTTTAAAGCAACTTTCAGGGAACGCCTGGGTAATCTTCCTGTAACGACGGATGAAAATCACATCAATATACATGAGTTGATCTGACTTGGAGACGACTTCCATTAAAGTCTATAGGCACAAGTCTGATAGAAGTCGCCTTGAAGTAGTACAGAAACCTGTTCTAAAGACAGAGCAACTTCAGTAGTGCTAATTAACCACTTCTGGACCGGAAATTTTCCCCCTGAACCACCTTGGCAGTAATCCCGAGCGTGACTCTGGGTGGATTTTTTAGGTTAGGATCGGTATACCCAAGTCACGCTCGGGGTAGATGTGCAGAGCGCGCAGCGCTGTCTCTAAAGCCCCGTACACACATACCGATCGTCGGCCGAACGATCGGCCGTCTTTTGTCTGAGGGCTGTCTTGTCTGTTGAAAAGTGCAGAAGACTGCACAAGAATTTTGTCCGCCGACTACAGCCGACTGCAGAAGTGATGTCATGTGACGGTTAACTTTCCTGGTTTTTTTTCTTTTCTGAGCATGCCCAGTCTTGCAAATCTGCTGTCTGTCGGCCGAAATCTGTACTGACTGGCGAACAATCGGCCGCTCTGGTGTCGGCATACAAAAAATGTAATGCTTGCACGACAGATTATTTTCAGCCGAAAGTGCGCTGTCGGCTGTCGGAAGCATCATACTAACAAGCCGAAAATCGGCAGATCGTTCGGCGGCCGAACATTTTCGGCCGACAATCTGCACGTGTGTACGGGCCTTTACCTTCTTCTGGCGATCCAGTGATGATCTCCCATTGCTGTGATCGCCAGCCGAGATCCCCGCAGCTCGTCCGTTGGTCTGATGACTTCCTAGTTCCGTTCCCTGCAGCAGCAATGATGCATGGGAGCGGAACTGGGAGGGAAATTCAAACGTTGCACAAAACACAAACACAAAAAACACACATAACACACACATATATATATATATATATATATATATATATATATATATATACACACATACATACATATACACACATATACACACACACATATACATTATATTACGCTTGAATTATAATCTAATCAATAATATAATTTTATAATATATATATTATATAATAAAATTATATTATTGATTAGATTATAATTCATGCTTTGTGTTTCAAATTTATCACATCTGGGATGTCTACTAGACTCTTGTTTTGGTCAGGTTTAAGTCAGTGATTACTAAGAATTGTAGGCCTATAATACATAACGCCAAATTTCCATGCAAAAAATTGTACCGCTTTTGGTACAGAATTCCTGACATAATCATACCGCCAGGCAGGTTAATGACCAGGCCAGTTTTTGCAAATCGACACTGCATTACTTTAACTGACAATTGCACGGCCGTGCGACGCTCTACCTTAAAAAATTTATGTCCTTTTTTTTCTCCCCACAAAAGAATATGGAGAAAATGGGGTTTTTATAACCCTTCATTTTCTCTATGGGATGGGAGCAGGGATTAATGATTTATATAAGAAGATTTTATTAGGTCTGGGCTTAGTTAAACAGGCCTACTTCTTGTTTAGTGTATGACAGGCTGAACTTTTGACCCGGGCTATATCAGCTTTGAACTTCCCGCCCAGGAGTGGTAGGTCTCCGGGCAGATTTCAAGTTTAACAGGGTTTTCCCGCTAATGGGAGCACTGTCTCCAGGCAGATCAGCGCGTGCAGCCCGGCTCCCGCCTGAATTTTCCCGCTTCTGGGGGCTAACCAGCCCCAGCCAGTTGTAATTCAGGGCTATTTAAGGGTGACTGCGGGGCTCCGAGTCACTTCGTTACCTCAGGAGCTTCAGGAGCAGTTCTCTCCCCAAGTCATCCGGCTCAAGGATCATCTAGCTGCGCTCAGCCTTATCTCCATCTACAATGAGCCTGCTTCGGAAAGTAATTGAGCGTGCCGGCGAAGCTGGGGGTGATGCCTGGCTTAGGCACTGCTTGGGCTTACCTGCGCCCGAGGTCATGGAGTCAACGGAGGTCGGGCCCGAAGAGCGGAGGGGACGGGACCCATCGGCGGAGCTGAGCGGTGCGGCAGCGGAGGATGAAGGACGCCATGAAGATTCGTCACGTCCGGCGGATAGGGCGGAGGTCCTTGGAACGTCATCGGGCATGCGCAGTACCGGATCATCGGTCGCGGCAAGTACGGAGGCCGGTCCGGCCAAAAGAAGACGGACCCCCCGGAAGAATTTCCCTTCACCTTCGCCCCCGGGCATTTCCGGGTCATCACACCGCAGATCGTCCGGCAAGCGGCAGACTGGAGGGACCGAAGCCAGCACGTCAAGAAGCGCGGCAAGGAGACCGAGCGGGAGGTCGGAGGATAGCGCGCCGGGAGCCTCATCTGGAATCCAACACCCCCCTGAGCACAGGGTGTCGAGGAGGGATCCGGAGTCGGCCGTCAGCATGGAAGCCACTGCTGCTGCACACAGGGCATCCCTGTCGGAAGTCGCCAGTCAACAGCCTGCATCTGCGTTGCCTGTCTGGGGTGAGTCATCAACTCCAGCTATGTCAGGAATGTTAGCTGTAATGTCAAAAATGTGTGAGGAATTTAAGTCAGTATCTGATCACTTGAAAAGCCTAGCTGTTCCCTCTGCTTCCAATGTCTGGTCAGCGCCATCTAGTGGCGCTTTACCAGAATGTCATTCTAGTGAAATTAACCCTTTTTTAATGGCTCAATCGCAGAACCTCCCAGAGACCAGTCTTAGAGAAGCCATAGTTTGCGAGATTTCCCCACTAGGTTACCATCTTTCCGAGGCAGTAAAAGAGAAGATATGGTCTGGAGTTTATATAGACATGCTATCTCTTTTACCCTCGGCGAAGGAGTTG
Source organism: Pelophylax lessonae (assembly GCF_965119305.1). Classification (NCBI taxonomy): domain Eukaryota; kingdom Metazoa; phylum Chordata; class Amphibia; order Anura; family Ranidae; genus Pelophylax; species Pelophylax lessonae. The sequence continues at coordinate 351,050,681 of NC_138768.1, forward strand.
GTGTCCAAGCCTGACAAAAAGAACGATGAGGAAGAAAGAAGACGCCCTATTACTAAATCGTTCAATAATTGGCTCCAAGCATTTTTAATATTTTCCAGTGTCTTGTGCGAGAAATACCCCAACAAGAGCGTGGGTTTATTTCAACATATTGAGGTGATTTTAGAGGCCTATAAAAATTTCGGTGGGGTAGCATGGTTCAGCTATGATGTCGCTTTCCGACAGAAGCTGGCTGTGCAGCCATCACTGAAATGGGGTGTGAAGGACGTAGGATTGTGGCTAGATTTATTTCTGCCTCAGCGATCTTTTCCCCCCAAACAGCCTTCTGCAGTCCAACAATCAGGGAATCAGTCTTTCAGAAAAGGCTTATGCTTCAACTTTAACGAGTCCCAGTGCAAGTGGCCGGGCTCATGTAAGTTTAAGCATGAATGCGCATTTTGTTCAGGCACACACCCAGTTTTTAAGTGCTTCAAAAAGATGGGAAGCTCGCAGCAGCCAGGGAGTTTTCAAAAAGGCTCACACCCCAGTGAGGTTTCCAGAAATGCTCCCCTGGCTGCTCCAATACCCAGACAGGGAGAAAGCGCTAATACTAATTGAGGGTTTTCGTTTTGGTTTCCTTTTACCACCATTTCTGGGACTTGGTTGTACCATACACAGGAATTTGAAGTCTGTTTTTGGTCTACAAGAGATAGTAGAGGAGAAAATAGCTAGCGAGTTAAGAGAAGGCAGGTTTGAGGGTCCATTTTTAGAGCCACCTTTTAAAAATTTTAGAGTATCCCCATTAGGAATTGTCCAAAAAAAGGAGCCGAACACCTATAGATTGATTCACCACCTGTCCTACCCAAGGGAGGGCTCTCTTAATGATGACATAGATGAAAAGTTGGCATCTGTCCAATACGCCACTTTTGAAGATGCGCTAGAGAGACTTCGTTGGGCAGGACAGGGGGCACTTCTGGCGAAGGCAGACATAAAGTCTGCTTTCCGTTTGTTGCCCATTCACCCTTGCTCTTTCAATTCATTGGGTTTTTATTTTAATGAACGTTTTTATTTTGACAAATGCCTCCCAATGGGCTGTTCATTATCTTGTTTTTATTTTGAGACTTTTTCCACGTTTTTGGAGTGGGTGGTATCTCAGATATCAGGATCTCATCTTTTGGTACACTACCTAGATGATTTCCTTTTTATTGGTTCCGCCTCTTCAAACACGTGTGCTTTACTGTTGAATATTTTTATGCAGGTCTGTGATCATTTTGGGGTCCCCTTAGCAAGGGAGAAGACCGTTTTTCCTTCTAGTTGCATAACGTTTTTAGGTATCATCATAGATGCCGACCGGATGGAATTTCGTTTACCTGAAGAAAAAATTGAAAAACTTCGCAGAACCTTGTTGTGGGTAATCCGGCGCAAAAAGGTTTGTTTAAAAGACCTGCAATCGTTATTAGGCTTATTAGCATTCGCCTCAAGAGTGATTCCTATGGGAAAGATTTTTTCTAGGCGTATATATATGCGGCGATTGCAGGGCTTAAATCCCCTTCGTCACATGTAAAAATTTCTGAAGAAATGAAAGAGGATTTCTTAGTATGGCTGCAATTTCTCCTTTATTTTAACGGATCAACGGTTTGGCAGGAAAAGTTTATTTTAGATAGAGATTTCCTGTTTTTCACAGACGCTGCAGGTTCCAAGGGGTTTGCGGCAGTCTGGCAGAACCGCTGGTGCGCTTCTGAGTGGTGCGACAGGTGGAAGGCGTTAGGTTTTACCCGCAACATCGTTTTATTAGAATTATTTCCCATTGTGGTGGCCCTTGAACTGTGGGGTCATCACTTTAGGAACAGGCGTATAATGGTTAGGACGGACAATAGAGGGGTGCTTTACGCCATAAATTGTCTTTCCTCCAAGTCACCTCCGGTCACCATTATGCTCCGGTACCTGGTAGCAAAATGTTTCTTTTTTAACATCTGGCTAAAAGCATCGTTTGTGCCTGGAAAAGACAACACTCTTGCTGACTGTCTGTCTCGTTTCCAGATGGAAAATTTTTTTCATTTGCTACCAGAGGCGGAACCAGCCGGTCACCTCTGCCCCGACCATCTCTGGAGTTTGATTTGACAGCTATTTTTGACAACATTGATAATTCACTGGCTCCATCAACATTGGCTGGATACCGATCAGCCTGGTTGCTGTGGCTACAGCATCTGAATTCCTTAGGTTTACCGGAGGACTCCTTCTCAGAATTATTGGTGCTATCCTTTTTAAATTCTCTGTTTAAGCAAAAATTGTCATGGTCTCATGTGAACAAATTACTGGCGGGAGTGTCGTTTTTTAGCAAGCTACAAAATCAGCCTGGTTGTTTTTCTTTCTTTTCTGTGCATCAAGCTTTGAAAGGTTACAAAAAAGAACACTTCAGGCTTGATGGTAGAAAACCCATTTCGCTAGATTTATTAGTCTCCTTGTGTGCAGTATTAGACAGGGTTTGTTTTTCAAGTTACGAGGCACATCTGTTTAGAGCCGCTTTTTCGGTGATGTTTTTCGGTGCCCTTAGAATTTCGGAGCTAATTCCTGATAGGCGGTTGGGTTTTCATGGTCTGAGGTTTCAGGATATATCAATTTCTGCCTCCAGTGTCAGCATTTTTCTTGCTCACTCAAAAACTGACCAATTAGGGGTTGGATCGCGTATAATTTTGCATGAGTTTAGGAATGCCTCGGTATGCCCGGTTTTACTACTCAAAAATTTTGTCGCGTTTAGACCCGCCCTGAGCGAGGTTTTATTCATTCACGAATCGGGTAAGCCTCTCTCTCGATACCAGTTTTCCTGTGTTTTAAAAATGAGCTTGAAATCTTTAGGTTTAAATGCCGACAAAGTGACTACTCACTCTTTCCGTATAGGGGCTGCCACAGAGGCAGCCAGATTAGGTTTGGGCGGGGATTCGGTTAAAAAAATTGGGAGATGGTCTTCAAACAGTTTTAAGTCATATATCCGCCTTAACTCTTCTATTTGATTTTAGGTAACAAGATCTCTGTATGGATCCTCGGACACTCTTATATACATTGGGCTTATCAACGAGCCGTGAAGAGGGTCTACACGGAGAATCTGGGACTGGACAGGAGCAGATACCAGGTTTTGTGGTTCAGTAAAAGGGGTATGGGTTGGTCAGAACTGGTCTCGGCGGTTGACGCTTTACTTGTTAAATTTCCTGCCCCGGAGATACTAGTCGTTCATCTTGGGGGTAATGACTTGGGAAAACTAAAAACGCTAGATTTACTTTTTAAAATTAGGGATGATTTGTTGCTTATCCAGATGAAGTTACCTAACACTATAATTGTTTTTTCAGAGGTAATCCCGCGGCTGGTATTTTTTAAATACCAGGGTTTGAGGCCTCTGGAAAGAATGAGAAAACGCCTAAACAGAGGGCTAGCTAAACTACTAAAGGAATTGGGTGTCATTTCTTTTAGGCATTCAGAGCTTGAGGGCGGCTTAGAGGGGTTGTATTGGAAAGATGGGGTCCACCTCTCAGAAATCGGTTTGGACATTCTTAACAACAATTTGAGTTTGTGCATTGAGCAGGCCGCGCGTTGGGTTGGTGGTGACAGGCGCAAAGGTGCTGCCTGTCGGGTGGAAAATGTTGGTTGTAAAAAAAATTAAAAAAAAAGGTATTTGGAAATAAAATTATTTTAATGTTATTTATTGTCAGCCCGAGCCGTGGTGGCTGGGCTGTTTCTGGACGTTTTTAAAGTGGATTTTAAACAAAGTATAAAGTATGTTTTATTATATTCGTTTTTAAAGTCAATAATAAAAAACAGCCGCGGCCTTTGTCCAAACCGTTTTCTTGTCTGGTGTTATTTAATTTATTTATAAACATTTAAAGTTTGTTAGGTTTATTTATTCTGGGTTAATAAAAAAGGGACATCCTGCTTCCCATTCCCATATGGAGAAAATGGGGTTTTTATAACCCTTCATTTTCTCTATGGGATGGGAGCAGGGATTAATGATTTATATAAGAAGATTTTATTAGGTCTGGGCTTAGTTAAACAGGCCTACTTCTTGTTTAGTGTATGACAGGCTGAACTTTTGACCCGGGCTATATCAGCTTTGAACTTCCCGCCCAGGAGTGGTAGGTCTCCGGGCAGATTTCAAGTTTAACAGGGTTTTCCCGCTAATGGGAGCACTGTCTCCAGGCAGATCAGCGCGTGCAGCCCGGCTCCCGCCTGAATTTTCCCGCTTCTGGGGGCTAACCAGCCCCAGCCAGTTGTAATTCAGGGCTATTTAAGGGTGACTGCGGGGCTCCGAGTCACTTCGTTACCTCAGGAGCTTCAGGAGCAGTTCTCTCCCCCACCCACCCCCCCCAAAAAAAAAAAAAAAAAAAAAATTTTTAGTTTGTCGTGGCCAGTTATAAATTATTTGACTTGTTGCTATCGCCTTAGCTAAAGTGCTTCGGTGGATGAAATTTGTTTTTATGATGATGATCTAGTGTGTTGTTGGAAAATGTTGGTTGTAAAAAAAATTAAAAAAAAAAGGTATTTGGAAATAAAATTATTTTAATGTTATTTATTGTCAGCCCGAGCCGTGGTGGCTGGGCTGTTTCTGGACGTTTTTAAAGTGGATTTTAAACAAAGTATAAAGTATGTTTTATTATATTCGTTTTTAAAGTCAATAATAAAAAACAGCCGCGGCCTTTGTCCAAACCGTTTTCTTGTCTGGTGTTATTTAATTTATTTATAAACATTTAAAGTTTGTTAGGTTTATTTATTCTGGGTTAATAAAAAAGGGACATCCTGCTTCCCATTCCCATAAGTTATTACCTGATAACTCCCTTTCCAGGAATCCTCCAGGACGGTCACATGAGAGAGATGGCTCCTCCTCCTACAGGAAACACAAGCACAATTAAGTTTAAAAGGCCGCCCCACAGGCTGCCCCACAGTTGTTAAAAGATGAACTGGCCTGCTTAAGCGACTAGTTCAAACTATAATTCTAAGTATACAATTTATTAATAGGGTGGGGGTCCACCGTCCTGGAGGATTCCTGGAAAGGGAGTTATCAGGTAATAACTTATTCTTTCCCAAGTCATCCTCCAGGACGGTCACATGAGATGATACATGAGACGATGCATACCTAGGGTGGGACTACTGCCTGGAGCACTTTGCGACCAAAGGATAGATCCTGGGCGGAGACCAGGTCGACCCTGTATTGTTTGACAAACGTCAGATCACTTGACCAGGTAGCTGCTTTGCAGATTTGCTCTGCTGAGGCCCCAGCCTTTTCTGCCCAAGATGTTGATATCGCCCAGGTAGAGTGTGCTTTGATGCCGGCTGGTAAACTCTGGTCTTGCGCAGTGTAAGCTGCACCGATGGCCATTCTGATCCATCTGGCTATGGATGATTTTGAAGCCGCTTGCCCTTTCTGAGTGTCTCCAAAAAGGATGAATAAGTTGGCGGATTTTCTGATTTCTCTGGTGACTCTTATGTAGTGTAGGATACACCTCTTGACGTCCAGAGTAGCAAATACCTCCTCCCCTGGGGAGGTTGGATTTTGGCAGAATGATGGGAGGACCACTTCCTGAGTCCGATGAAAATCTGATGAGACTTTCGGGAGAAAAAGAGGGTCCGTTTTGAGGATTAATTTATCCGGAAAAATCTTTAAGAAAGGTTCCTTGATGGAAAGGTGCGTGTTTTCGGGACCTGTAGGCCCCTATAGAGTCGGTCTCTCACCGTTCTTGGCTCTTCCTCTTCTTGTAAGTCTTCGGTTACATATATTGCTTTCAGGAGTTCTTCCGTCTCTTCGGTTGGAAATAAGTGTCTAGTCACCTTTTCCTGAACTTCGCTATCCTGCTCTTCTGAGTCTGAGCTGTCCCCCGGCAGGAGTTCCCCTTCCTCATCCTGGGAATCTGATTCAGAGGATTCCTCCATCAGTCTGGTGACCGTTTGGATCCTTGCTGTTTTTGTGCGGTATCCTGACGTGGAGGGTTGGTCTGCTCTTTTCATCCCTTCTATGGAGGATTGTAGCGATTTCAAGGTGGACGTGACCTCTTTTTTGAAATCAAGGAAATCCTTCCCTATTGGTTTAGATTCTTCATTGATTACTTTCCTGATGCATTTTTGGCATAATAGCTTATCTGAGTCCGTTGGCATTTTTGTCCCGCAGGTACGGCAGTGCTTTTTCTTTGGTTTAGCAGAAGTGTCAGTAGCTTCTGTGGGTTTGGGCTGTAACGGAAAGAGAGACAGAGATACATAGCTAATTATCTGTCGCCTAAGGGGTGTGTGTACACCCTTCCCTTCCCCAGGCTAGCCCCCCCTTTTTTCCCCCTCCCCTGACCCCCCGGGACCTATGAAAAAATAAAACATTTTCCCCCTTTTTTATTTTTTTTGGGGGGGGGGGTGGGATTGGGGGGCCTCCCGGGTAGGGAGTGGGGCATCCCCCTCTTCTTCCCTCCACTTACCATACTCGGGCTGGGGCCACACACAACAGCCTCTGGTAACAGGGACTGGTCCTCCGCCATTAGGACCGCCTGGAGGGAAGGAATCCTGCAGCAGGTGAACGTAGCAAAGCCGATCCATCTGTGAACTGGCGCCATTTATGTTTGAATTTCCCGCCAGAGCCCTCTGACGCTATTCCGGCGCTTTCGCCCACATCCAATATGGCCGCCGCCCCACTTCCGGTGGCGGCGCCATATTAGCTACGTCACTTCCACCGCGCCAGCTGCGACGCTGGCTGTCAGAACACACGCTGGAAGCTCCACCGGGAGCCCAGCGTGGGGATGACTCTTCCGAGGGGAGATGGCGAGCGGCTCAGCACGGCCTCCGGCTGGCCGCCATGGTCCCCTCTTGGTCGGCTATTCCTCAGTCCCACACGGAGCAAGGAAAGCTGTCTTTGGGCAGTATACTGGACTCTACCTGCTTCGGTCTCCAGCTTCCATCTGCCCAAAGATAACAGGGGGGAGAGGGTATCTTCTCGGTTGCATGGCCCCCTCCTCTCCCTTAGGACGTCCTCCTCCCTTGCCCCCATTGCTGGTACCTGCCCGCCGGATACTCTTATCGGCCCGGGCCGGTGAAGGGAGGAGGTATCCCGGGACGCCTGCCCAGGAAAAGGGAAATAAAAAAAAAAACAAACGGGGGATGTTTGGAATCATGCTTGTGTAAACAGGACAGGAAACACAAGAACTGTGGGGCAGCCTGTGGGGCGGCCTTTTAAACTTAATTGTGCTTGTGTTTCCTGTAGGAGGAGGAGCCATCTCTCATGTGACCGTCCTGGAGGATGACTTGGAAAATAGAGCTTTCTTTTAATGGTATTTGATCACCTCTGCGGTTTTTATTTTTTGTGCTATAAACAAAAAAAAATATCACATTTTTGTAATCATTTTAGGCCAATTTGTATTCTGCCACATATGTTTGTTTAAAAATATCCCAATAAGCGTATATTGATTGGTTTGTGCAAAAGTTATCGGGACTACATACTAGAGGAAAGATTTATGTCATTTTTTTTTATTTTTTTACTAGTAATGGCGGCGATCTGCGATCTTTAGCTGGACTGCAACATTGCTGCAGACAGATCGGACACCTAAGACATTTTTGACACTTTTGGGGGGACCAGTGACAATACTTCAGTAATCATTGCTAAAAATATGCACTGTTACTGTACTAATGACACTGGCAGGGAAGGGGTTAACACCCGGGGTGATCAAAGGGTTAAATATGAGCCTGGGGGGGGGTTTCTAACTGTGAGGGGGATGGGCTTGTGGAATGAACACAGGGACCTGTGTTCTAAATAGGAGGAACACAGGAGCCCTGTGTTGATTACAGAGAGAACAATGGTCTGCCGTGTTTACATCAGGAGACCGCCCTTCTCTCTCCACAGGGAGTGATTGCGGGAGCCCGGTGGCAATTTCGGCCGCCGGCCCCGTGCATCAGCTTCCCCTGTGGCGAATGGGGGTGGGCACGCTCCTCCAGCGGCGTGCGCGCCCCCCAGGGTCGCTCCTGCGAACAGGTGGCTGCTCAGGAAGTGGTTAGGAAAGCTTCCATTGACTAACATGGGGTTTTACATGCAATTTGGGGTCTCACAAGCCGGATCCAAAGTCATGGCAGTGTGAACCGAGCCTTATGGGCCACACACACTATAAAATTGTCTTTAGATTTTTTCCTTTAGATTTACCAAAACCATATAATATGAGGTCAAATCTAAGCACTTTCGATTTGTATGCAATCAGGCAGGCCCTTGCACTACATAGTTGAAGGTAAATCTAAAGGAAATCTAACAACAAACGTTGTATAGTGTGTATCCAGCTTAAGTTTACTAAAACACTGTGTATGATAAACCACAACTAAGTGTTTTATTTTTTATTTTATTTATTTTTTTAATATAGACACTGTCAACCTTTTCTCTTCCTTTATAACCCTGGTACATCTCATTATGTGTGGCCTGTCATACCATTGGCAGGGTCTACCACTTGTTAGGCACCTTAGGGTACATAGCAGATATGCAGCGGGGTGTCAGGCACTGAAAAGCTCTCTGTGTACCAGCATCTGGCACTGAAATAAAGACAGTGCAGGCAGAGGGATCTCTGCCCTATAGTAGCAAGTATAGAGAACAGCGTACTGACACCCAATGCTGGTGGTTATTATTGTGAATGCTGCCATCAATGCTGATAGTTATTGTTGTGGCCACTGACACCAATGGTGGGTGTTAATATGGCATCCACTGGCACCAATGGTGGTGGGTCTTAATATGGCATCCACTGGCACCAATGGTGGGTCTTAATATGGCATCCACTGGCACCAATGGTGGCTCTTAATATGGCATCCACTGGCACCAATGGTGGCTCTTAATATGGCATCCACTGGCACCAATGGTGGGTGTTAATATGGCATCCACTGGCACCAATGGTGGGTGTTAATATGGCATCCACTGACACCAATGCTGAAGGTTCATCCACTGATACCATTACTGGGGCTTACGGTCACTGATACCAATGCTGAGCATATTTTACTCCAACTTTCTCTTTAGTGTGCATTGCAATGTAGCAGGACTTACATTTTGAAGTTTTGACAGCTTATTACAAATGGAAAGGACTGGCAACGCACCACAATGCACAACAACACACCGCTGTTGTGCTGCCACCTTGAATTGTTGGGGGGCTGCACTTAAAGGCCTTTATAATTTTCAAGGTAGCTACCACTGATTTGTGGCACCTAAGCACTGTTAATCTTCTGCAGTCATTTATCTATATACACTTCATCAGGGATAGAAAATCTTAAAGAGGTGGAGATCTACCTGAACAACATGGGAGAAGTCAAAAGATCACTGGACACAGTGTTGCCTTTCCACACCTGAGTCAAACCTCTAAATACTGTACTACCGTGCCCCAATCGCATGCATTGCATGATAATCATAGGTTTCATTTAGATAGTAAGGAGGCAACATATTGCCCCCTCACTATCTGTCAAACACACCCCGATCGCTTTTCAGAGGAGCAGCAGTGCCTGCTGCACTTGTGAATGAGCCCTTCAGCAGTGCCACCCTTAAAGCTTGTTCACACAAAGTTGATGGGGTGGTAAAACCCTGCGGTTGAGTCACACATTCACTGCCCCTAATCCCTACCCCTTTTAGCTGCTAAGGCAGCAGCCAAAGGTGTACACGTGCCGCAGCAGGAATTAAACCCCCTGTTGCTTTTGGTGGGTGCTACTGCCTGCAAATCCTGACTTCTGCAGGGTCCAAGGGGTTAAAGCAGGTGGTGAGAAAACAATGCTGCCTGCTTTAACCCTTGTTTGCTGTAGTGCAGAAGGTTGCAGGGCATTTTCAGAGCAGCCTCATTCATTTGAGTGGATCATGTTTGGCAGGTGCTACACCCATCAACCATGACAGGACGTATAACTCCTGCTGCGTCATGTGTACACCCCTGGCCTCTGCAACTAAAGGTGGTTTGGGTGGTAAAAACATCTTAACTATGGAGTTTTACCACCCCCCTCCCTAAAACTACAAATATAAATGGGCCATACACACTATACAATTTTCTGAAGACTTTTTCCTTTAGATTTACCAAAACCATATAATAAGAGGTCAAACCTAAACACTTTCCATCTGTATGCAATCTGGCAGGCCCATGCACTACATAGAAAAGGTAAATCTGAAGGAAATCTAACCACAAAAGTTGGATAATGTGTATCCAGCTTTAGGCCGGGTTTACATATATGTGAATTGGATGTGGGTTTCCTCGCATCCAATTCGCATGACAGGCGAGTGTGACCCGCTCTCAATGGAGCTGATTCACAGAGATCCAGGAGGCCGCGGTCCAGATTGCAAAAGGGTCCTGTGGGTCTTTGTTCCTGTTCAGGTGCAAATTCAGGCAAAAATTCAGACCTGAGTCGTACCTGAAATGGTGAACACACACGCACCAGAACCTAGGCACGAACCTGCGGCCGCATATACGTGAACCCAGCCTTACTGTCCTGAGCACCCTATGAGACTGCTTTCACACTGATATGCTGCGGTTTACTTGCACCGCAGGTGGAGCACAGTGCATCTGCGAACTTCTTGGGTTAGCTGCGCTTTGCCATAGATTCCTATTATATTTGGCAGGTGTGGTGCACTTTCTGAAAGTGCACCAAACCCTCAGGATATAGTAGAAGTCTATGGCTAAGTACAGAAAACCCATAGGAAAGCTGCAGGTACACTGCTCCCACGTTGTGGGTAAACTGCAGCATATCAGTGTGAAAGCAGCCCTATACTATTATGCCCAATGCATTGCTTCGGTGCTTGATGCGGTGTGGAATCTGCAGCAAATTTGCACCGTATCTAGTGGGAACTGAGGCTTAACCCACCAAGCTCTATTCGTAAGTGAGAAACAGATCTTACTTCTGAGTGGACTGCCTTTTTAATAACTTCCTCCTTCTCACAACAGCAATTTTTAAGCCTGGTTCACATATGCAAAGCGTGAACCCTGCAAATCCACTGCGGGTTTCTGCATCGCATTCAACTCGCAGGCAGTTCACACTGCCATATGTGGATGGATGGGGGTGTCAATACAAAGTTAATGACAACCCCATATCAGTTTGCATATCGCAGTGCGAATTGTCAGTTCAGACATGAATCGGGTTGCACAGGTGTGAACACCCATGTAATCCGATTCTGTGCGAGTTGTGTCCGAATCCAATGCATATTCAGCCATACAATCTGTATAGCTGAATTTGCATCGCACAGACATCGCATGTGATTTGGAGAGCAGTGCGCTCCGAATCACATGCAATGTCTGACATTGCACATATGTGAACCGGGACTTACAGCAATTTGTACATTTCAGGTGTGATTAAGTAGAACGAACAAATCTGGGTGCAGCTCAGTATGTAGAGATTGAAGCAGAGATTAGGTAGTCACATAGACAAAGATTTGAATTCTAAAGCAACCTAAACCCCATTCACATCAGCCCAATCTGACATGTCAAATCGCAGCCTATTGCCGACAATCAGAGCATCCCAATCAGTGCCAGGGGAACAGGAGCTGCACCCGCACAAAGTATTGCAAGGGGGACAGGAGCTGCGACCGCGCAAAGCATTGCAAGGGGGACAGGAGCTGCGACCGCGCAAAGCATTGCAAGGGGGACAGGAGCTGCGACCACGCAAAGCATTGCAAGGGGGACAGGAGCTGCGACCGCGCAAAGCATTGCAAGGGGGACAGGAGCTGCGACCGCGCAAAGCATTGCAAGGGGGACAGGAGCTGCGACCGCGCAAAGCATTGCAAGGGGGACAGGAGCTGCGACCGCGCAAAGCATTGCAAGGGGGACAGGAGCTGCGACCGCACAAAGCAATGATAGGGGGACAGGAGCTGCGACCGCACAAAGCAATGATAGGGGGACAGGAGCTGTGACCGCACATAGCAATGATAGGGGGACAGGAGCTGTGACCGCACATAGCAATGATAGGGGGACAGGAGCTGTGACCGCACATAGCAATGATAGGGGGACAGGAGCTGTGACCGCACAAAGCAATGATAGGGGGACAGGAGCTGTGACCGCACAAAGCAATGATAGGGGGACAGGAGCTGTGACCGCACAAAGCAATGATAGGGGGACAGGAGCTGTGACCGCACAAAGCAATGATAGGGGGACAGGAGCTGTGACCGCACATAGCAATGATAGGGGGACAGGAGCTGTGACCGCACAAAGCAATGATAGGGGGACAGGAGCTGTGACCGCACAAAGCAATGATAGGGGGACAGGCACTGCGCCTGCACAAAGCAATGATAGGGGGACAGGAGCTGTGACCGCACAAAGCAATGATAGGGGGACAGGAGCTGTGCCTGTACATCCAGCAGTTACCTGTGATCAGTGGTAGATGTATGACCCTGGACACAATCTTTCCCAGAGGAGCAGCTGAATTGTTTGGTGAATTCTCTGCACACCTGAAGATGACACACCTCACTCATCCACTACCTACTATCCTAACACACCTTGAGGGATTTCAAAGGATTTCAAAGGATTTACTAGGCCCAGCATAGTGTAAAAACACTATACAGTGTAAAAACAAATACAAACAATTAATAAGGCTCTGTTCACATCGAGGCATTTTTGGGCGATTTCATTTCATTCATTTCAATGGCCCCTGTTAACAACACGTTTTGTCACCTTAAGCAAAACGCCCGTCGCTCAAAAAAGTACAGGAGATTCTTTTTTGGCAGATTATTGCAGGTGTTTTTATTTTTCATTGGTCGCTTGTCAACCTAAAAACGCATGCACAAAATCGCTACAAAAACGCCTGTAAAAATAGCAACGCCTAGATGTGAACAGAGCCTTAGACAATAACGAGATATGGTTAAACCTGCTGTATTCTGATTACAATACTCAGAAAAAACAAAACCGGACTACATTTACCAAGCAACAGTATACAGCATAAAGACAGTCCTCCTAACTTGCTAAAACCAATGTTAATTTTGACGTCAACTTTCAATTTAGTTTTAGTCATAGTCTTTTGACTAAAATGTCATTTTAGTTTTAGTCGTATTTTAGTCATCTGGATTGTTTTAGTTTTAGTCGTATTTTAGTCATCTGGATTGTTTTAGTTTTAGTCGTATTTTAGTCGACTAAACTCTCCAATACATTTTAGTCTACTAAAATCTCCTTAATTTTAGCCGACTAAAATCTCCAGTACATGTGATCATACCCCATAGCCCCAATCAGGTCAAATCGCAGCCTATTGCAGGCAATGGCACCGTTCCATTTGGTGCGGCGTCGGCTTTGCAAGCCGCACTGATTTCCAAAAGTAGTTCCTGCACTACTTTTGGCGACTTCAGGGGCAAGTTCAATAGAAATCTATGCATGAACCCGCACAGATATCTTTCAAGCTGAATTCGGACTGAAATGCGGCTTTGAACTCATGCACGTTCAGATGAAGCCGCACGATTTCAAAGCCGCATTCAATGTGAATGAGGGCTCTGGCTGGGTTCACATTGGTGCGATGCCGAAAACTCTGCGAATCCTGTGCGTGTTCTCACATTGCACCTGAATCGCAGAAGATTCACAGTGACATCTGCGAACCACTGCAACAATGTAAAGTTAATGACATCCCCCAGATTGGTTTGCAGATCACAGTGTAAACTGTGAAATGGTACAGGAATCAGATTGCATGAGCGTGAACACCCATGCGATCCAATTCCAGTGCAGACCAAAAAAAGGGTCCTGTACCATTTTGGTCTGAATGCGATATGAATTTAGCCAAACAAACTGTATGGCTGAATTTGCATCGCACAGACATTGCATGCGATCTGCACAGCAATTTGGTGCGAATCACATGCGATGTCTGTGTTCGCACCATTGTGAAAATGTTATTGCACACAAACATAACACCCAATTGTTGGGGTAGAATATAGAAGATTAGGTTGCTTAGAGTAAATAGTTACCAAATTTGTCAAGCCTTAAAATTGTGCGCCTGTGAAATGGCAAAAAATTACAGTATTCTAATTTGTCATTAGGCAACACTTTAACCTTTTTTGCTGCCAGATGCGGTTTTGCGGGGGGTTTTTATTTTTGCACTCTTTTAATTTTAGGCCTGAAGATTACACAAAATCCCCAAACATTATATATTTTCTGAAAGTACACACCCTAGAGAATAAAATAGTGGTAGTTCCTATGTTACACATTATTACTGCAAAGGTCTAGGAAATCCAAAACTTCAGTAAGAAACACACAGTGAGTTTTAGGGCAAACAAAGACAATAAACTACCCACATTTTTGGTAAAATAAAAAAAAAAAAAACAAAGTTGCACCCAGTAAATAGATACCCAACATGTTAAACCGTAAAGTGGTTGTAAAGTCAGAAGGTTTTTCATCCTAATGTATTCTATGCATTAAGATAAAAAAGCCTTCTGTGTGCAGCAGCCCCCTAATACTTACCTGAGCCCATCTTTATCCAGCGATGTTGCAGGAGTGTCTTGGCTGCCTGGGACAGCAGGGACAGCCGGGACAGCAGTACGGCACCATTGACTCCTGCTGCTGTCAATCAAAGTCAGTCAGCCAATGCGGAGAGAAAGGAATCGGGCCAGGTTGCGGCTCCATGTCTGAATGGACACAAGGAGCTGTGACTCGGCTCTAGTGCCCCCATAGCAAACTGCTTGTTGTGGGGGCACTCAACAGGAGGGAGGGGCCAGGAGCATAGAAGAGGGACCCAAGAAGAGAAGGCTCTTGGCTGCTGTGTGCAAAGCCACTACACAGGGCAGGTTCAGTGCCTTGCAAAAGTATTCGGCCCCCTTGAACTTTGCGACCTTTTGCCACATTTCAGGCTTCAAACAAAGATATAATACTGTAATTTTTTGTGAAGAATCAACAACAAGTGGGACACAATCATGAAGTGTAACGAAATTTATTGGATATTTCAAACTTTGTTAACAAATAAAAAACTGAAAAATTGGGCGTGCAAAATTATTCAGCCCCTTTACTTTCAGTGCAGCAAACTCTCTCCAGAAGTTCAGTGAGGGTCTCTGAATGATCCAATGTTGACCTAAATGAGTAATGATGATAAATAGAATCCACCTGTGTGTAATCAAGTCTCTGTATAAATGCACCTGCACTGTGATAGTCTCAGAGGTCCTTTTAAAGCGCAGAGAGCATCATGAAGAACAAGGAACACACCAGGCAGGTCCGAGATACTGTTGTGGAGAAGTTTAAAGCTGGATTTGGATACAAAAATATTTCCCAAGCTTTAAACTTCCCAAGGAGCACTGTGCAAGCGATAATATTGAAATGGAAGGAGTATCAGACCACTGCAAATCTACGAAGACCTGGCCGTCTCTCTAAACTTTCATCTCATACAAGGAGAAGACTGATCAGAGATGCAGCCAAGAGGCCCATGATCACTCTGGATGAACTGCAGAGATCTACAGCTGAGGTGGGAGACTCTGTCCATAGGACAACAATCAGTCGTATACTGCACAAATCTAGCCTTTATGGAAGAGTGGCAAGAAGAAAGCCATTTCTTGAAGATATCCGTAAAAAGTGTTGTTTAAAGTTTGCCACAAGCCACCTGGGAGACACATCAAACATGTGAAAGAAGGTGCTCTGGTCAGATGAAACCAAAATCGAACTGCAAAATGCAAAACGTTATGTTTGGCGTAAAAGCAACGCAGCTCATCACCCTGAACACACCATCCACACTGTCAAACATGGTGGTGGCAGCATCATGGTTTGGGCCTGCTTTTCTTCAGCAGGGACAGGGAAGATGGTTAAAATTGATGGGAAGATGGATGGAGCCAAATACAGGACCATTCTGGAAGAAAACCTGATGGAGTCTGCAAAAGACCTGAGACTGGGACGGAGATTTGTATTCCAACAAGACAATGATCCAAAACATAAAGCAAAATCTACAATGGAATGGTTCACAAATAAACATATCCAGGTGTTAGAATGGCCAAGTCAAAGTCCAGACCTGAATCCAATCGAGAATCTGTGGAAAGAACTGAAAACTGCTGTTCACAAACGCTCTCCATCCAACCTCACTGAGCTCGAGCTGTTTTGCAAGGAGGAATGGGCAAAAATGTCAGTCTCTCGATGTGCAAAACTGATAGAGACATACCCCAAGCGACTTACAGCTGTAATCACAGCAAAAGGTGGCACTACAAAGTATTAACTTAAGGGGGCTGAATAATTTTGCACGCCCAATTTTTCAGTTTTTTATTTGAAATATCCTATAAATTTCGTTCCACTTCATGATTGTGTCCCACTTGTTGTTGATTCTTCACAAAAAATTATAGTTTTATATCTTTATGTTTGAAGCCTGAAATGTGGCAATAGGTCAAAAAGTTCAAGGGGGCCGAATACTTTCGCAAGGCACTGTAAATATAACATGTTTGTTATTTTTTGCTAAAAAAAAAAAAAAAATAGACTTTAGTATCACTTTAAATTTGTGTGCGCCCATGAAATAGTGACAAACTTCAGTACCCTAAATGTTCTATAGGTGACTCTTCAAAAGCCCCTATAGGTCATCAGTTTAGTCTTACAGAAGAGGTATTGTGCTAGAATTATTGCTCTCAGTTAGGCGTGCGCATTGATATGTAATATGGGTGTAACTTTATTTTTTTGCAACTTTTTTTTTCATTACATATGGGGCAAAAAGTCCCCTATGTGATTATTTTTTGATTATTTTTAAGTGACAGGTTCTCTTTAATTAGACATGCAGGGTCCAAAATACCCAGAATTTCTCTTTTGGGCTCCACTGAATGTTTTGCAATACAGATCAGATTGCAAAACATTGCTTCCCGGCTATGGTAGCCGAGGACACCAAGATGCTAACCTGGAAGTGACGTCCTAGACATCATTTTGTGGGTCACAGCACCTGCAACTTCAGTCTCGGGCCTGCAGATGGGCAAGCGGAGATTTTTTTGCTATCTGTGTCCCTTTCTGGAGATTTCCCTTTACTTCCTGTCCCATAGCCAAACAGGTAGTAAGAAGAAATACCTGAAAGTTAAGGGAACTCTTTGTGTCCTTGTTGGAAGATTTCCCCTCTATTATTTTTCTGGGAACATTCCAAAATTTGGGATTTTTTTTTTTACCTCCACTTTCAATGATAATGGAAACAGGACAGATAGAGAGGGTGAATCTTTCTAAGGGGGGCACAGACTGCAATAAAAACTGACAGAGGTTCTAATCCATCTCAACTCTATCCAAAACAAAAAAAAGTTTTGCCTTTAGTCATACCTTAAATTATAACTACAACCAATCATTTATTTTTGTTTTGGATGGGGTGGAGAGAGATTAGAACACCTGTCAAGATTTTATTGCTGTCTGTGTCCCAATTGGTGAGAATCTCTATTCGTCCTGTTTACCATTATCACGAAAGTAAAAAAAAAAATCCCACATTTTGGTCTGTCCCCAGAACAGAAATAGAGGGGAAATCTTCCAATGGGGGCATTAGTTCTGGTGACTTCCTGGGATTTCTTTGCTATTAGAGGATATCCTCTCACTTTCTGTTTTGGCTATGGGACAGGAAGTTAAGAGAAATGCCCCCCCACCAGGACACCGACGGACTCCCTCAGCACTGCTTCTCCATCTTCCACCCAACTGGCATGTCTTAGATTCCTTTTTAAGTACTCCTTAATCCCTTGCCAGGCCCACTCCTGGGGATTGGCTGAGGGCCCCTAAATATTCAGGGAAACCCCTTCTAGCTTCCGCCCACTATCTTCTAGATTGTTCTCCAACATTCTAGAAATAGGGGGAGGCACCAGAGATCTGCCAAGAGTCATCCAATTCTAACCTCTAATAACTAGAAAGAAAAAAATACGGAGGGTGCACCATCCCTGTGTCAGATTCATTTTCCTGTACTACCACTAAAAACACACTAGAGGGTGCTACATGTATATAGATTTAAATATATATAAGAAAGAGCCAGGCTTCATTGGCACAGTGTGAGCAGTCAAACCAGGTAGCCATTCCCAAAAATGTAAGATATTTCACAATGTTCTTCAGCTGCCTGAAATTAGGTTTGCAACTAATGCAGGAATAACTATATAGCGGTTTTTAACCTCAGAAATGCCACTGAGGCTGATACATGTAAAAGAAAATGCAAACCAAAGCAACAAATATTCCTTTTAAAGAGACATTATCCTTAGAATGTATGCATCCTTAAAACAGTGTCCCTTTAGTGCGGAGCTGCTATGGCAAACAGATGGTCTGTTTTTTTACTAGTCCCCTGGCCTAGTGCCTAGTGCCTTTTCTGGCACTTCTTGTTTACCAGTTAAAATAATGTTGTTTTTGCTAGAAAATTACTTATAACCCCAAAACATTATATATATATTTTTAGCAGACACCTTTGGGAAATAAGTTGCAATTTTTTAGGTGTCACATAGTATTTGTGCAGTGGTTTTTCAAACGCAATTTTTTGGGGGAAAAATGCATTTAAATACACAATATATACCTCAATTTTTTGTACAATATGAAAGACGGTGTTATGTTGAGTAAAAAGATATCTAACATATCACACTTTAAAATTACACACGCTTGTGGAAGGGCGATAAGCTGCGGTACTTAAAAATCTCCAAAGGCAATGCTTAACCACTTGCCGACCGGTCACGTTGACCGTACTGCGGCAAAGTGGCTCGATTCCGTCCAGCGACGTAGACCTATGTCGCTGGACTCCTCCCCCTGTAGGTGGCGCTCGCCGATCGTCGGGGAATCGAGTTTGGAGATCCGCCCGCTTGTGTAAACAGAGCGGGCGGATCTCCTAAGTGACAAGGAGTGACAGATTGCAGTGTTCAGCATAGCTAAACATGCGATCTGTCCTTGTGTCACTCAGTCACCTCCCCCCACACACGTCAGTAAGCACCAGGCATACATTAACCCCTCCCTCTCCAATAAAATTAACCCCTTCCCTGCCTGTGTCATTTTTACAGTAACAGTGCATATTTATAGCACTGATTACTATAGAAATGTCACTGGTACCCCCAAAAGTGTCAAAAATGTCAGTCAAGGGTCCGATCTGTCCGCCGCAATGTCGCAGTCCCGCAAAAAAAAATCGCAGATCGCCGCCATTACGCGTTAAAAAAAAACCACCAAAAATGACAGAAATCTTTCCCTTAGTTAGTAAACGCAATAACTTTTGCGCAAACCAATCAAAATACGCTTATTGTGATTTTTTTTACCAAACATAGGTAGCAGAAAACAAATTGGCCAAAAATTTAAAAAAAATAGATTTTTTACATTTTTTGGGGGGAATTTCATATAAAAAAATGTTAAAAATATTGTTATTTTTTCAAAATAAATGCAATTTTTTTGTTTATAGTGCAAAAAGTAAAAATCGCACAGGTGATCAAATACCACCAAAAGAAAGCTCTGTTTGTGGGAAAAAAAGGACGTAAATTTCGTTTGGGTACAGCGTCGTACGACCGCGCAATTGTCAATTAAAGTCGCACAGTGCCGAATCGCAAAAAGTGGCCTGGACGTAAGACAGCAAAATCCTCCGGTGGTAAAGTGGTTAAAAATCTCCATAGGCAACACTTAAAATTTTTACAGGTTACCTGTTTAGAGTTACAGAGGAGATTTAGCGCTATAAATATTGCTCTCGCTCTAACATTCACGACAATACCTCACATGTGTGGTGCAGGTGCCATCTACATATGCATTTGCTTCTGCGCGAGCAAGGAGGGACGGGGACACATTTTTTTCTTATTTATTTTATTTTTTATTTCTACACTGTGTAGCAAGTTTTCCAGGCCTATGGCCTGATGTTGGTCTGCCATCAGTACCGGTAACCTCTGCAGCCCATGTGAGCTGCGACCCTGGGTTTGAGAACTGAAGCAGCAACAACTCCGGCATCTTTGTTTGTGTTTTTTTTTAAATTGAATTTAAGGGGATGAGAGAAGGGAATGAGTGGGATACTCCTTTAGGCTCCAACTAATTACACTTGGGACTTTGCTTCTGGAAAATGCCCATTGGCGCTTCCTTGACGCCAGCTGGCGCCAGCCAATGCTGACTAACTTTGAGAACACTCTGTAGAACAATAAAATTGCTGAATCCTGGACTTGTAGTCCAGAAGATCAAGGACTGAGAACTGTAGAACCTCTGGCACTGTTGTACTGTAAAAGTCACTGAATACTTTCCTCCGTCCTGCCTGGCTTGAGGTAGTATGATGTAGAATCCTGTATGGCTGTAGCTTTAACTGACACACTCACACTTTAGGGCCCAACTACAGGTGCCCCCTCTAATCTGGAACTCTTCATGGTCCACTGACTATGTACCAGCTATACAGCTAGCTGACACTGGATCCCAGAACCTCTTCCGGAGTGGTCCCCTCTAACTTCAGGCAGACCCCCCGGGGCAATCCTCAGTACTCACGACCTGTGTAGGCTTTCCTGGGACTGGCCCCCTCTCGCTCTCAGCAGGCTCTCGGCACACCGGATCCCCACAGCTCAACTCAGCACTCTCTGGACACTTAGACGACACCCCGAGACATCCACCTTCCTCAGACAGGAGGAGAGACAGCCGCACTCTCCTTCCTGGGACTCTGCTCCCGCCAAAGACACCGTGCCGCGCACTTCTCTCCCTACTTATACCCACTCCTAGAATCCTTTGCAGCATAATCTGCCTTCTGGAGTAGTTACAAGCTGGGATGTGTCCCCTGATTGGGCTTCCCACACTGCCCTATGAGAAGCCTCTCACAGGAGCCAGTGGGGATACTTCTCCCCTCAGCAGGCACATCTGGAAGCCATGACACCCTAGCTAGATAATCACAACCCTGCTGTTAGGCAGACAAGGCCCACTATACATTTACCTAGCACCTACCTGTAGGGTGCTACAACTGTTTTTTTTTTTTTTTTTTTTACATTTTTATCACTTTAATTCACTTTATTTCCGGGCGAGTCTGTGGAAAAAGTAAACCGCTCTGAATGCTCTCAAGAGAAAGCCAGTCGCCATGCTGGTCCATATGGGTGAATGGTGGGTCCGATCAGGTCCGCCTGAAAATGGGTGGATGTGATTGAACCCTTGATGTGAAAGGGGCCCAACAGTGCAAGACGTTATCAGATCACAAGATTTCTGGCTGGATTCTATATCTAACAGAACAAAAGGGGCAAGTACGAGCTATCTATTGTTAGGGTTTAAATACACTTCAATCGAGCCATTTGCACACAAACCACTCGCTCTGCCCCCAAAAAAGAAAATACCACAGCCCTGGCCTTCATCATCTCATTCAGATTTTATATTATCCTTCTATTACTTCTCACAGTTGTTGCCCATGGTACAGTAAGTATTTTATAATTCTTAGGTTGTATTAAACATAGAAAAAAAGGGTTTCTATCTTTAAACAAAATTGATTAAAAGCAATATATTTAATTCCTCATTGTATGCCTCTAATTTCACCAAAGGAACACATATATACAATATATGCAATGCTTGAGAGGACTGTCAGAGACTGCAGACCTAATGAAGAAAAAAGGGTCAAAAAGTGTGGACATGCTACATTTTTTGACTGGGGATATGCAGAAGACAATACGAAACTGGGAACACGTTACAGGAGGCTAGTAGACATCAATGCTATTACCCTAATCAGTGTTCCAACTACAAACTGCTGAGGTCTGAGGGCCACACATCAGATACTAAAGGGCTACATGCAGCCCTTGAGTTACAGGTTGGGCACCAGGGGGATAGAGAAAGGTATTGACTCTGTTGAGTTTTGATTGTTGTCTGTATTTCTGGGAGATTGTAATGTTCTGGTACCTCTGGTACCCTTGTCTCCATATTTCTCCTCTCCTAATTGCGTCCCATCTTGTGTAACAAGGGACGCATATACCTTTAAGACCGGATGACATCATTGCCGAGCGCCGCTATGAGCGGCTATTTCAATCGCCGGTTTGCTCTCACTCATCGCTCATTCAAACCGCATGTTCACCGCACCTACTCCTGTGAAGTCGGAGCTGCTGACATTCTCCCTTGCTGAACTGAAGCCGGAAACCTCGCTGGTGATCCGTATCTCGCTACGGGATCACCCCTCTCCAATGGACACTGTTACTCCTAAACCTATCTAAGTGATAAGTACCCCGCAGGGGATTCTTACTAATCAATCTCCTACTGTCATCTACTGCAATTACCAAGACTATCTGTATCTATCTATTCATTATCATCTGCATAGACTGTTAGCTTTTGGGACTACCTTCAACTATCCTTGCACTAGGTTACTCTGTCTAAGTATACTCCATCTGTGTCCTCTTACCATCTGCACTATACTTGACATCAGAACCTATCTGCTTTACCATCACCTGCAACTCTCCTAATACTACTTCTAGTGCTCACCATACAATAGCCTGTCTCTCATCTATATATCCTCATATATTCTATCCCTCCATTAACATCTATTAATATATATATGGTATATAACAGGCTGTACACGGTGATGAAGTCCTGAGAGTTGGATATGTTTGTTCAACTGATTCTCTACAAGGCTACTTAGTGTAATAATTCTGCAGCTGTAAATCCATCCACTAACAAAAACGCATGAACGTTACAGAGATTAACCCTCTATTTACCCCCTGGTGTTGCCAAAGGGCTGACGAGCAGTACAATAATGAGTGTCTTCAGGCAACGGTGAAGCGTGGTAGAGGTTCCTTGTAAGTTTGGAGTTGCATTTCTGCAAATGGAGTTGGGGATTTGGCCAGGATCAATGTTGTTCTCAATGCTGAGAAATACAGGCAGATCCATCATGCTCATGCCATCAGGGAGGCGTGTGACTGGCCTCAAATTTATTCTTCAGCAGGACAAAGACTCCAAACAAACAGCCAATGCCATTAAGAACTATCTTCAGTAGAAAGAAGAACAAGGGTTCTTGGAAGTGATGGTTTGGCTCCCACAGAGCCCTGATCTCAACATGGAGTCTGTCTGCAATTGCATGAAGAGACAGAAAGATTTGAGCCTACGTCCACAAAAGATGTTTGGGACAATCTACCTGCGGAGTTCCTTCAAAAACGGTGGGCAAGTGTTCATAGAAGAATTGATGCGGTTTTGAGGGGCAAAGGTTGGTCTTACCATATATTGACTTGATTTGAACTTCTGTTCATTTACTTTCCATTTTGTTCATTGATTAAAAACAAAATACAAACTATTAACACTTCTATTTCTGAATGCTTTCCTTACAGCATTTTTCACACCTGCCTATAACATCTGCACAATACTGTAATTAAAGGTATTTTTGTTTTTGTTTTGGATAGAGTGGAGAGGGGTTAGAACAGCTGCCATGCTTTTTATTGCTGTCTGTTTCCCTGTTAGGGAGATTTAAGCTGGATACACACTATACAACATTTGTTGGTATATTTCCATTAGATTTAAGCCTCGTACACACGCAACAATTGTTGGCCGTGAATTTTCGGCCAACGTCCGATCGGCCGATTTTCGGCTTGTTAGTATGATGCTTCCGACAACCGACTCCGACTTTTCGGCCGAACAAAATCTGGTGTGCATGCTATAAAATTTTTGTTGGCCGTCAACAGAACGGCCGATTTTCCGTCAGTCAGTACAGATTTCGGCAGACAAAAATCTGATGAGCAAGACTGGGCATGCTCAGAGAAGAAAAAACACACGGAAAGTAAACTAGCACATGACATCACTTCTGAAGTAGATTTTTGTTGGCCGAGAAAATTCGTGTGCAGTCTAGAGCACATTTCAACCAACACAACAACACTGGACAAAAGACGGCCGATCGGTCGGCCGATAATCGTTGCGTGTGTACGAGGCTTTACCTTCAACTATGTAGTGTAAGGGCCTGCCTGATTGCATACAAATTGAAAGTGTTTCATAGGTCTGACCTCATATTATATGGTTTTGGTAAGTCTGAAGGAAGAAATCTAAAGAAAATTGTATAGTGTGTATCCAGCTTTACTCTATTTGTCCTGGGGACTTTTTTTACCTAGAGTGAAAGTGAAAGAAAATCCAAAATTTGGAATTTGGAATTTATCTCCAGGACAGAAATAGAGGGGAAAATTTCCAATGGGGACACTAGTTCTGGTGACCTGTGACAACCAGAGATTTCCTTCACTTTTAAGGGATTTCCTCTGACTTTCTGTTGTGGCTGTGGGACAGGAAGTAAATGGAAATCTCTCCAATGGGACACAGATGACAGGGGTAATAACCCTCCTCTTCTATATCTGAAATAAAAGAAAAAAAAAAACAAACATACATTTGCATTAAGTTGTACTTTAACCACTTCCCACCCGTCATATAGCAAAATGACGGCCGCAAAGTGGTTGCTCTATCCTGGCTGGGCGTCATATGTCCAGCAGGATAGACCGCTCAGCGCTCCCCCGGGAGAGCGGCGATCAGTGGTGCGGTGTGTTACTTTGACACACCGCATCTCCGATCCCGGTAAAGAGCATCTATCAGTGCCCATCAGTGCCGCCTATCAGTGCCCATCAGTGCTGCTTATTAGTACCCATCAGTGGCACCTATCAGTGCCCATCAGTGCCGCCTATCAGTGCCCACCAATGCTGCATATCAGTGCTACCTATCAGTGCCCATCAGTGCTGCATATTAGTGCCTCATCATCAGTGCCACCCCATCAGTGCCTCCTCATCAGTACCTGTCAGTGCGGCCTCATCAGTGCAGGAAAAAAAACTTATTTATTTACAACATTTTATAACATAAACAAAAAAACTTTTGTTTTTTTTTTCAAACTTTTCAGTCTTTTTTTATTTGTTTAGCAAAAAAGAAAAAACCTTGCAGTGATCAAATACCACCAAAAGAAAGCTCTATTTGTGTGGAGAAAAATGACTTAAATTTGGTTTAGGTACAGTGTTGCATGACCGCACAATTGTCATTCAAAATGCAACAGCGCTAAAAGCTGAAAATTGGCCTGGGCAGGAAGGGGGTGAAAGTGCCCTGTATTGAAGTGGTTAAAAGGCTCTTTCTACAACCAGACTGGGCAGGGATTTCAGCATGCCTTTGGATATTACTGCAACCTCTTGCTAATCTTTATGTGTAGTTTATAAATTTGTACTAAGTTGTCATTAGTTCTACTTTAGGTGGCAGTTTTATAAAGCAGTGAATGTGACTTTTATCAAACATTCTTTGGTGGAGAATCAATCACTTAAAATATATGGATCTAGAAGATTCTCCACTATAGAATGTTTGGTAAAAAACACATTGATTGCTTTATAAACAGAAATGTAAGTACCGATTTACAAGTATTAGACAATTGGCATACCAATAAACAATAGCTTGCCATAGCAATATAGTCTTTTTATTTTTTACTCAAAGTTGTTCTGCTAATGGCAAGTTACACCCATAGATTATTATTCTATTAACATGTGCACTCAAAAAATATATAATAACCCTCATATTGTCTATATGTGTATATCAACAGAAGTTTCACCAATTAACTTGGTAAGTGTAAATACAGTACTACCTCATAGGGATAGAACTTTGGCTCATATAGACTAGCATTGATCTCATCCTATTGGGACACCTTATGGCCATTTAGATGCCTTTTATGATTTATACTGATGAAGCTTAAGTTTAGGCCCTCATGGCTGCTTTTTCTCATGGTCTCTCGGATAACATTAAAGATGAGATTGCAGCCAGAGACATACCTAGGAATCTTGAGGAGTTGATCACATTTGCCATTCTCATTGATTCCAGACTCCGAGAGAGACCTTCCTCTAAGGTGGACATGTGGAAGCCTTCTGTACGTTTGGCTCGGAGCTTTGTATTCTCAACCATGCCTCCCTCACCTCCCCTGCCTCCTGGTACAAAGTCCTCTAGTGAAGTACAGGCCATGCAGTTGGATTTCACACGTCTCTCTGCTGAGGAGAGGGCCTTTAGGAGGAGCAAAAGACTGTGCCTTGACTGTGGGCAGGCAGGTCACTTATTGGAGTCTTATCCTACCCGTCTGAGAAAATGCCCGCACCTGAGGTCCTGTGGGGACAGACCTTAGGTGGTGTTTTTGCGTCCCCAGCTATCCTGAAGGATAAGCCTCTAGTTCTGATTACCCTTTCTTGGTTTGAGTTTTAAATTGATAAACAGGCTCTAATCGATTCTGGGGCTGCAGGCTTGTTTATAGATAGTGCCTTTGTGTTGAAGCACTCGATTCCTGCCACTCCACTTGCCACTGAGGCTATTGATGGGAGACCTTTACAGCCTGCCCATGTGACATATGAGACTGCTGCATTGACAATCCAATATAAAGTCATTACCTCACCTCTTTACCTGGTGGTAATTGGTTATACTTGGTCCAGAGGCACAAACCTTCTTTTGATTGGCATCCTAATTAGGTTCTTTCTTGGTTGTCACAATGCAGTAATACATGTGACTAAGGTCATGGGCACATCTTCACTCTCCTCATTGCCAGAGGAATACAATGAACTTAGTGATGTCTTTGACAAAGGTCAGGCTGGTATTTTGCCTCCACGCCGGTCTTATGATTGTGCAATTGACCTTCAACCTGGTGCCATTCCATCTCGTGGCTTGGTCTACCGTTTGTCTATCTCCAGGATAAAGCCATGGAGGACTGTATTGCCGATTCACTTTCCCGAGGGTTCATCCGCAAGTTCTCGTCTCCTCAAATCTCAATCAAATATCACATTTTTGTCTGAGGCAAAATGCTTATCTTCTCATGATGGTCCCTATTTCTGTCAAGCTTCATTTATATAGTCTCATTTTTACCCAGTACGAAAAATGTAAGGGCTGATGCATTGTTGCTGCAGTTTTCCTTCTCTTCCAAGATGGAGTCGGTTCCTACTCCTGTGATACCTCCGGATCGCATTCTAGCCACTATTCGCACTAGTCTCACTTCACCTTTGGGTGAGAGAATTCTTGCTTCTGAGGTTCACTCTCCTCCTGAAAAACCTTGTGACCGCTGCTTTGTCCCTGAGAATCTCTGCACTGCTTTGCTCCAGACCTACCATTCTTCTAAGGCAGCTGGGCATCCAGGGAAGAATCCACTCATATGGCCTATGTCTCAGCAATGCTGTTTGCCTAGTCTCTGCACTGATGTAAGACACCACGACACCTTCCAGTGGGCTTCCTACAGCCAATACCCAGTGGAGAGAGGGCTTGGACCCACTTGTCTATTGGTTCTATTGTGGAGTTACCCAACTCCCAAGGCAACACAGTTATTCTCATGGTTTTCAAAAATGTCTCATTGTATTCTGCTGAAGAAGTTGCCTACATCTATAGAACTAGCATTAATTTTCACTTGGGAGGTATTGCGGTTACATGGGTTACCTAAGGTTATCATCTCAGACAGGAGCAGCCAGTTTGTGTCCAGGTTTTGGTGAGTCTTTTGTGCACAGTTGGGAATTCAGCTCTCCTTCTCCTTAGCTTATCACCCACAGTCCAATGGGGCCGCAGAATGAGCCAACCAAGCCTTGGAGCAGTTCCTACGTTACTATATTTCTGACCACCATAAAAACTGGTCAGACCTCTTACCTTGGGCAGAGTTTGCTCACAATAGTGCCATTAATGCCGCTTCCTGATTTATGGCGATATTATGGGCTCCAGCCATCCATGTTGCCTGACACATTTGTTCCACAAGGAATTCCTGCATTAAAGGAGCATCTCCGTGATCTCTGTTCCACTTGGGTACAGGACCAAGAATCCTTGCAACGTGCCAGTGATAAGTACAGACTCCATGCAGACCACCGACACCTACCTGCGCCCTGCTATCAAGTTGAGGAGAGGGTCTGACTGTCATCTCATAACTTCCAACTCCGTGTTCCTTCACTGAAACTGGCAATGTGGTATATTGGGCCTTTCTGCATTCTCTGTAAGATCAACTCAGTGGCCTACGCATTAGACCTTCCTTCCAACATGCGTATTTCTAATGTATTCCATGTTTCCTTATTAAAACCTTTATTGTGCAACCGCAATACCACCTCGCTACCACTTGCTAGCTCGGTTTAGGTTGACAACCATGAGGAGTATAAGATACAATCTATCATTGACTCCCGTAGGTTTTGTGGGAGCATACAGTACCATATTGGAGAGTTTACAGTCTGGAGGAACGCTCTTGGGTCTCAGCCTCGGACCTACATGCTCCTGCCCTCCTCTGTGTTTTCCATAGACATTTTGGACTCAAATCTGGTGCCCTTCTGCGGGGGAGGGGTCATTGAGGAGGGGGTACTGTCAGGGCTGGTCTCTTTGCATCTCTCTTCTCAGTGCTGGGGCTGCTTAGCTGTCAACTGATTATAAGCACTTTTCATGTGACAACACTGAAGAAATGACACTTTGCTAAAATGTAAAGTAGTGAGTGTACAGCTTGTATAACAGTGTAAATTTGCTGTCCCCTCAAAGTAACTCAACACACAGCCATTATTGTTTAAACCACTGGCAACAAAAGTGAGTACACCCCTAAGCGACAATGTCCAAATTGGGCCAAAATTGTCAATATTTTGTGTGGCCACCATTTACATAGTTACATAGTTAGTGAGGTTGAAAAAAGACATAAGTCCATCCAGTTCAACCTATGATGTGTGTTTGTGTTTGCTTTTAACCATACATTGTATACCCCTGTATGTTGTGGTCTTTAAGGTGTCCATCCAATAGTTTTTTGAAACTATCAATGCTCCCCGCTGATACGACTGCTTGTGGAAGAGAATTCCACATCCTTACCGCTCTTACAGTGAAGAACCCCTTACGCACTTTAAGGTTAAACCGCCTTTCCTCAAGTTTTAGTGAGTGGCCACGTGTCTTATTGTATCTCCTTTCTCTGAATAGTTTGTTCCTTATGCTAGGGTCGCCAGTACAGTATTTGTACATTGATATCATATCCCCCCTCAATCGTCTGTTCTCCAGAGAGAATAGGTTCAGTGCTTGTAGTCTTTCCTCATAGCTGATGTCCTCCATTCCCCTAATTATTTTTGTTGCCCTTCTCTGGACTTTCTCCAGTTCCAGCACATCCTTCCTGAGGACCGGTGCCCAGAACTGGACAGCATACTCCAGATGTGGCCGGACCAGAGTCTTGTAGAGTGGAAGAATAATCTCTTTATTTCTGGAGTGAATCCCCTTTTTTATACAACCCAGTATTCTGTTGGCTTTGCTTGCGGTGGCTTGGCATTGCATGCCACTGCCAAGCCTGTTGTCTACCAGTACCCCCAGGTCCCTTTCCATCCTAGACTCACCCAGAGGTTCCCCCCCTAGTGAGTAGCTTGCTTTCTGGTTTCTGGCCCCCAAGTGCATTACTTTACATTTTTCTACATTAAATCTCATCTGCCATGTAGTTGCCCACCCCGTTATTTTGTTCAGGTCTGCTTGCAAGATTTCCACATCCAGCATAGAAGATATTGGCATGCCTAATTTAGTATCATCTGCAAATACTGAGATTGTACTAGATATCCCCTCCTCTAGATCATTTATGAATAAATTAAACAGGATTGGTCCCAGGACAGAACCCTGGGGGACCCCACTTTCCACACCCGCCCAATCCGAGTACTCCCCATTAATCACCACCCTCTGTACTCTCCCCTGGAGCCAGTTCTCTATCCAGGTACTCACCTTATGGTCCATACCTACCTTCCTTAGTTTGTACAGTAAGCGTTTGTGGGGAACGGTGTCAAAGGCCTTTGCAAAGTCCAGATACACCACATCCACAGGCTTTCCTTTATCTAGGTGGCAGCTCACTTCATCGTAGAAGGTTAATAGATTGGTTTGGCACGAACGATTTTTCATGAATCCATGCGGATTACTACCTATAATACCGTTTTCATTACTAAAGTCTTGTATGTGGTCCCTTATCATCCCCTCCAAAATTTTGCAGACTACTGATGTTAGGCTGACCGGCCTATAGTTACCCGGGATACCATTATTTTCCAGCACTGCCTTAACCCTCTTGGGCATGGAGTTCAACAGAGCTTCACGGACTGCCACTGGAGTCCTCTTCCACTCCCCCATGACAACATCACATAGTTGGTGGATGTTAGAGAACTTGTGCTCCTCCGCCTACTGTTTGAGAATGCCCCACAGATGCTCAATAGGGTTTAGTTCTGGAGACACGCTTGGCCAGTCCATCACCTTTAATCTCAGCTTCTTTAGCAAGGCAGTGGTAGTCTTGGAGGTGTGTTTGGGGGTCATTATAATGTTGGAATACTGCCCTACGGCCCAGTCTCCAAAGGGAGGGGATCATGCTCTGCTTCAGTATGTCACAGTACATGTTGGCATTCATGGTTCCCTCAATGAACTGTAGCTCCCCAGTTCCGGCAGCACTCATGCTGCCCCAGACAATGACACTCCCACCACAATGCTTGACTGTAGGCAAGACACACTTTGTCTTTGTACTCCTCACCTGGTTGCCTCCACACACTTGACACCATCTGAACCAAATACGTTTATTTTGGTCTCATCAGACCACAGGACATGGCTCCAGTAATCCATGTCCTTAGTCTGCTTGTCTTCAGCAAACTGTTTGCTGGCTTTCTCATCTTTAGAAGAGGCTTCCTTCTGGGACGACAGCCATGCAGACCAATTTGATGCAGTGTGCGGCGTATGGTCTGAGCACTGACAGGCTGTGCCCCCCCCCCCCACTCCTTCAACCTCTGCAGCAATGCTGGCAGCACTCATATGTCTATTTCTCAAAGACAACCTCTGGCTATGACGCTTAGCATGTGCACTCAACTTCTTTGGTCGACCATGGGGAGGCCTGTTCTGAGTGGAACCAGTCCTGGTAAATCACTGTATGGTCTTGGCCACCGCGCTGCTGCTCAGTTTCAGGGTCTTGGAAATCTTCTTATAGCCTAAGTAATCTTTATGTAGAGCAACAATTCTTTTTTCAGATCCTCTGTTATGGGTCTGCTACCTAAGGGTTAACTTAGTGCAGAGTCTGCAGACTAATTGCAGTGATTGGCAACAGGCTGCTCTATTTAAACTCCTAAGCAGCATTATGTCTTTGCTGTCTGATCTGCAGCTTCCTGTGACCCCTGCTCCTGTTTACCTGCTTCTGTGATTGATCTCCTGTACGACCCGGCTTGATTTTGGACTTCCCTTGCTTTCTGCCTGCACCTGACCTCGGCTCCCCTCTGACCTTGAACCTGCATGCTCCTTTGGATTCCACGCCGCCCGCCTGTTGTTGACCCAGCCTGTGAACTGATCCGTTTGCCTGTGAGCCCCCAGAGTGAGTGTGGACTCGGGCGTTCCGTCCTTCTGCCTGCCTGCTGTTGGGATCCTCCTACCTGCTGGTTGTCTCCTTTTAAAGCATCTGGGACCTTGGAGCTGCCCGTCCAACAGCCGACCCGCCAGGCCCTCATACCATTCTGCTCTCCCGTGCCACCTGTCTGCTCTACCAGGGGCCGCGAGTCAGATACGTAAGGGAGGCCTTCCTCTGCACTATCGGGCTCATCAGTCAGGTACGTGAGAAGTTGACATCCTCAGAGAGTTTTTTGCCATAAGGTGCCATGTTGAACTTCCAGTGACCAGTATGAGAGAGTGAGAGCGATCACACCAAATTTAACACACCTGCTCCCCATTCACACCCGAGACCTTGTAACACTAACAAGTCACATGACACCAGGGAGGGAAAATGGCTAATTGGACCCAATTAGGACATTGTCACTTGGGGGTGTACTCACTTTTGTTGCCAGTGGTTTAGACATTAATGGCTGTGTGTTGAGTTATTTTGAGCTGACAGCAAATTTACACTGTTATACATGTAGCACTGCCCCCTAGGGAACTGCTGAGTGTGGATTCCCCTGGGTTACCCATAGCAACAGTCCATAAAACGTATCACTTTAAGACTTGGCTCAGACAATGAACAGTCCAGGGGATTTGGTTTTTGTGTTTTATTTTGGAACTTGGATGAGAGAAGGAATGAGTGAGATATTCCAACTTGAACTATGCACAAATTCTGAGGCTACTAACTGTAACGAGTGCAGCAAGGCCGCTGCTTCACCTTGCCACTGAAGTAAAGTGAAAGATAGGTTCCTGACTGGATTTCTCTTCAGGGTCCTGACTTGGCACCCCCTTTTTTTATGTCCCGTGCATGCTAGACGCTTGTACACTGACTCTCCACTTGAGTGGTCCCCTTCCTGGACAGACCTCGACAAGCTTCCCGGTACTCACAGACACTGTTTTTCTCTGGGTTGCTCTGCCTTAAGCTCCACTTGTCAGTATCCTGGACCTCTTGGCTCAGCATCACTAGGCCGACTGCCTGTGTCCACCTTCCTTGCTGACAGGAGGAGAGACCAACGTCACCCTCCTCCTGGGACCTGGCTTCCCGCCCAAAGACGCACTGTCACATGTGCCTTTGGCTTTTATAGCCATCCCAGGATGCACCACTCTCTGTGCCAACCCACTGGGACAGCCACAAAAGCCTGTGTGTCACTGGCTGGGTTTCCCCCACTGTCCAACAGGCTCCCCTATTGGATACAGGGGGGGACACTCCCTCAGACCAAGTGAATCACACATGGACACATGTAACAGGCAAAACTACTGATCAGGCTCCCCTGATAAGCAGATGGAGCAAACAATGCTTTTACCTAGCAACTACCTAGGAGCGTGCTACATACAAGCTGTACGCTTACTACTTTAAATTGTAGCAAAGTGTAATTTCTTCAGTGTTGTCACGTGAAAAGATATAATAAAATATTTACAAATAAATAAATATTTACAAAAATGTGAGGGGTGTACTCACTTTTGTGAGATACTGTATGTATATATACAGTAAATATATATACCACACACACATATATATCCATAAAAGTAAGCTCAAACTTTATTACTAGTACCGGGTTGGACACCCTTTTGCCTTCAGAACTGCCTTAATTCTTTATGGCATAGATTCAACAAGGTGTTGTAAAACGTCCTCAGATTTTGGTCCATATTGACATGATAGCATCACGCAATTGCTGCAGATTTGTCGGATGCACATCCCATTCCACCACATCCCAAAGGTGCTCTATTGGATTGAGATCCGGTGAGTGTGGAGGCCATTGGAGTACAGTGAACCCATTGCCGTGTTCAAGAAACCAATGGTGAGATGATTTGGACTTTGTGACATGGTGCATTATCCTGCTGGAAAGAGCCATCAGAAGATGGGTACACTGTAGTCATAAAGGGATGGACATGGTCAGCAACATGATATTTAAATGCTGCTGAGTTGGTACTAAGGGGCCCAAAGTGTGCCAAAAAAATATCCCCCACACCATTACACCACCGCCACCAGCCTGAACCATTGATACAAGGCAGGATAGTTCAATTCTTTCATGTTGTTTACTCCAAATTCTGACCCTACTATCTGAATGTTGCAGCTGAAACCGAGACTCATCAGACCAAGCAAAGTTTTTCCAATCTTCTTTTGTCCAATTTTGGTGAGCCTGTGTGAATTGTAGCCTCAGTTTCCTGTTCTTAGCAGACAGGAGTGGCACCTAGTGTGGTTGTCTGCTGCTGTCTGCCTCAAGGTTCGATGTGTTGTGCGTTTAGAGATGGTATTCTGCATACCTTGGTTGTAACGAGTGGTTATTTGAGTTACTGTTGCCTTTCTATCATCTGGAACCAGTCAATTCTCCTCTGACATAAACCAGGCATTTTCATCCACACAACTGCTGCTCGCTGGATATTTTCTCTTTTTAGGATCATTCCCTTCAAACCCTAGAGATGGTTGTGCATGAGAATCCCAGTAGATCAGCAGTTTTTTAAATACTCAGACCAGCCTATCTGGCACCAACAACCATGCCATGTTGAAAGTCAGTTAATTCCCCTTTCTTAAATCCCCATTCTGATGCTGATGGTCTTCACCATGTCTAGATGCCAAAATGCATTGAGTTTCTGTAATCTAATTGGCTGATTAGCAATTTGTGTTACCAAGCAATTGAACAGGTGTACCTAATAAAGTAGCCTGTTAGTGTATGTGTACCTGCGTTTGTGCTGGGAGCACCCTGCACAGCTCGCTCCCAGCACAGAGACCCAGCTCTCACTGAGAGCCCCGGGTACTGTACTAATGATAGGGAACCGAGAGGCCTGGTTCCCAATTATGGGATTGTTGTGAAAGCTTCAGATTGACTATCAAAGTAATCAGTCACTGTACAGCCTGCCTGTGTTTTTTTTTTTTTTTCACCTCGTGAATAGAGAAAACGATACACTGTATCATTTTTCTCATTGCTAGAGGAGAAAAGTGTGAAAATAGAAGGGTCTGCGTAAAAATAAATAAATAAAGATAAAACAGCTAGATCAGGGTTTGATTTAGGTCAGGGCCAGGGTTAGGACCAAAGGTATTTATCAGAGCCAAAATTCAGGGTCAGTATATATATATATATTAGGTAATATTAAAACATTTTTTTAAAATTTAGCATCCATGTCTTTAAGGCCTCTTTCACACGGAGCGGACTGTATTGCGATCCGCTCCGGCCAGTGGCGTACCAATGGGGGGGGGGGGGGTGCGGCCCGCCCCGGGTGCCACTCACTGGGGGGTGTCAGCCGGTGTCCTGCCCGGTGTGTTCAGAGTCAGACAGATCCCGCAGTGTGAAGGCAGCTGCAGTGGCTGGCAGCTCCTTCAGTCCGTGCTGCTAGTGGGGGGCAGAGCCACGGCGGGAATAAGGGGGCGGAGCCGCGGCGGGAATAAGGGGGCGGAGCCTCGGCGGGAAGAAGGTTAGTGCCCATTGCAAAAGTGTGTGCTGGATAGGAGGGGGATGGGGCTGCTACATATAGAGGAATTCATCTTTCTCTATTCTTCCCGCAGCTTCCTGCTGAATAACTGATTCTCCTCCTCTCCCTCCTGCAGGAAGAATAGGGAAAGATCAATTCATCTTTATGCAGCTGCCCCCTCCCCCTCCTATACAACTTCTTTTGCTGGCTCCCCAAAGTTCTTAACCTCCTCCAGTGCTCCTAATCCCTCCCTCAGTGCTTTTAGCCCCTCTCCCCCCAGTGCACTAGACCCCCCCCTGTTCTTTAGCCCCCCCCCATGCTCTTCAACTACCCACAGTGCTTTCTCCCTCCCCCCTAAGTGCTCCCCGTCCCCCCAGTGCTCTCCACCCCCCTGGTTTTCCCTGCTCGCCCCCCCCAAGTGCTCCCTGTCCCCCCCAGTGCAATCCACCCCCTGCACCTTCCAACCCCCCTACAATGCTTTCCAAACCCTCTCTTAATTCTCTCCAGTCCCCCCCCCCCCACCGTGCCCTTCAGCACCTCCAGTGCTCTCTGCTTCGTCTATGCTCTCCGGCCCCCCTAGTGCTCTTCTATCTTCTATCATGTCCTCAGCCTCTGAGCATCTACTGTATCATGTCTGCAGTCTCTGACCATCTACTGTATCATGTCTGCAGTCTCTGACCATCTCCTGTATCATGTCTGCAGTCTCTGATCATCTCCTGTATCATGTCTGCAGTCTCTGACCATCTCCTGTATCATATCTGCAGTCTCTGACCATCTCCTGTATCATGTCTGCAGTCTCTGACCATCTCCTGTATCATGTCTGCAGTCTCTGACCATCTCCTGTATCATGTCTGTAGTCTCTGACCATCTCCTGTATCATGTCCTCAGTCTCTGACCATCTCCTGTATCATGTCCTCAGTCTCTGACCATCTCCTGTATCATGTCTGCAGTCTCTGACCATCTCCTGTATCATGTCTGCAGTCTCTGACCATCTCCTGTATCACGTCTGCAGTCTCTGACCATCTCCTGTATCATGTCTGCAGTCTCTGACCATCTCCTGTATCATGTCTGCAGTCTCTGACCATCTCCTGTATCACGTCTGCAGTCTCTGACCATCTCCTGTATCATTTCTGCAGTCTCTGACCATCTCCTGTATCATGTCTGCAGTCTCTGACCATCTCCTGTATCATGTCTGTAGTCTCTGACCATCTCCTGTATCATGTCTGCAGTCTCTGACCATCTCCTGTATCATGTCTGCAGTCTCTGACCATCTCCTGTATCATGTCTGCAGTCTCTGACCATCTCCTGTATCATGTCTGTAGTCTCTGACCATCTACTGTATCATGTCCTCAGTCTCTGACCATCTCCTGTATCATGTCCTCAGTCTCTGACCATCTCCTGTATCATGTCCGCAGTCTCTGACCATCTCCTGTATCATGTCTGCAGTCTCTGACCATCTCCTGTATCATGTCTGCAGTCTCTGACCATCTCCTGTATCATTTCTGCAGTCTCTGACCATCTCCTGTATCATGTCTGCAGTCTCTGACCATCTCCTGTATTACGTCTGCAGTCTCTGACCATCTCCTGTATCATGTCTGCAGTCTCTGACCATCTCCTGTATCACGTCTGCAGTCTCTGACCATCTCCTGTATCACGTCTGCAGTCTCTGACCATCTCCTGTATCATGTCTGCAGTCTCTGACCATCTCCTGTATCATGTCTGCAGTCTCTGACCATCTCCTGTATCATGTCTGCAGTCTCTGGCCATCTCCTGTATCACGTCTGCAGTCTCTGACCATCTCCTGTATCACGTCTGCAGTCTTTGACCATCTACTGTATCATGTCTGTAGTCTCTGAATATCTCCTTTAGCAAGTCTCCAATCTCTTACTCAAACTTAAACACATTGCTAATATTAGCTATCTATCTATGCTGAAGGTAGGACTGTGCAGGGGAGGCAGAGAGTGTAAAAGGGGGAACTGTGATTAGAGAGACGGAGGGCCACTGCAAGGGGCACTGTGATGGGGGGCTGTGAAATTTGTGCAAAAAATATTCTTGAAAACATTACATTTTTTTGTGGGTGTTTTTACATTTTAAAGTGGGGGGGTGCCAGATATAGGATCCGCCCTGGGTGCCAAATGCTCTAGGTACGCCACTGGCTCCGGCACTTTTTTTTTTTTTATGGACACGGATGACACTTGTGTCATCCGCTCCATATGTCCGCATATCATCCCATCCATTTGCGGATGATAAACGGACATTATGTATGTCTATGGGATTGCGGATGTCAGCGGATGACACCGCTGACATCCGATTTTGCATCCGTTCCGTTTTTTAAACGGAAGAAAAATAGGGTTCTGTTCCGTTCCAAAAAACGTTACAGAACTGAAAGGACGAAAATCGGATGTCAGCGGATGGTCATCCGCTGACATCTGCAATCCCATTGACTTACATTATGTCCGTATATCACCCGCAAACGGATGGGATGATATACGGACATACGGGGGGCGCGCAGAGCGCATTACCCTGCTGCCGTCATATGACGTCAGGATAATGCAACCACATTCCCGCCGTCAAGAAGGAGATATCCATTAAAAAAGGAGATTATCCTAGCAACCAATCACCAGCTTTTGATATAAAAAGTTAAAAAGTTAACACTGGCACCTCCCACCCTCCATTCAGTACTGTACTGCCTCGCCTCGCCTCCCACCCTCTGCTCTGCTATACACCTTACAACACGTAGGAGAATGCTATGTGCACACTCCTGTTTGTATCCGGGGGGGGGGGGGGGTGTGAAGGGAGGAAAAGGACACTGCTTGGGGGGGGGGTCACAGGGCACTATAGTGAGGGGTTGATGTAAAAAGGCAGTGGACACTGCTATGGGGGGAAAGCAGAGGGGCAGCAGACACTACAGTGGGTCGGGGGGAGGGGGGGGGGGGGTGTTGTGATGTGAAGGGGGCAGGGTACTTTGTATTGGGGGGGGGGAGGGGTAGAAGACACTACAGTGGTGGGATGGTGATGTGAATGAGGGGCAGAAGACACTATTGTGGTGATGTGAAGGAGGGTGGAGGGGCAGAGGATATTACTATGTAGGGGGGGGGGGGGGCAGAGGCCACTATTATGGGGGGTGATATGAAGGAGGCCAGAATATATTACTCTGAAGCCTCGCACACATGATCAGATTATTGGACAATTTTCTTTAGTTTTTTGTTGCATGCTAGTCTCATACGGAAAGTGAAGAGGTTACTTACATACAAAAATTCTTGTACGACAGAATTCAACTTCAGAAGTGATGTCATGTGTTGAATTGTTTTGTATGTGTTCTTTAGTTTCCGAGCATGCCTAGTCTTGCTCTTATGACTTTTTTCGGATGAAAACTGTACTAATTAACCACTTAAGCCCCGGAGGATTTGGCTGCTAAAGGACCAGGGTTTTTTTTTGCGATTTTTTACTGCGTGACTTTAACGGACAATTGCGCGGTCGTGCGACGCTGTACCTAAACGAATTTGACGTCCTTTTTTTCCCACAAACAGAGCTTTCTTTTGGTGGTATTTGATCACCTGTGCGATTTTTTGATCACGCGCTATAAACAAAAAAAGAGCGTAAATTTTGCAAAAATAACAATATTTTTCACATTTTTTTATATGAAATTCCCCAAAAAAAAAAGTAAAAATCAAAATTTTTTAACATTTTTCGGCCAATTTGTTTTATGCTACCTATGTTTGGTAAAAAAAATCGCAAAAAGCGTATTTTGATTGGTTTGCGCAAAAGTTATCGCGTTTACTAACAAAGGGAAAGATTTTTGTCATTTTTGGTGTTTTTTTTTTAACGCGTAATGGCGGCGATCTGCGATTTTTTTTTCAGTACTGCGACATTGTGGTGGACAGATCGGACCCTTGACTGACATTTTTGACACTTTTGGGGGTACCAGTGACATTACTGCAGTAATCAGTGCTATACATATGCACTGTTACTGCAAAAATGACACTGGCAGGGAAGGGGTTAACTTTATTGGACAGGGAGGGGTTAAGTGTGTCCTAGGGGCGTGATTCTAACTGTGTAGGGACATTCCTATTGGTGTAAAAGCAAAGATCAACCGTTCTACATAGTAGAACGGACAGATCTTCACTTTTACACAGGGAGAACTGACAGGCAGCTTGTTTACACAAGCTGCTCTGTCTTTCTCCCTTCACAGGAGCGATCGCAGTGTGACTGGCGGACATCGAGTCCGCCGGTCACACGCACTGACTTGTCTGTGAACGAGCCGCGGCGGGCGCGCGCCCGCCCGCGATAGGCTCGCAAGTCAGTGACAGGCGAGTGACGTATCGATACGTCACTCTGCCTGGCCGGGGCTGACCGCCGCAGTATATAGTCGTGCGGCGGTCGGCAACCGGTTAAACGAAATTCGGATGTTGTGTTCACGTACGATAAAAATTTTATGGCCTGCACATCCAATTTTTGTCATCCGAAAATTTGTAATGGCTGTCGAAAGCACTATACTAACAATCAGAAAATCGGCAGATCGTTTCTCGGACGAAATTTTACTTCCGATTTTCTTATTGTGTGTACGGGCCTGGACACACTATGCATTCTTCATTCCGTCTATTTATTGTGGGCCTGATAGTTGTTTTATTTACTTTTTTTAAAGGGCGGCCTTTTACCATGTGATCAGCTGTGTCCAATGACGATTATCTGCTTTTCTATCCCCACGCTGACAGCGTGAGGAGAGGAAAAAAAACTGATAACCAGCTTGTGTTAACCGCTTTCGGACCGCCCGCCTGCCGCAGAAATACTACGGCAGGCTGGCCCTCCTGCGCAAAACGCCGTAGGTATATGTCGTTTGCGCACCTGCAGCTAGGGGGCCAACGCACGCCACCGGCGGCGCACTCCTACCCCCAATCGGCAGCGGGGACTCCGATGCATGGGGCAGGCGGCTCTGATTGCCGCCTGGCATCCACAATCGCTCCCCGCTAAGAGAGAAGTACGATCAGCTGTTGTAAACACAGCTGACCGTTCTTCTCTCTGGAATGATCACAGGGCTCCTGTGATCCTTCAATATAGGATCACAGGTCTCTGTGATCATTTCACAAGCCCCGCCCCCATACAGTTAGGAACACGTCCCTAGGTACACATTTAACTCTTTGATCGCCCCTGGGTTAACCCCTTCCCTACCAATGGCATTATTACAGTAACAGTGCATAATATTAGCACTGATTACTGTAGTAATGTCACTAGTCACCCCCAAAAGTGTCAAAAATGTCAGTTAGGGGTCTGATCTGTCCGCCACAATGTCACAGTCCCGCAAAAAATCGCAGATCGCCGCCATTACTAGTAAAAAAAAAAACAATAAAAATTACAAAAATCTTTCTCCTAGTTAGTAGACGCGATAACTTTTGTGCAAAGCAATCAAAATATGCTTATTGCAATTATTTTTTTTCCAAAAATATGTAGCAGACAACAAATTGGTCTAAAATGTTAAAACATTTTGATTTCTAAATTTTTTTTGGGAATGTTATATAGCAGAATGTGAAAAATGTTTTTTTTTCTCTGAATTGTCGTTCTATTTTTGTTTATAGCGCAAAAAATAAAAATCGCACATGTGATCAAATACCACCAAAAGAAAGCTCTATTTCTGGGGAAAAAAAGACATCAAATTTATTTGGGTACAGCATTGCACGACCGCGCAATTGTCTGTTAAAGTAACGCAGTGCCGATTTGCAAAAAATGGCCTGGTCAATAAAGGGGCAAATCCTTCTGGTCCAGAAGTGGGTAAAGGGACATTTACACTGATAATCAGGGCACTGATTGTCAGTGCAGTACCAACAGTGCTGCCAATCAGTGGTCATCATTGCTGCCAATCAGTGCCACCTATCAGTGCTGCCAACCAGTGCCACCTATAATAGCCCATAAGTGCCACTTATCAGTGCCCATCAGTATCACCTATCAGTGCCGCCTAACAGTGCCCACCAGTGCCAACTATAAGTGCAGCCTCATCAGTGCCCACCAGTGCCGCCTCATCAGTGCCCATTAGTATTACCTATCAGTGCTGCCTAACAGAGCTCATCAGTGCCATCTATCAGTGCAGCCTCATCAGTGTCTCCTGATCAGTGCCCACCAGTGCTGCCTCATCAGTGCCACCTATCAGTGCCCATCAGTGTTGCCTCATCAGTGCCCGCCCATTAGAGCCACCAATCAGTGCAGCCTCATCAGTGAAAAATTACCTATTTGCAAAATGTTATAACAAACTATGATTTTTTTTTTTTTTCAAAATTTTAGTTTGTTTAGCAAAAAATAAAAAACTCAGTAGTGATTAAATGCCACCAAAAGAAAGCTCTATTTTCATAAAAAAATGATAAAAATCTAGTTTGGGTACAGCGTGGCATGACCATGCAATTATCATTCATAGTGTGACAGCTCTGAAAATTGGCCCGGGCAGGAAGGGGTGAAAGTGCCCAGTAGGTAAGTGGTAAAATACACCTTTTGTATTTCCATATTGTGTATAAACTTCTTTTGCTGATACAGATCTCTGTAACCCCTGTCTGAAGGTGTCCCTGAATATGATAGTAATGCAGTAACCCTCCCATAGGATTGTATTGGCAGGAAGAAGAACACGTGCATGCAGCAGACAGATCTCAGCACTCGCTCCTACACCCTCAGGCGAATAAGAACACAAGCCGCCCGTGTCATGTAATGTTGTTTGCAGCAACCACAACAGCCCGCCCCCCCTCTCGCTCGAGCACCAATTACATCTCTCAGTCCCGCCCAACACATGCTCAACCACACCCATCTCGTTTACCCTGCCTTCTTTGACAGCTCCTCTAATCATAGAGGGTAAAGCCCCGCCCCGCGCCCTGTAGGTGTGTGGAGTGAAGCCCCGCCCAGTTGCCCATCTTCGGTTCCTAGCTAGCCCGAGTTGTCGCTCGTCTGTTTCCATCTGCTGCTGTGTTCTGTACGGGGAAGGAGCGGACTGGAAGCCGGAGCAGCGGCTGCAGGAGAGGTGCACGGATCAGGTGATAAGGCCTGGGGGGAAGGGATGTGTGTGCTGGCCGCACTGTGTCAGCAGATCAGCTGCGGCAATAATCGGGGTGGGCTATTGCGGGTGACAGTGCGCTTTCCCCACCCTCTGTACGTGTGTCGGTGACATGTCTGTGTGTTGTCATAGAGACACAAAGCGTCGCCTTCATTAGTAATGACTCTGAGTCTGAAGGGGTGATGTTATGGGCTTAGTGCAGACTTCTATATAATACATAAAGGCATCGTATAGGAGATGCAGCACAATGATGCAGGGAAAGCTGCTGTGTCAGGGCCACACACTGCACAACTCACTACTTTTATATAGAAGGTGGAATCATGTACACAGTGGTGACAGCTCATTCATACCATGCCTGTTCATCTGCATAGATCAGGGCACATAGAAAACCATTGCCATCTACCCTGTTCATACCATGCATGTATGCAGGGCTGGGACAATTACAGAGATCGGGGCGCCCTGCACCAATTGTTTACAAGGCTGACAGGATTAGTGACAGCGACATCACTGCTAACCCCAAAACGAAGTGGGGGGGGGCACAGTTTGGCATCTTTTGCCCTGGGCACTGGATGACCCTGTGTCGGCACTGCATGTATGGTGGTTCACGCTGCAAAGGTAAACACAGAATGTATGCATTTTATGCATCGTATTTCACCCTGGATTCACACTATTGCGATGTGGGAACCAGTGTGATTCTGTAAACACACCGGCTCTAGGGACTGGCAAGGAATAGGGCCATCTTACCGAACGGGCACGCTGGGCAGTTGCCCGGGGGCCCCACTTGCCCAGCGACCCAGCCCCAGTCAAGCTTTAGTTCCGATTCCCATTTTCATCCCACCTGCCGAACTTAGCAGGTGGCAAGCGCCTATCGGCCCTGCGCTGCTGTCAGGCCACTGGGGCCATGGAGGGGGAGCCCACAACTGCAGGAATGCCGGTCTGCCTCCAGGGAAACAGGCACACACAGGACAGTAGAGTCTGTCTCCCATCCGTGTGTGTGTTCACCGGACCCAGCCACCCAACTTGGAAGCTGTCATTAGGCTGGCACTGCTGTACCAATAAATATCACCTTATCCATAATTTGGATTTTTATTCTTGTGGGTGATTGTGTAGGCAGGACCCCAGTGCACTGCATTGCCCAGGGCCCTTTAATGCACTTAAGATGGCACTGGCGAGGAACCAGCCTGGGTGAGGACAGGGCTGCATCCCAGTGGTTCCTGCTGCTGCCTCCATGTCAAGAGAGGAGATGGAGCCGCTTCAGACGGGCACAGCACTGGAAAACCTTATGCCTTTACTTCCAATTTAAAGCGGAACTAAGGCCAGGTTCACACTGAGGCCATTTTGAAATTGTGAGTTCAAGCCGGCATTTCAGTCCGACTTAGGGGGCGATTTCACAGACAGCTGTGCGGGTTCCTGCACAGATGTCTATGGAAATCACTCCCCCCCCCCCCCCCCAATTGCCAAAAATAGTACAGAAACTTCTATTGGGAATCGGTGCGGCACAGAAAAGTCAGGGTCGCACCGATTCAGACATTGCCATTGCTGGCAATTGCCTCTGATTTGACATGTCAAATCGGACCAATGTGAACGTGGGCTAAAGGCAGTTTATACCTACCTTTCCTCCAACAGTCCCATCTTCCTGGGTCCCAAGGGTCTTCTTATGTGTGCTGGTATTTGGCCATCTTCAGTGGCCGATGTTGGGTAATGTGACTCCTATGCATCCACAGGAGGCCATCATACAGGGTATGTGTTAGCTGCTGTAAGCTGAGCTGCACAGCTCAGTTTACATGCAGGGGGACGCTGCAAACAGGTAAGTGTATTTTATTGCAGTGAGCAAACGCAGAACTTCTGCTTTAAATTTAGTAGTGAACTCTGTTGAAAAATCTGGACTCCTGCAAGTGAAAGTGCTTATATGCATTAA
Organism: Pelophylax lessonae; assembly: GCF_965119305.1. Classification (NCBI taxonomy): domain Eukaryota; kingdom Metazoa; phylum Chordata; class Amphibia; order Anura; family Ranidae; genus Pelophylax; species Pelophylax lessonae. The sequence continues at coordinate 351,094,128 of NC_138768.1, forward strand.
GATAAAAAGCCTTCTGTGTGCAGCAGCCTCCCTCAGCCCCCTTAATACTTACCTGAGCCCATCTCTATCCAGCAATGTTGCAGGAGTGTCTCGGCTGTCCCAGACTCTCTCTCCTCATTGACTGAGATGGCAGTGCGGCGCCATTGGCTCCTGCTGCTGTTAATCGAAGTTAGTGAGCCAATAAGGAGAGAGGGGGCAGAGCCACGGCTCCGTGTCTGACACAGGGAGCTGTAGCTCGGCTCGAGTGCCGCCATAGCAAGCTTCTTGCTGTGGGGGCAACTCAATGGGAGGGAGGGACCCCATTAAAAGAGGATCTGGGCTGCTCTGTGCAAAACCAACAGCACAAAGCAGGTAAGTAAAACATGTTTGTTATGTTTAACCCCAAAAATAAAAAATAGACTTTACAATCACTTTAGTGCCGCAATGCATCACATACCAAACATTATAGCAGACTTAAGATGGCCATAGCATGAGTTTTTTTTTCCGTTTAATCAGTGGGTTGAATGCAAAACTCAGATTCCTGCATCCACACAAGCATTGTGGATGCAGGGATCTCCCCCGTTGTGCTATTGTATCCTGCTGAACCAGCCGAATTTCGATACATGTATACCCAGCTTTACACTTCAAATGGAGCCCCCCAGCGGTGCCCTGTCACCGTTGCTGGCGCTTCCATCTTTGCCCGTTCTTCCTTCCAAATTCACACTCCCAGCCGTTTGAATGGCTTGGTCGTGATGATGTCACTCCCACGTATGCACACTACAGTCATTGGAGCACAGCGTTCTTTGCATTTGAATGCAGGGCACACAGATGGAAAATAGGGTTTCCATCCGTCCAGATTTGACGGATCGGATCGGATGTCCGCGGATATGTCTCCGCTGACATCCGATTCCCCATAGGGATGCATGGGGCGACCATTCAGATCCGCCAAAAAAAACGGACAGGCGGATCTGAACGTTCCTGAAAGAGCCCTTCATCTTAAAGGCTTACAACTTGTGAAAAATCAGAGTTTAACAGCACTTTTGTTAGGGACCTTTCCCTAAAATTCACAGCAGCATTCGCATCAACTAACAACGCTTTGTTTAAAAAAAGTTTTTTGCTTAGTTTGCCTGAGGACAGAGAAGATGTATCCCCGGCTGTGTTGATGCCCATTGGGAACGCAATATCAATGTGGCCTTCAGGAAAGTCTCATACCTAAACTAAAGTGCGAGATCTTGCAGTACTATCATTCTGCACATGTGAGCGATGATGTGCATAACGTCATGCGCCTGATTTTTTGCAAATGCAATACAAAATTGCATTCATTTGCCAGTAAAAAAAAAAAAAAAACCCTTCTACCTGGGATTGTGAGATCTTGGGGGGATTGTTTTGCAGCAGATGCATGCAGTGTTGTATCTCGCATGTGCAACATCAGACGCATGATGTCGTGTTTCATCTCGCGCATTCTAAGTTTGCATTACATTTTTCAAAATAACGGCATGGAAATAGGAGCCCAGGCAGCACACAGGGCAGGCATGATGAAAACTGGCAAAAATGAACATGTCGCATGGACATAGGTAAGTATTGTTGATTATTTTCTCTTTTTACATTAATGCCGGGGATTAATGGCCCCATAATCTATTTTGAAATGGACTCTTACAGTATTTTTTTGGCCTCATTGTAACATCCTTTGTGAGCTTTTTTTTTTAAATGGAACGAACAGTTCATGTTGGTGCTCTGTTAACACTACGAATGGTCCATTTCAGAAGTGAGCGAGAGTGGCTACTTTCCTACATAAAGTGGGATCATGGAGAACAAATGTAGTCACCCTCTAACACAGTGGTCTCCAGACTGTGGCCTGGGGGCCAGATGCGGCCTTTTGCTTGCCTTTATCTGGCCCTTGGGGCACTCTTCCTCCTACTTACATTAACATGGGGGCAAATTCCTGCCAATGACACCCAACAGTGGGGCATAATTCATGCCACTGACCCCAACAGTTGGGCAATACTCCTCACACTGACACCAATGATCGGACACTATTCCTCCTACTGACCCCAATGATGGGACAATATTTCTCCTACTGACACTAATAATGGCGTAATCTTCCTCTAATGGACACCAATGAAGGGGAATTGCTATCGATGGCAGGACATTTTCTACTCCCACTGGCCGCAGTCCGGCCCCTCTTTAGTCTGAAGAATAGTAAACTGGCCCTTTATTTAGAAAGTCTGGAGACCCCTGCTCTAACATGAAGTCAGATCACATTCGCAGGAAAAATAAATTTGGAGATTTGGAGGCTTGGGAGCATTAGATGGGATTTTTTGAGTTAAGTTGAAGTAAACCCTCCTATCGTTTTCAGCCAAGGAAGCTGCCATCTTGGCCTCTGTTTTAATTTTTAACTGCCATGATGCTGCACATGTGATCAGTTATGACACCAGCCTTTGGATGGTTTGACAGTCTGGTTGAGAGCACAGTCATAGTTACATATAGTAGGTGAGGTTGAATAAAGACAATAGTCCATCCAGTTCAACCTGTGTAGGTGTGTGTGGCCGTAATTATCTCGCATACCCCTGAATGTTCTGATCCTTGAAATGTACGTCTAAGACTCGGTTCACACTACGGCGATCCGACTTAGGGGGCGACCTGTGAAGTCGCGTGCACCGCGACTTCGGCACGACTTGCAACGGACTTCAGAAAATGAATGTCTATTCAAGTCGCTCCAGGTCGCCCCAAAGTAGTACAGGACCCTTTTTCTAAGTCGGAGCGACTTGTGTCGCTCCTATTAGAACCGTTCCTGTACTACACTATGGGACGCGACAGTGCGTGACTTGTCAGGCTGACCAAGTTGCCTGACAAGTCGGACTAGTGTGAATGGAGACTAAAGCCCCATACACACGCGTCGAAAATTGGCAGGGAATTTTCGGCCAACGTCCGATCTGCCGATTTTCGGCTTGTTAGTATGATGCTTCCCACAACCAACTCCGACTTTTCGGCCGAAAAAAATCTGGTGTGCAGACTATAAAATTTTTGTTGGCCGTCAACACAATGGCCGATTTTCGTGCAGTCAGTACAGATTTCGGCAGGGAAAAATCAGATGAGCAAGACTGGGCATGCTCAGAGAAGAAAAAACACAAAGAAAGCAAACCAACACATGACATCACTTCTGAAGTAGAATTTTGTTGGCCGAGAAAATTTGTGTGCAGTCTAGGCACATTCCAACCAATAAAACACAACTTGGACAAAAGTCGGACGATCGGTCGGCCGATAATCGTTGCGTGTGTACGAGGCATAAGAGTCTTTTGAAAGCCACCATACTTCCCGCGAATCAATGTGACAGTTACATTTCCAGCATGTGTCGGGAATACTGTCTTTTGAAACTGTTACATTGATGGGTTTACTTCCGCTTTAAAGTGGAACTTTAGTCAGAAAATTAAGTCCTGCTAGATCACTTCAGGCTGGCCCCTTTTGCAGGTATAGCTATGTAAGACATTAAAAATAAGTGTCTCAATCCAGTAATACATTGTTTCACACTGCTCAGCGCATACTCAGTTGCTCTCCATTTTTAGGCACTGCTGAATTTGTAGAGGCCGATCTGCTGACAACCTTAGTAAGCATTGGGTAGTTGATTTACATGTACACTTAATTTTTAAAGAATATAACTTAACCCAGGTAGTGCAAGCTAACTTCCTCATGCAATTTTGCCCAGGGGTCATTCTGCTACTGTGATAAAGAAGCAATTATACTATTCCGAGTGAAGCAATATTATAACTGTGTTGTAAGTATGAACAGATTTATGGAGTGCTAATGCAACTGCTTTTTAGTATACAGAAAAACATGGCCTTCTGTAACAAAGGAAGGGTAGATTTTTCTTTTTTTTTTTCACCTGGGTGCCCAGAGACCTTTACATGTGACCTCCCAAGGTATAAAGTAAAATTTTCAGTTTTGGGTGCAGATGTCCCTTAAAGTATACATTGCCTTGAAAAAGTATTCATTTTCCATGTTTTGTCATGTTACAACCAAAAACATAAATGGATTTTATGGTATAGACCAACACAAAGTGACACATAATTATGAAGTGGAAGGAAAACAATCAATGTTTTTAATTTTTTTACAAATAAAAAAGTGTGGCGTGCATTTGTAGATCCACCTTTCCCTGCAATTACAGCTACAAGTCTTTTTGGGTATGTCTCTACCAGCTTTGCACATCTAGAGTGACATTTTTGCCCGTTCTTCTCTGAAAATAGCTCAAGCTCTGTCAGATTGAATGGAGAGCTTCTGAACAGCAATTTTCAAGTCTTGCCACAGATTCTTATTTGGATTTAGGTCTGTACTCTGACTGGGCTATTCTAACACATTTATATACTTTGATCTAAACCATTCCATTGTAGCTCTGGCTATGTTCAGGATTGTTGTCCTGCTGGAAGGTGAACCTCTGCCCCAGTCTCAAGTCTTTTTGCAGACTCTTAACAGGTTTTCTTCTAAGATTGCGCTGTATTTAGCTCCATCTATCTTCCTATTAACTCTGACCAGCTTCCCTGTCCCTGCTTAAGAAAATCATCTCCAAAACCGGATGCGGCCACCACCATGTTTCATGGTGGGGATGGTGTGTTCAGGGTGATGTGCAGTGTTAGCTTTCCACCACACACAGGGTTTTGCTTTTAGGCCAAAAAGTTCAATTTGGTCTCATTTGACCAGAGCACCTTCTTCCACATGATTGCTGTGTCCCCCACATGACTTCTTACATAATGCAAACGGGACTTCTTATGGCTTTCTTTTAACAATGGCTTTCTTCTTGCCACTCTTCCACAAAGGCCAGATTTGTGGAGTGCATGGCTAATAGTTGTCCTGTGGACAGTTGCTCCCACCTGAGCGGTGGATCTCTGCATCTCTTCCAGAGTTACCATGGGCCTCTTGGCTGCTTCTCTGATTAATGCTCTCCTTGCCTGGTCTGTCAGTTTAGGTGGACGGAAAATCAAATCAGAAAACACACATGGACTTTGTAGGCACAGAGGTATAATAAAAAATATATACGTTTATTTATAATACATTTTAAAAACAGACACAAACCGCATCTATAAATCCATAGTTTGCCAATGGTTACATAGTAGGTGAGGTTGAATAAAGACAATAGTCTATCCAGTTCAACCTGTGTTGGTGTGTGTGGACGTATTCATTTCTCATACCCCTGAATGTTTCGATCCATGAGATGTACGTCCAAGAGTCTTTTAAAAGTAGCCATACTTCCCGTAGTTACTACCATTTGTGGCAGAGAATTCCACAATCTTGTAGCCCTTACAGTAAAGAACCCCCTGCATAGCCTGAGGTTAAATCTCTTCTTCTCTAAACGCATGGTATGACCTTGTGTCCTCATGCATTCCTTGCGATTGAATATTTTTTTTTCTATGCTCTGATCACCGTTGAGGTATTTGTAAATCGCTATCATGTCCCCTCTCACGCGTCTCTTCTCCAGGGAGAGTAAATCAAGTGCTTCTAAACACTCTTCGTAATTAAGGTCCTCCAATCCCCTAATAAGTCTTGTTGCCCTTCTCTGTATTCTCGCTCAAGCTCCAATACATCCCTTCTGAGGACTGGCGACCAGAACTGGACAGAATACTCCAGATCTGGTCGGACCAGAGTTTTATGAAGTGGTAGGATTATAGTTTTATCTCTGGAATACATCCCCTTCCTTATGCATGCCAAAATTCTGCCGGCTTTTGCAGCTGCAGCTTGACATTGCATGCTATTGCCAAATTTATCATCAACCAAGACCCCCAGATCTTTCTCCATTTTTGATACCCCCAGAGGTCCCCCCCTAGCTTGTATATTGCTTTTGTTATTGGTCCCTAAGTGCTATACCTTGCACTTATCCACATTAAACCTCATTTGCCATGTTATTGCCCACTTTATTTTGTTCGGGTCATTCTGTAAGATTTCTGCCTCACGATGTGAAGTTATTGCCCTGCTCAATTTTGTGTCATCTTCAAAAACTGAGATCGAGCTACTGATCCCGTCCTCAATGCTATTTATGAATAAATTGAACAAAATTGGTCCCAGAACTGAGCCTTGGGGGACACCACTTACCACCTCAGACCAGTCTGAGTATGCGTTGTTTATTACCACCCTTTGGACACGCCCCTTTAACCAGTTCTGTATCCAGGAGCAATCCTTGTGGTCGATGCCTGTCGCCCTTAATTTATAAATCAAGCGTTTGTGGGGAACTGTATCAAACGCCTTAGCAAAATCCAGGTACACTGCATCCACAGGTCTCCCACTGTCTAGCTCACAGCTCACCTCCTCGTAGAATGTTAACAGATTGGTTTGACAAGAACACCCCTTTGTAAATCCGTGCTGATTACTGCTGATGTTGTTTTCTTTAGCAAATTGGTTGGTGAGACATACGAGGGCATAATACGTTGGTACATGAATACAAAACTAGAAATGAATAGTTATCTGTGATGTGATCCACATTGAATGATTCCGTTAGAGGGAACAGATAGGTACGGCGGTCCTCCAAAAGGATCACTACATGTGGTCATCGCAGGTACGTATAATTCATGAAATTGGAGCTGGGTCACTCAACATGTTTCGCATGTATGCTTCGTCTGGAGTTTAAGTTCGTTGCTCTGTACTCTGCTTATAGGTAGTGTAAAACGGCAAGGGGGGTTAAACAGCCAAGAGAGCCAGAAGAAACAAAGGAAGACTGGGAATCGCACAGTATTGATTCCTATCAATGGATGGTAGTAATTCACATGTATCTTATAACGTAAAAACGGGGAGATTCCCCATCCTTGGAGGGCGAGGTGCAGCTAAGGAGCCCGACCATAGGCCCTGATACCTTTTTTGAAGTGCTACGTATTACCTCTTGTTATCCACATGATCAATTACCGCTGAGTTCACCTGCCCGCTCTTTGCTGACTGGGCGGCCTGTGCATCTTTTTGGCCTCGGATATTCATGGGCCCATAAAAAGTATGACAGCCCTTACGTTATCAGATACATGTGAATTACTACCATCCATTGATAGGAATCAATAATGTGCGATTCCCAGTCTTCCTTTGTTTCTTCTGGCTTTCTTGGCTTCTCAACCCTCCTTGCCACTTTACACTACCTATAAGCAGAGTACAGAGCAACGAACTTAAACTCCAGACAAAGCATACATGCGAAACATGTTGAGTGTTCTAGCTCCAATTTCATGAATTATACGTACCTGCGATGACCACATGTAGTGATCCTTTCGGAGGACCGCCGTACCTGCTGTACCTATCTGTTCCTTTTGACGGAATCATTCGATGTGGATCACATCAAAGTTAACTATTTATTTCTAGTTTTGTATTTATTATTGTATGTCTCCCCAATTACACAACCATTGGCATACTATGGATTTATAGATGCGGTTTGTGTCTGTTTTTAAAATATATTAATAAACTTATATATTTATTATTATACCTCTGTGCCTACAAAGTCCATGTATGTTTTTTGATTCGATTTTCCAGTTTAGATATTGGGATGTGGCACGTTTTACACATATTTTATGCACCCAGTGAACTGCCTCTGGTAGTGCATTTTTCCATTCAGTTTAGGTGGACAGCCATGTCTTGGTAGATTTTCAGTTGTGCCATACTCTTTCCATCTTTGGATGATGGATTGAACAGTGCTCTGTGAGATGTTCAAAGCTTGGGATATTTTTTTATTACCTAATCCTGCTTTAAACTTCTCCACACCTTTGCCCTGTCCTGTCTGTGGTGTTCCTTGGCTTTACTGATGCTGTTTGTTCACTAAGGTTCTCTAACAAACCTCTGTGGACTTCACAGAACAGCTGTATTTATACTGATATTTAATTACACACAGGGAGACGCTATTTACTAATTAGGTGACTTCTTAATTCCACTAGATTTTACCTAGGGGTATCAGAGTAAAGGGGGATGAAAATAAATGCATGCCACACTTTTTTCAGATATTTATTTGTAAAAACAATTTATAATTTTCCTTCCACTTTACAATTATGTGCCAATTTGTGTTGGTCTATCACATAAAATCCCAATTAAATAAATTTACATTTTTGGTTGTAACATGGAAAAAAATGTGGAAAATTTCAAGGGGTATGAATACTATTTCAAGGCACTGTACTTGTACTTCTATTTCAGGCCATATACACACTGTGCGTTTTTAGCCTGGATGCATCCAATCCCAACATTTTTGTGCAGGCAGGAGGCATAGGTGTAATGTCCAGTCCCACTGTCTGTAGGCTGAAATACTCTAAGGCTGGAGTCTGCGCAGAGTGGTACTCACGTTAGGGGCAGAAGAATACATACCTGAACGCATAAGGCACTAAATGCAGTACCACTCTGTACAGCGCCCCTTGTCTTCAGCCTGCTATGAACTTTAACAGACAGCAGGGTTGGATGCTACACCTGTGCCTCCTAGGGGTACGGACACACCAGGATTGGATGTACATGGGCTAAATGCCTAGTGTGGCATGTGGCTTTAGGATGCAAACTAACAATGGTAATCTGTAGACTGTAACCTTTCACCTGCTTCTGCTCTCTAATTTCTGGTAACGTTTGCTTGAAGAACTTCCTTATTTTGCGTAAACAATTAATACATACTGTACTTCTGCTAATTTATTTGGCAAGTTTATGCTTTTTTTGCCTCTCGGTTCAAATGCAATTCAAAGTAAGACCCTTGCTGTCAATGGAGCACAAATAGGACACCGGGCTAGTTTTTTGAGATTTGTTTTATTTTTCTATATGGATATACACTCACCGGCCACTTTATTAGGTACGCCTTGCTAGTGTTGGGTCGGATACCCTTTTGCCTTCAGAAATGACTTAATTCTTCATGGCATAGAATACACAAGGTGTTGGAAACATTCCTCAGAGATCTTGGTCCATATTGACATGATAGCATCACGCAGTTGCTGCAGATTTGTTGGCTGCACATCCATGATGCAAATCTCTTGTTCCACCACATCCCAAAGGTGCTCTATTGGATTGAGATGTGGTGAGTGTGGAGGCCATTGGAGTACAGTGACCTCATTGTCATGTTCAAGAAACCAGTGATGAGATGATTTGAGCTTTGTGACATGGTGCATTATCCTGCTGGAAGTAGTCATCAGAAGATGGGTACACTGTAGTCATAAAGGGATGGACATGGTCAGCAACAATACTCCGGTAGGCCGTGGGGTTTAAAGCAGTGTTTCTCAACTCCAGTCCTCAGGGCACACTAACAGGCCAGGTTTGTAAGATAACTGAAATCCATCCCAGGTGATATAATTTGCTCAGTGATTGCAGTAGTCTAGTCTGCATCTCCCCAAGGTAATACTTAAAATCTGGCCTGTTAGTGTGCCCTAAGGACTGGAGTTGAGAAACACTGGTTTAAACGTTGCTAAATTGGTACTAAGGGGCCCAAAGAGTGCCAAGAATATATCCCCCATGCCATTACACCACCACCACCAGCCTGAACCATTGATACAAGGCTTACTCCTCAGACCAGGCAACGTTTTTTCAATCTTCTATTGTCTAATTTTAGGGAGCCTGTGCAAATTGTATCCTCAGTTTCCTGTTCTTAACTGACCGGAGAGACACCAGGTGTGGTCTTCTGCTGCTGTAGCCCATCTGCTTCAAGGCTCGATGTATTGTGCGTTCAGAGATGGTATTCTGCATACTTTGGTTGTAATGCGTGGTTATTTGAGATACTGTTCCCTTTCTGTCATCTCAAACCAGTCTGCCAATTCTCCTCTGACATAAACCAGGCATTTTCGTCCACACAACTGCTGCTCGGTTGATTTTCTCATTTTCGTGCAATTCTCTGTAAACCCGAGAGATGGTTGTGCATGAAAATCCCAGTAGATCAGCAATTTTGAAATACTCAGACCAGCCCGTCTGTCACCATCAACCATGCCATGTTCAAAGTCACTTAAATCTCCTTTCTTCCCTATTCTGCGGCTTGGTTTGAACTTCAGAAAGTCGTCTTCACCACATCTAGATGCCTAAATGCATTGAGTTACTGCCATGTGATATGCAGATTAGTAATTTGTGTTACCAAGCAATTGAACAGGTGTAACTAATAAAGTGGCCGGTGAGTGTATATTCTAACATTAAAGAATAACAAGATAGATATAGGTTTGGTTAGAGGTTCATGTACCATGTACTCGGGTGTATAGGCTGCCGGTGTTGTGTGAAAACACCAAGTGCTCGAAATTTCCAATTATTCCCAGTGTACACTCACCGGAAATAACGTGGTTGGAGATTTCGGCAGGTTGGAGTTTTCGGCAGGACACCGGCGATCGGCTGTTTTTTTTTTCTCCTCACACTTTAAGTGTGAGGAAAAAAAAAAAACGATCGCTGGCTGCTGTCAGAGGGACATCGGTCCCGACGAGGAGAGGGACATCTGTGCCCATCAGTGCCACCTGTCAGTGTCCACCAGCGCCATCTGCCAGTGCCACCTATCAGTGCTCACCAGTGACAGCTATCAAGTGCCCCATCATAAGTGTCACCTACTAGTGCCTATCATTGCCACCTATTAGTGCCCTTCAGTGCCACCCATTGGTGCCACCCATCAGTGCTGCCTTATTAATGCCCATCATTGCCGTTTTATTAGTGCCTACCTTTGCAGCCTATCAGTGCACATCAGTGCTGCCTCATCAGTGTACATCAATGAAGGAGAAAAATTACCTGTTTGCAAAATTTTATAACAAACTATAAAAAGTCTTTTCAAAGTCTTTTTTTGTTTGTTCAGCAAAAAATAAAAACCCCAGTAGTGATTAACAGCCGGTTCACACAGGCGCGACCCGACTTGCGGGGGCGACCTGTGAAGTAGCGGTGCGCAGCTTGCACCGCGACCTCGGATCGGCATGCACGGACTTCATATCATTGAAGTCAATGCAGGTCGCTCCAGGTCGCCCCAAAGAAGCTCAGGACCCTTTTTCTAAGTCGGAGCGACTAGTGTCGCTCCTATTAGTCCTGTGCTACTCTATGGCAGGCAACCCACGGCGACTTGTCAGGCGACCAAGTCGCCTCAGTGTGAACGGGGTATTAATACCACCAAAAGAATGCTCTACTTGTTTGAAAAAAAATTATAAAAATTTTATTTGGGTACAGTGTTGAATGACCGCGCAATTGTCAGTCAACGTGCAACAGCGCTGAAAATTGGCCTGGGCAGGAGGGGGGTTTAAGTGCCCAGTAGGCAAGTGGTTAAATTTAATTTTTTTAAAATCTGATTTAAATCATTTTTTTAAATCATTGATTTATTAATCAGTTTTTATCCACCCTGATTTTAGTGATGTTATTCAAGTAATCCTTTGCAAAGCCTGTTCAAGGCAAAGCTACAAGCCGCGAGAGGCAAATTCGCTAAATACACCCTGTGTATTAGAGTAGTGTTACTGACCAACTGATTTGTATTTCTTTCAACCCAGTCGTGAGATTTACAAAGTTCTGCCTTGTCTGGTAGGGCGCAAGACAGTTTTTCAGTGAACAAAGAAGCAGCAGACAGATAAACTCATCTTGATGTCACTCTGCTCTCTCTTTCTATCAACATGTTCCTTGTTAGCATGTGACCACTGCAGTCAAACTTATTGGCACTTTGTGCTTCTTCTGTCTCTCAGTATGAGCTCTGCTGTAGAAGGGATTATAAAGGGCTGACACCAAGTCCGATTCAAGTACTGTTATAAAGGTAATTTTAGTGATGTATTAACACATAGTTGCATTAAATAGCCTTTTATGTATGCCTTCGATGCAGTGAATGACATGGTCTATACTTTAAGGTACCTGGTATTTTCTTTTGGCTTCTGGTGCCTTATGGAGCTGCAGGGGATAAGAAGAAGGGTAGGTAAATGCCTGGTTGGGTAAAAGTTTGTTTTAAAGTAGTTAAACAAATTAAAAATTATACACGTTTAACCCTTCTGTAGAGCAGAGGCCAAGTGTGTTTTTCTAGATGATGGTCAGATTATAATGCAAGAATGCTTCTCCTTTGATTCATTTACCCTCACACATGACAATAACTTTTCTGTCCTGGTTCAACCCCCTCCTTGCATACTTGAAAAATGTTTCCCTTTTTAAAAAAAAAAAAAGTTTATACCTTTTTTAGGTACTGGCCATGGCCTACAACACATCTGCGCATGTGTGGGGAAAAGCCAACGTATGTACATAAATAATGCAGGGGTCCTCAAACTTCGGCCCTCCAGCTGTTGCGGAACTACACATCCCGTGAGGCATTGTAAAACTCTGACATTCACAGACAGGACTAGGCATGATGGGAATTGTAGTTCCTAAACAACTGGAGGGCCATAGTTTGAAGACCACTGGTCCTAGAAGTCCCAAATACCATAATCCAGCAGCGTATGTGCACATGCATGGGAATTCCCCGCGTGTGCTCAAATGTGCCACGAGTCTCTGCTAGGTTCCATAGACCGACCACACATCAGTACAGTGGTGTCCAAACTTTTTTCAAAGAGGGCCAGACTTGATGAAGTGAACATGCATGAGGGCTATATATATATATATATATATATATATATATATATATATATATATATATATATATATATATATATATATATATATATATATATATATATATGAAATGAAAAGCATCAGTGCTTTATGAATAAAATCACACTTATATAAACAGGAAGTAGAATTGTTCAAAATATTGTTTTCCGGCTACCATTTAAATTCAAGCTGGATCCACTCGCAAGGGAGACTGGGAGCACAATGGGGGACCTTGTGGGCACAGAATGGAACTCCCTGATGCTAAATATACAATCCAATTTCAAAGAGAAAGAACAGCTAAACTCTGACATCACCGCACTTTTTACCACCCTAAAAAAACACCTAGAAAGGAAGTCAGCCTTACACTGGCATGTCCGCACTTTTGACAGATACATAAAAGAAAATATTAACCCGGCTGGTTTACGTATCCAAATTTTCCCCACACTAGACAATATTACAGCTTTGATGAAACAAGAATGGGAAGATATACTTAACCAATGCTCAAAAAACCTCATGTTACTACTTCAAGGAGAATACCTCCGACAAAGTAAAAGCCTTGAGGGAGAAATTAAAAAAATCTATGACCAACTCGCCCCATTAAAAACAGCTGCACTTTACAGCACAGAGGAAACCAAGCTAAAGGCACATCTGGAAGAGTACAGCAAGGAGATACTTGTCAAAAAAGAAAAGAAATATTGGCGCGACAAAAATGCATTCACACAGGGCCGCGCATACAGATGGACAAATTCCACAAGATCAAATCGCAACAAAAATCGTGCTCCCAGATATCCTTACCAGCAGCAATCCTCAGACTCATCTTCCTACAACTCTGGCTCTGACATGAACAAAGGCAGAAATATGCCCCAAAAAAGTACCACACAAAGGACACCCAGGAACCCTGACAGAAACGACTGGGCAATACCTCAAGATCAATCGGAAGCCTGTGCATCTGACACCGAAACAACAGAAACTGCTACAAAAATACTAAAACCACATGAAATGTTCACTCGCTCCAAACAAAAGGGTGTTTTTTTAGGCAAAGTTTACAACAAAACCAAAGCGAACCAGGATACACCAAGACAGGAGGACAAGAGGGACTAAATGTCATAAACCTCTCCTCACACAACCTGACAACAGCACAGAAGGAAGTCCTATCCCTAGGACTGTCCTTCTGTCCCAATAAAAGCATGGATACATTTGAAACCATCAAGGATATTAACCTATTAGCACGTAATCTTACCCTAAAGGTTTGCTACAGCAAAAAACCAATGATTCAACCTACACCCACTCCACTCACAGCCGCTGAATTCCGGGCTATCAGAGACCTCAACCTACTTCTCGAGGAAGGCGGACTAGATGACTTAGAAGACACGGACTCATTAACAGACAGTGATGAAGAAGAACCTGATATTCAACCAACCACCACCATTCAATTCAAGAGAAAATCGCCTAAATATCCCCCCATTAACACCAACCCAGCAATAGCACTATTTGTTCGCCAAACAACTAAAGATATTGAACAATTACGTAGAACCACCCACTCTACCAACTTAACTCCAGAACACACAAAAGCACTTAAAGAACTTCAAGATAACCAAGACATTACAATTAAACCCTCTGACAAGGGGGGTAATGTGGTTCTAATGAATAATGAAGACTACAAACAAATGTGCCTCAACATTCTGGAAAACAAAAAATATTACAAACAAATTTCCCCCCTTATGGTACAAAGTTTCAATGAAGAATTTTATACACTGGTTGATCAAGCTCACAGCAACAATACCATCACAAAGACCCTCTGGGAATTCATTCGAACAAAATACCCCAAGGTACCGACCTTTTATGCCTTACCCAAAGTGCACAAAGATCCCCAAAACCCACCTGGACGACCCATTATCTCCGGTAACGGCAGCATTACAGAAAAAATGAGCCAAGTCATTGACGCCCACCTCAAACCTCATGTTACCAAACTCACCTCCTACATCAAGGACACAGGACATTTACTTCAAATTCTGGACAATATATCAATACCCACCAATGCATTTCTGGTCACAATTGATGTTGAAACACTCTACAACAATATTCCCCATTCAAAGGGACTTCACTCAGTACAAAAAACTCTTTATCAACAAAGCGACCATGACATCAACTTCAATACATTTATTCTAACTATGCTGAAATTCATACTTCATCACAATATTTTCTCCTTCTGTGGCACATACTATGTGCAGACATGCGGTGTTGCCATGGGCACAAGCTGCGCGCCCTCTTACGCGAACATCTATTTGGGCGAATGGGAAGAGGACTTCTTAACATCAGAAGAAAACAACATATATACCACCAACATCATGTTATGGCAAAGATACATCGATGATGTACTCCTTATCTGGAACGGCCCCGAAAATCTACTCCTGGAATGTTTAAACAAAATGAATCACAATAGATACAATATGTATTTCACAATGACATACAGTCAATCAAAAATACCCTTCCTGGATACTTACATTTACAAAGATCAAACCGGCAACATCATGACCACCTTATTCAGAAAAGAGACAGCTGGCAATACCGTACTTCACGCCACCAGTTTTCACCCAGAACCCCTCAAAAAGTCCATTCCTCACAGTCAATTCTTAAGACTCAAGAGAATTTGTAGTAGTCCAACCAAATTCCAACAAGAGGCCGATGCCCTAACCGACAGATTGCTAGCACGAGGATATTCTCGAACATGCCTTAAGAAAGCATTTAATCGGGTCAACCAACAAGATCGACACACAATCCTGTTCAATAAAAATAAAAACACAAAAACGGATCCACCACCGACCAGAATAATACTCAGATTCTCTAACGAACATAAAAAAATTCGTAATATATTAAAGAACTGGTCCATCCTCACGGAAGATCCTTCATTGAAAGACTTGATACCCGACAACCTGCTTATCTCCTACAAAAAGACTCGCTCTGTGCACCAAACCCTCGTACACAGCGAAATGAAATCGAATAAAGATCCTTGTAAAATCAAAGGCACCTTTCCCTGTGGATCATGCGCACAATGCGCCGTTATTCCCAAAACAACTTCTCTTTTGCTACCTAATGGTGAGCTTTTCTCCCCCAGACATTATGCAAATTGCAAAACGAAGGGGGTAATTTATATAATGAACTACATCGGAAAGACGCGCCAAGAATTTGGACTCAGGGTCAACCAACACATGCAAAGCATGTCCATTGGTAATTTTTATTTACCGTTAGGCCGCCACATGTCTCATTTTCACAAATACAGAATGCCAAAAGTCAAATTCTCTGTTCTTGATCGTATACATACTCCAAGCAGAGGGGGAGACTGGAATAAGTCCCTATTACAAACAGAAATGCGTTGGATCAAAAAACTCAACGCTACCAGACCCCCCGGACTTAATGATAACGAAAGTTATCGCCCTTTCTTAGAGGGCTTCGTCTCCGGAAAGACAGACTAAACATAACCTATTCTATAATAATCCCCAGCAAGCTTCCAACTCTCCTTTCATAACTTATATAAAGTGACACACTCCATATTTAGTATGCCACCATCACTAATGGGACTGCCCCACCTTGGCCTGCATTGTCCCCCCGAGTGTAACCCACTCTTCCTTCATGTTATTATTTATTGCTGTAAATTATCATGTTTAATATATACATTTATATCCTTATTTACTCAATTATCAGTAATTCTTTTTGTATTAATATATTTATTTATAT
Organism: Pelophylax lessonae; assembly: GCF_965119305.1. NCBI lineage: Eukaryota > Metazoa > Chordata > Amphibia > Anura > Ranidae > Pelophylax > Pelophylax lessonae. Next base: position 351,110,325 of record NC_138768.1, read on the forward strand.
CCATTTTTGTGACACAAGTGGCGTCTCATCATCCCTCCGCCTTCATTCTGCCATCCCAAAACACACCCGGCACAGGTGACCCCAGAGGCCTTCTCTCTGGGGACTTGACAGAGAAATGCTCCTGTCACAGGGAGCACCATCTCCGTCCTTCCTGTGTCGGCGGCTTCGGAACATCTCCCTTCCATCGGTCACAGGCTGGATGCGCGCGCAGGTTCGCCTGGCGCGCACCACGCCGAGACGCTCACCCGGAAGCCGGGTCCGCGCTGTGACGCTCCGATGTGCTATTGCGCATGCGTGAGCGGGTACAAAAAGCCGGGGATTTCTAACAGGGCGCCACTTCCCTCCAGCCGAGGGAACGTACCGGACGCCCAGGACCCGCTTCTCCTGAACATTCAGCAACATAATTCCTTCAAAAAACTGTAAGTTACCATCCAACAATGACGATTTACTGCATTGTTGGATGATTCTTTCAAATACAAATGCCTTTTGACCAAAGGCTTATATGTATATTACTGTTACCAGGGAAACAACCGGGACATTAGACCGGAGCTCCCTCTAATGGCCACAAGCACCAACCACACCTAACTTGTAAGTGTAAAATCATTTATATCTACTTAATAAACGACTTACTTCTTATCGCCATGCTCTTCCATACTTGAATACTTACCGTACTCAACATTTTTAGGATATTACAAGGGACTCCTCCCCATTAACAAGAGCAACGATTCCAAAATTGTAAGTCATTTAACAAACTTCCATACAAAACCACTCTAATATTTCTACAAATTCACTCAAACTCCTTCTCACCATAGAGACAGTGATTCCCCCAAATCCTGTGTGAAACATTTTGAGAGAGCAGATAACAAGGTCCGGGATTTGACGCCAATGTCACAAGTATGTTGATATATTTTTTTCCCATTCACTGGAAATATTTACATACTATGCAAACAACTTATTCTTACCATATATTTTCCAGATATGGTGACCAACTCTTTTTCCTTGATAAAGGCAACATATAGAATGCCGAAACGCGTAGGAAATTAGAGATATATACTCTCTCTCAACACATTCCAGAGTCTCACACATGAGCCGGAACAGACAGAGAATTATATCTATGTTCACCATTCACATTGTCACTCCTTCTATCTTATCCTTCACTACACACATGGGTCTATAACCCATTGGCACCCAATTTTCATTTATTATTATATGTATTATGACCAATGTAATAAATTGTGATATTTTTACACACTCTACTACTTCTTGACCAGCCCATAAAGTCCCACCAATTTTGGTTTGAGGCACCAAACTCTTTACAGATTACATATCGGGATGTTGGCTACACTTACTATTTAAGGGCAACTAGGGATCCAACACACAAATATATATATATATATATATATATATATATATATATATATATATATATGAAATGAAAAGCATCAGTGCTTTATGAATAAAATCACACTTATATAAACAGGAAGTAGAATTGTAGAGATGACACCGCCTCGGTCAGCTCCACAAGATCCTCGGTCGGCTTGTACAGGCGGCTGTGTGCGGTGAAGGAGAGAAGGAATGCAGTTTTCAAATTCATCCTGAACTCCCGCACATTCATAGGCAGCGGCAGCCAGATGGAGCAGAGCGGGACTCGAGAGCAGCCGAGCTGCCGAGCGAGGCCAGAGGCCCTGCCCCCGAGCCATCGCATCGGCATCGGGGCAGGAATGTGAGATGTCTCAGAGAGAGACATTGCCAAAAGTCAGCGGTGTCTCTGGGGGCCGTATGGAACTAAAGAACGGGCCGCAACTGGCCCGCGGGCCGGATTTTGGACATGACTGCCCTAGGGCAAGAACATCGCAGACATAGTGTACCTCTTTCAATTATATCAGCCCTGTAATAACTGCTAATATATCTACATAATTTGGGATTAAAGTTCTAATGTGTTTTATTGTTTTCAGGGACTGCAATGGTGGAATAAAGACACAAAGTCAAGATGAATAAAATAAAAGTGTCCACAGAAAAATGGTGAGTCCATGTGCTATCAGCTATATTGTTATATATATGAACAATTACACTATATGAGATAAGGATGACCCATCAGGGGGTGGTGAGAGAGGCAACCTCTGGGAAGTGATGATCTGACTGCTTATATTTCCATCTGCACTTCCAGTCTATGGCACAGGGAAAAGTGTTCAGATGTCCTGAGTGCTTCTGGACAGTCATAGGACTTAGCGATGGTCCTCACTACATCTTCTCATGCATTCACTGATCTATAACAGAGCTGATTGCAGGGCGGGAAGTTGCACACTACTACATTGCTACAATCTGGAGGAGATGAAGGTGTTTCCAGTGAGGTAATTCCTGCTAGATGGAATTTGTTCCACTGGCAACTAAAATAAAGTATTCTACGCTACTAATATAGAGTATATAGGAACAAGTTTGGGTTCAGGCCTGAATTTACTTGTCATTACTAGGCAAATGAGTTGCACGCAGGAGATTGCCAATTCTACAGCTGTACATTTATAAAGGGCTTGGGATGCTTGTGACATCACTGGCCTAATATGGCCATATAAAATCAATGACATTAACCCTGATGTGCCCATATTAGGGATTTTATACCACAATCATTTTTGCTCCTTTGTGCAAGCCAGCTGTGTGACAGGGAATCTTTTGCTCGCAGCTCATTGAACCAGTAATGACCGCAAACTTCTGGGTTTGGAACAAACCCAAGCTTATCTCTCGCTGCTAGCTTCTATTGGTACCGCTGTCTGAAAATATACATCATAATTGCACCATGTTCTGAGAAATAAATGTATTCACTGTTTTGTGTCCCTGTGCAAGAATAAAAAAAAATCAAAGGGAAAATCCAGGAGCCTGCATTCACTATATCTGGTCTCCCACAGTACACAGAACATGGAAATGTAATTATTTTAGTAAATATAAACTGCTTAATACTTTTTCTCATCAGAAGTATATAGCGGTCTTGTGACTTCTATCAGTGTCTGGCTGAGCACTGGTTAAAGCTTGTAGGAGGAGTTTTCATTCTCCTCCTAAATGTCCTATGAGGCTACATGACTCCTGACCCTCTGTCTGGGACAGTGCTGATTGGCCCTGTGCTGTTTAGATGTACCCTCCCAAAAAAAAAAAAAACTCTCTAGCAATACACACCAAACTGACTATGTGCCCAGTGCCTCCTAGGGCTCTGTTCTATCAGCAGATGGATTGGGGACAGTAAAAGGAGAGGATCAGAGAAGACAGGATCAAACTGCCTTTTTACAGGAGGATTAACCCTTTAGGTTCCACAGTGCATATAACAAGCATTTGGGCTTAGTAACCCTTTTAAATTTGAAAAAAAAATGTATTTTTTTTCTGCATTGTATAGGTGTGCCCTATTTGACATAATTCACAATAAAAGAGTAGAAAATATTGTTTCCAGCTACAGACTGAGATGTTTAAAAATGAAAGAACATTTTTTGAATAATAATCTAAGCAGCATAAGTAAATGGTAAGAGATGAGTTGGGTAGCATGGCCTAAGTGTATTTGGCACTTATCCCTTGCAGCATTTAAGTCCTAGGTTTTATTCCTACCGATCACAATATGTGCATTGGGGTGTTCTCCTTATGTTTGTGAGGCTTTTTTCGGTTGCCCTAGTTTTAACAAATGAAAACCTCCAATGGCTTCACCCAGATTGCCCCTATTATGTGTGCCACTGTGTTAGGGGGATTAGATTGTAAGCTCCATTGGGGCAGACATTTCCAGTAAACTATGATAAGGTCTTGGTGCTATATAATGTAGGAAAATAAGTATACAGTAAAGCCTTGGATTGAGAGTAACTTGGTTTGAGAGCGTTTTGCAAGACAAGCAAAATTTTTTTTAAAATAAATTTTGACTTGATAAACAAGCGTTGTCTTGATATACAAGTAGCGTCCTGTCACAACTTAGTATAAGAGAAGAGATCAGTAAATCTGCACAGTAAAACCTTGTAATGTGAGCATAATTTGTTCCGGAAACATGCTTGTAATCCAAAGCACTCTTATATCAAAGCGAATTTCCCCATAAGAAATAATGGAAACTCCGATGATTCGTTCAACAACCATTTTATTATAAGTCTTTCAGTTTAAAATCCATATAAAAAGATTACAATTGCAATGTGATAGGTTGTGTAACCATAAAGTGTCCATCCACAAATGGCGCCTCCACAAAAGGGATTAGAAGCAAAATCCAGCAGGAGCTACAGAGTACAAAAGAAAAGAGAGGCGCCTCTAAGTGTAGCAATATGGATACATTTAATGACGGTACAACATTTAGCAACTCACATGGTTGATGATTAAAACGGGCACATCTAAGTAGGCAGTCATCCAGGGTAAAGCTGTTCACATAGGCCAGTGATGGCGAACCTTGGCACCCCAGAACCTATGTACCGTTGGCTCTCACCAATGTCAGTCTGCAATCGTGACCGGGAAGACTACCCTGCAATAGAGTGATCTGAAAGCGAGGTTTGAAGGGCATGTGGAGCACAGCGTGGAAGGGATGACGTAGATGGTGGTGGAGATGTGGAGCATGGTCTATGTGGACAGCTTTACTCCAGATGCCTGCATACTTAGATGTGCCTGTTTTAATCAACCATGTGAGTTGCTAAATATCAAACCTTCATTAAATGTAACCATATTGCTATGAGGCACCTCTTATTTGTATTTCAAGACATCACTTGTTTATCAAGTCAAAATTTATTAAAAAAAAAAAATTGCTTGACTTTCAAAACACTCTCAAAGCAAGTTACTCTCAATCTAAGGTTTTACTGTACACAGTACTCAAATGCATGGGTAACTATGCAATTAGATACGAACAGTTTGTGTTCAAGTGGAAAAAAGGATACAATCTTGCTGCAGGAAAACTTTTGGCATTTGTCTTTCCAGATAAAATGCTCTCATTTGTTGTATTACACAGTATCCATGGCTTTGCTGCTTTCTCCAGAACAGGAATCTTTATAAACACAGTAGAACAAACAGTGCATTAGGATCATGTGACGCCTTCATAAAACTTTTATTAAAACCAGTCAAAACTGCTTCTCACAAGTTGTCTTTGCAAACTTGTTTGGTCATAGAAAACATCTTTAGATTGTAAGATCTCGGAGGCCAGGGCCCTCTTAACCGTCTTGTCTTGAACTGTATTGCAACTGCAAACAGTTGATGCTGTATAAATTCTGCAATAAAATTCTGTAATAGTCATAGCATCCTGGTAGAGACCTGTTCAACCCTCAATGCATAGAAAATCCCTGAAAGCCGGAGAACAGTTGGCAGGCACTTGGCTGGCAGAAGATGTCAGGCAGCCCCGAGTTGGTAACAGACGATCAGATCAGGCATGGGCAGAAGATGGAGGTATAGTTAGGGTACAAGCTGGAGTCCGCAACGGAGAAGAGAATCAGGTACCGCAGGGGCGGATTTCAGAGACAAGGCAAGGTTAGTGCAGGTAGAGTTCAAGCATAGTCTGAGGCAAGCCAGGTAACAAATGGTTAAGCGCAGGAACAGGTTGCAGGTCACACGGTTACACTGTAGATTAGACGGCAATGAGCCAGTGCAGCAGCTCCATTAAAATAATCCATTTGACGCCGGTGTTAGTGATAGATGCGTGCATGTGCAAATGCATGCGTCTGCACACACCTGCACGGCTACATGCTGGCCTGTGCATCTGTATGCGCTCTGGCGCACTATCTCTGCTATGGACAAGCCTTCTCTAACATTGCCCCCTCCCTACGGCCAACCTCCGGATGCTCAGCTGGCCCAATTTCTGTGTGTGGTTATGGAAGAAAGCTTGGATACGTTTCTTGGCATGAACATTGTGTTTGGGCTCCCAATAATTCTCCTCAGGACCATACCTATTTAATTAGATATTGTAGCTGATTTCTCCTCCTGCAATCTAGAATGGCCTCAACCTTAAACTCCTCATCACCATTAACAGTCATAGATTCAGGTGGCCCTGGATTACGACCTGGAAATGGATCAGGAACTGCAGATTTCAACAAGCACACAATGAATACAGGGTGGATTTTAAGAGTCCTGTAAGGCCAGTTTATACGATAAATCTTCCTCTTTACTGGGGACGGTCCCACAAACTTAAGTGCCAACATTTTTGAAGGGCAAGCCATCGTAAAATTTTCTTTTGGATACCCACACCTGATCATCTGGTTGCAGGATCAGTTTTTCACTGCTCTTCTTGTCAAGCATCTTCTGTTTTTGTGACTAAAAAAAATCCAATGCAGGAATTGTGTGAAGTAAGAATGATAAATGAAAGCCATAACTGGCAAAAAATGGGGACTGTTTTGTAGCAGAATTTCTTGAGTTGACATATAATGGGGTAAGACGCCGCTCAAAACTGAACATGTGCTTCAGATGTGGATATGGCTGTGTGTGGCTTCAGCCAGCGCTTCTCTGACCACATCCCCAGCGCTGGCTGAAGCCACACAGCCATAGGGTCTGGGTCAGTTTGTAGAAGGGGTCTGTTAGGAGTGGCATCTTTACCCCACATATGACCACGCTTCTGAATTTGGTGCCTGACGCCTGCCCCCACTTTCTTGATATCTGTTATCCTCATGCTTCGAGCGGCACTCCAAATCTACAGGTGATCAGAATGACTTGAGGTGGCATTTGCAAATTCTACGGTAACAGCAACAACCAATCATCCTGGACAAGAGGTAAACCAGCGGATATACTGCTCGAGGGTTTAAATTGTTCTCTGTTTGTCCATTAGTCTGTGGATGATAGGCTGAGAACAAGGAAAGTTCAATCTTCAAAATCCTACAGAACCTCCAGAACCTTAAAGTAAATTGAACCCCTGATTTGAGACAATGTTCACAGGGATCCCATGAAGTCTTACAATCTCCTTGACGAAGACCCAGGAGGTTTTGATGGCAGGTGGTGTGTGCTCCTCATGGGCATGAAGAGTTCCATTTTAAATAACCGATCCAAGACAACAAAACTGACCATGCAGCCTTCAAATGGCGGAAGTTCTGCAATGAAATCCATCAAAATCATCTTCCATCAGCTGATGGAAATCGGCAGAAGTCTTGGTAAATCCCAGGCTCTGTTCGTTGCGCTCTTGCTCTGGATACCAGTGGTGCAGGAGTTCACATACTCTCTACTGTCCTTTTCCATATCATATGTGCCATTTGAGATAACTGCATCCAGGCTAAAGTGTGCAACAGGAGCACCACATAAACTCTGCCTCTCTGTTAATATGCATAAACTCTACCACAAGACCAAATTCATTATGAAGAATATTGTGTACTTTTAATACAAGTTGCTAATAAAAGCAATCGAGCATTGCTGCTATGGTATTTTTGGTATGTTGTTTTACTTCTTTAAAAACATCTAATCAACAACTAATCTGTGTGTGGACCTAGGCAAAATATAGCCATACACTGCAGTAACATGTGAAGGACATATCACACTGAGGTTGTGCTCCACCCCCATATTGCAAATTGACTATAGAGCAAATGGATAATGATGATGTAACCAACCTATAAAATATTAAAGTGGAGCTCCATCCAAAAGGGAAAGCTCTGCTCCTCTGCCTCCCCCCCCCCTCTACTGCCACATTTTCCACCTTTTTGGGGGAAGGGGGGAACAGGGAGCAGGTACCTGGTTTTGCCAGGAACCTGCTACCATTTCTGGCTTAGCTTGCAGTAGTGAACTGAGCTGCAAGCTCTTCCCCTGCAGGCGGGTCATTCACAAAGCGCAGTGCACCTTGCACATGCGCAGTAGGAAATCGGCTGTGAAGCCACGAGGCTTTACCGCTGGTTTCCCTTAATCAAGATGGTGGCACCAGCACCCAACAGCCGATTAACCACTTACCGCAAAGTAAGGCTGACTTTGCGGTGTTATACCTGGGTGATGCCTCTAGCTAGAGGCATCACCCCAGTACAGTCGTTTAGAGCCGGCGGTCAGCTTTCCGGCGGTAACGACTGATGCGGCTCGGGAGCCGCTCTGTCGTTACCCCGGCGAGCAGGAGGGGACGCCCCCCCCTCCCCGCCGCCTTCCGTGGGTTTGTCCGGGTCTCCCCTCCCACCGGGAGATCCGAGCACCCAGCCAGCACGTCCGCCGGCTGGATGGAGTCCCAATCAAAGCCGGAAGTGGCTTAGATCGGGTCTCCGATGAGGTAACCCGGAGGCAGCGTCCATGACGTCACGTCCGGGTTACTCTTCTGCTAAAGGCGGCAAATTTAAAAAACGAATGTATTCAAAAATGCAGTTTGCAGCGTTTTGAATACATGGAAGTGTAGCGGAGGGGTCTAGGGTCTTTTAGACCCTCGATCCCTCCATAAAGAGTACCTGTCACTGCATATTGCTGTCACAAGGGATTTTTACATTGCTTGCGACAGCAATAAAAGTGATCAGATGTTTTTTTTTAAAAACCTGTGATAAAGTTAAAAAAAATAAAATAAATAGGAGAAAAAATAAAAAATTTTAGCCGTCGCCGTCAGCTCGCGCACGAAAGAAAACGCATACGGAAATCGAGCCGCGAATGAAATCGCTTTTCAAACCACACATGTGAGGTATTTCCGCGATCGACATAGAGTGAGCAATAATTTTGAAAAAAGAGCCACACTCTTAACTCTAAACTGGTAACCGTTAAAACATTTTAAAGCGTCACCTATTGAAATTTCTTTTGACCATAGTTTGTCGCCATCCCACGGGTGTGCGCAATTTTAAACCGTAACATGTTGGGTATCTATTTACCTGGCATGACATCATCTTTCACAATATACAAAAAAAATGGGCTAACTTTACTGTTTAGTTTTTTTAAATGCAGTGAAATGTGATTTTTCGTAATTTTTTTTTTTTTTAAATATTGCAATGACCGCCATTTTATTCTCCAGAGTCTTTGCTAAAAAATATATATATATATATATAATGTTTGGTGGTTCTAAGTAGTTTTCTAGGAAAAAATACTGATTTTAACTTGTAAACAAAAAGTGTCCGAAATAGGCCTGGGGCTTAAGTGGTTAAAAAGTTGGCTTGGGTGAAAAAACTGCTGTATTCCTGGACAGGTAAGTGGTGGGAGGTTGCCTGGAGCTCTTCTTTAAGGTATTTACAGCCATTCTAATGCTGTCCTATATGGATCATGCTATTAAATGTACTGCTTTTTGTCTTTTACTGAAAATATAGATTTGATAAGAAGTAGCGCAAATACTGTGTGACATAAAAAATTGCAACTTCCTCCATTTTAATCTACATTTCTCTGCTTTTTAGAAGAAAATCTGAGTTTTGAGGTTTTATGTAATCTTCAGGCCTAAGCGACAGGTTCAGGCCACCCTAGTTTTAGTAAATTCCCTCAATGTGTTTTAAAAATACCAAACACAGGACTAAAGTAACACAATTTTATATAAGTTATACTTGTAGTATATACTTGAAAATTGAGCCCTTACTAATTTTATGATTTTAGTCTACTACACATTTTGTCTCACATTTTTTGCTTGTTACTGGAATGCAGGGTATACATGGTGATTATATTGCTAAATGTATCCAATCAAAAAACATAGGTCATATGGCTTATGAAATTCCCTGAAGTAATAACCTTGAATCGGGTTCTTAGAGATTTGTTTACTCTTCTTCTGAGGTAATTGGCAAAAGATATCCTATCTCTCTTTAGCTAAGCTCCATGTCGTTGGCTAAATACACAGTTAAGATGAATAAATGCAAACTTTTTTAATTGTAAATCTATTCTGATAATCTTGTGGGCCAGACAAGACAGCACAGCCACGTTCAGACCTTCCAGCAGACTACATGTCAATTAAGCAATACAGTTTGGCCCTGGACCTATAGTGGCACCCTAATAAGGTTATGCTTGCTCTTTCCACGTCTAGTGTTAGCCTGACGGCATTGTGCAAACCAGTAGAGCCCTAATTGGTTTTCCTTCTCCCAGTCTGATTTCAGGTTTACAAGGCATTTTTACCTCACTTATTATTATTATTATTATTATTTTTTTTTATTCCAATTAAACCTACCTAAAACGGACTGTGGAAAATGTTGCATTTCATTTGGAAATCAAGGTCCCAGAGTCTGGAGGAAGAGTGGAGAGGCACAGAATCCAAGTTGCATGAGGTCCTGTGTGAAGTTTCCATAGTCGGTGATGATTCAGGAAGCCATGTCATCTGCTGGTGTTGGTCCACTGTGTTTTATCAAGTCCAAAGTCAGCGTAGCCCTCAGCCAGGAAATTCTAAGTTTAGAGAGACGGCCAGGTCTTGGTAGATTTGCAGTGGTCTGATACTCCTTCCATTTCAATATTATCGCTTGCACAGTGCTCCTTGGGATGTTTAAAGCTTGGGAAATCTTTTTGTATCCAAATCCGGCTTTAAACTTCTCCACAACAATATCTCGGACCTGCCTGGTGTGTTCCTTGTTCTTCATGATGCTCTCTGCGCTTTAAACGGACCTCTGAGACTATCACAGTGCAGGTGCATTTATACAGAGACTTGATTACACACAGGTGGATTCTATTTATCATCATTAGTCATTTAGGTCAACATTGGATCATTCAGAGATCCTCACTGAACTTCTGGAGAGAGTTTGCTGCACTGAAAGTAAAGGGGCTGAATAATTTTGCACGCCCAATTTTTCAGTTTTTTTATTTGTTAACAAAGTTTGAAATATCCAATAAATTTCGTTCCACTTCATGATTGTGTCCCACTTGTTGTTTCTTCACAAAAAATTACAGTTTTATATCTTTATGTTTGAAGCCTGAAATGTGGCAAAAGGTCGCAAAGTTCAAGGGGGCCGAATACTTTCGCAAGGCACTGTACATTTGTATGTAACATGACCACGTAGTACCCACTAGTCTGTTGCTTTCAGAAGTATCCTAAAAATTAAGCTGTTAGTACAAATAAAATAGTATTGTGTACAACTGTGTAGAAGTTTGGTTTACATTTTCAGATGTAGAGTGCGTTAAATGCATTTACCATTGAGTTACCTATAGATGTATTGTAGTCATCACCTGATCCTCCTGAATTAGGCTGAAATTAAATGTCTGAGATCAAGTCCAGTACATCCATTGAACTGACACATAGATATTAGGTGGTTTATCATATTCCTGCTGAACGTGATTGGATTTAGTTATCTGTGAGCATTGAATAGGTTCAGCAAACAATCACATATGAATGTTCTAAGACGAAGGTGTGAGAATGATTTTAGGGTTGTTTAGGCTGAAATTTGTACTTTACCCATTGCTCCTGACCAAATGAGTCTGCTGAAGCATTTACAAATCACTTTTTTTTTTTTTACTAAATGCATATTAAAATAAGACTCAGTACAGCAAATGTGGAATGAAAAGAGCTTTGCAGTTATGTGATTAGACATAAACTTTATGTGGAAGAAAAATACACGAGCTTAAGACTGAATAATGAACTGATAAGCATCCTTCAGTTATTAAAAAAAGGTTCTAGTGAATGTTCCTGGAAAAACCCATAAAATATAAGAAGAGGTAGTTCTTTTTGCAGCCTAAGAAAAGTAATAAACTGCTTATGGCATAATGGTTTGTGGTCGGTCCTTTCCTGCAGAGCATGACACAGCACATACTGGAACAGCTGCTTTTTATAGTCAAACACAAATTCCATATTCATAAGGAGTGTGTAAAGAATACTGCTGATGTGTATTCATGCGTACCACTAAAACTGGCTATACTCAGAAGCAAACTACATTTCTAGGTAAGGATAAATGTCCAGATTTTTGTTTTTACACTTTTTAGTTAGTACACTTTTTATTTTTATTTTTATTGTGGCCATAGATGTATTGAATTTCCAACACAGTCTGCATCCTTGCTAAAAAACTGATTATACTTCTAATAACCATTAGCTGCCACATACTGTATAGATCTCAGAGTTCCTTTTGAGGGACTCCGTATTATGAAATTTGAAATTTGGTTATCATGCCACCTACAGGAAGTTTGGACACGAAAATGGTTAAACCCTGTAGCCCATCCCTAGGGGCACAAACCTCACCTACATACACCGTGGTTAATTTGCAACAAACATTACTAAGAGCATATAACCATAAGCATAAGAAGGCCTGTGTCCTTCAGTGGACTCAGAGAAAGATTTTAGGAGAGCAAAAATATAATTTTTCTAATACTATATATAACAGGGTTCTTCAAACTACGGCCCTCCAGCTGTTGCGGAACTACACATCCCATGAGGCATTGTAAGAGTCTGACATTCACATGATGGTCTGACATGACTAGGCATGATGGGAATTGTAGTTTCTGAACAACTGGAGGGCCATAGTTTGAAGACCCCTGATATATAATAATAAAATATATAATCATAATCTATTCATTGAGGATATCAAATTTAGAAACAACGGGTGTCCAAATACATTCTACCAGAAGGGTGGGCACACACTCAATCATAAACAGAAATTGTGGGCAGCTGACAGAGCTGTCTGCAGTACTTTACATCTAAAACTGGCATTGGAAGAGACTGAGACCTCAAACAAGGGCAAAAGAGCCAGGTGGCAGACTTACAGACCTGAGAAATAGAAGCCCGATGCCAAAATGTCCAATAAGTGCTCACAGCCCTTGCGGTGTGCACTTTCACAAACAAACGTGTGAACCATTTTCTTTAGATTACTAGTTTGAACAGAGAACTAACTGATGGATCCACATAGAAATGGAGCAGCTACAAGTCGGAGTTCCTTAGACCCTCCAGGATGACAGAAAGTCAGTCTTCCTGATAGAAGCCATAGCTGACAGATCTAGACATGAACAGGTCAAAACGCATTCAGGCAATGAAGAATAATCATCTTTTGGTAAACTATAACCTGACACAAGCATGGTAAAAAAATCTGTTGAGGTAAAAGAAGGCGTTCACTTTAGGCAAGTCAGAAAGCATAGCTCTCAAAATGACTAGATTTTTCAGAAAGACCAAAAATGGTTCCTCACAAGTCAAGGCCATTAATTCAGATACCTGCCTGGCTGAAGTAATGACAACAAAGAAAGCAACGTGGCATGGCAAAAGAAGGGATTGTCTTAAATGACTCGAAATAATGCCTCTGAAGTCTTTAAAAGAAAAGATTGAAATCCCGTGGTGGCAGAGGGGATTTCACATGGGTGACATCTTCCTTAAACAAAAAAGTGGGATGCTATCCACCGCTAAAATAGAATGGCTGTCTGAAACTTGAGAACCAAACACTGGTTCACACCCAGGTGCAGAAAGGCTACAACCTGTCCCACAGAGGAGCTTATGGTGTTAAAGCCTCTGGACTCACAACACAGAAAATATACCTTCCAAGCCTATTCATACACCTTACAGAAAGTGGATGTGCATGTCTGCAGCTTTGGAAGCTTGACAAATTCCAGAATGCCCATATTCCTCAAATCCTGAGCTTTAACACCCCTGCTTTTAAAGCCAACAACTAAGACGAACGGTGGAGGGTTGGTTCCTGTGAGAGCAGATCTGGGCAGTCTGGAAGAGCACATTGCACATCTGCAATTACCTGGACAAGGCGGATATACCACTTTTTCCTGGGCCACTCTGGAGCTAAAAAGACCACTGGATTGCTCTCATCTTCGCTCCAGTGGACAAGATGTAGAAGCCGCTTCAGGGGAGAAAATACAAAGATCAGAGTGTAATTATTAAGTGACAAACTTCCCTGCCAATTTCTTTCATTCTGCCCAGGATAGAAAGGTTTCAATCTTTCATGCTGCAGCAAGGCTTTTTGTTTCTCCCTTATCCACTTGACCGTCTGAAGATTTACCTCCTTCATGACCAGGCCATTTTTGCGATACGGCATTGCGTTACTTTAACTGACAATTGCGCGAACGTACAACACTGTTGCCAAATACAATTTTGCTGAGTGTTCTGTTCCAGGCTCCTTGAGTGCAACTGAACAAAGGGAGCCATCTTCTGAGTGTTAAATAACGAGATTAGATTTGAGAATGGAGATTGACCAAAGTGAGCCACTGACTGCTATTGGCCTCCAGCAAATCGAAGATAGCACTGGTGTGCAAGAGAGACAGATACATGAGGATGGACATCTTTGATGTCCACCATGGCTGAAAAATCTCCTTGATGAATGGAGGCAGTGATCAACCTAGGAGAACAAATGACCACAAGGCTTTGAGATCCAGTCTTGGGGACTGTAAAAAAATGTGACTGTAACCCCTTTAAGCGCTTTGAGACAGGAACCTGAGTGAGACTTATTGGTAAAGGAAACACAAACAGTTCAGTGAATTTCCATAAGGTGTTACATGGACACTGAAAGTTTGGAGATGAAGAAGAGACTGGGAGCAAAACTCTAGTTTGTATCCTTGGAACACCACCTCACGCACCCATGCATCAGATATGCAAGACCTTCAGATGTCTGCAAAGGCCAATAAATATCCCCCTTTCCTCCTATGGAAAGAAGTTGTTCTTGGGTGACTTGGTTGTCTTGGGATGCCAGAATTTTTTGTAACAGAACGTTTGCAAAGAAACCAATCTCAAGGAACAAAAGAAATGCTTTAAGGAAGAAAAAAAAAAGAGCAAAAAAGCGCAGCTTACGCACATTGCTACTTACCATTCTGAGCCTTTGTTAGACAACCTCCTCCCAGGAATTGCACAGGTCTGCCACGGACCCAACACCTTGCCAATCACATATTTCAATCCATTGGCCACAACCTTTGCGGCCACTTTATAGTCTGTTATGAGCAAGGTGATGGGTCTACAATTCCTTAGACACCTTAACCCAGATTTTTAGGAAAGGGGCTAATCACCCCTACCTTCATGGAATCCAACACCTTTTTGGAAACAAAAACCTCCTTTGTTACCCCAAAAAAACTCTTCCCCCGATCACATCCCAGAAGGATAAATAAAATTCGACCAGAAGGCCATCACTCCCAGGGGTTTTACCTTAGATACCTCTCTTTCCAACCACTCACTATCCTCCTTCTCCACCTTGCAGTCCAAGATTTTACAGTAATCTGCCCTCTCACTTAACCTCCTCCACTTCATATCCGGCAAATTCTTTCTTGAAGAAGTTCTCTAGCCTCCACTACCACCCCATCACCTTCAACCTGCCCTCCCTCCACATTAACAGACACCAGCACGTCTTTATTCCCACATACCTTTTTGAAAAAGTACCGGGTGCACTTTGTTTTCTTCCGAAAATTTGGTCTTGGCCTGGAAAACAATCCTCATACCTCTTGCTTTGACAAATTCCTTGACCTCCTTCACCACCCTTATCTCCTCCTCTAACTCCTTCCCCCAACTCTGTAAATAGAAAGAGGGTCCTCAACCTCGCATTTAACTTGGCAAAGCCTTCTTCCTTCTCCCTAGCCTTCCCCCTCCCCCACCCCTGGAAAAAAAGCATTTTATCCTCACTTTGGTCCAATCCCACCACTCCAGACGATCTTTAAAAATCCACCTTCTTTTGAACCAAATGAGCATACAACAATTTAAACCCCTCCTTCACTTCCACATCATCCAAAATTGAGCTGTTTAACTTCCACACCCCAGGGCCAAAAGCTACTTTAGCCTCCATCTTAAAGATCACCTAGATTCCCCTGGTGGTCAGAAAAGAAACCTAAAAAATTAGAAAAACCCTCCACCACCAATCCCTTAGAACAAAAAAGAAAAAAAATTCTTGATTTTACCTTGCCAGTCTCTGAATAAAAGGTAAAATGATCGTCAACCAGACTGGCCTTCTTACCTAGGTCAGCCAGTCCCAGGTCCTCAATCGTATTGGATCGCAATAAAGTCCCCTGCGACAACAATTGTGGTTCTTCCCATTAAATAAGATTGTAGGATTTAAAAAAAATTACATCCTGTCCCTTTTATTCACAGGAGCGTAGACATGAAACAATTTCAACTTAAATCCAACAAAATAAACAGAAGTCATAACACACCTACCAGGCGTAATGATCTTGTACTCCCAAGACTTTTATTTTATCGTTTTTAATCAGAATTCTGACCCCAGAATTCCTACTTTCACATGCTGGTGACCAGAATGATACCCCTCTTCACTCATCTTGTCTTGGGACGTATCTTAAGCCGCACTCTTGCAAACAAAAAAATGTCACTTTTAAAACTAGATAAATAATCAAAAACAACGGGGCTCCTGACAGAAGATTCAATGGACCTTGCATTCAGGGATGCTACTGACACAGCCATTAAACAAAGGGAGAAAAGAAACAACCCCAGTCTATAAGCCATCATCCTAATGATAATAATTTTTTGACAGTATTATCCACAGCAATATCCATTGTCCTACATCTTACTGTTCTTAGAGGCGCTTCCAAAGGATCCCCATCATCTGATGAAGAGATCCCCCCCCCCCCCCCAAAGCACCTCTGCTTCTGTCCTTGCTTTTTCTATTACAGCACCATCTTCCTCCTCATCACTGTCCTTCACCCTTTGTCCTAGTGGCAGGGGTGCACTTACATTTTGTTCCATCAGATCTCCTCACTCCATCTTTTCCACTATGACTTGCAAAGAGTTTATTTCCTCCACTTCATTCCCTCCCACCACAACGTCCATCTCTGTCTCTGTCACTCCTCTTGTCCCTCCCATAGACAGATTTGGCTCTGTCCTGGCCGACGCTGCCCCTCCAGGCACTATACTGTAAATTTTGGCTCCGCCTCCACCACTACCACTCTGCCCACCACTTCACACGTGGCTTCAACTCCGCCACTATTGACAGCACCAGAGACAATGGCACCTCCCACAGGCATGCCTACTCCCGACCCTCCGTTGCCATCTTCCTCCGCTCTGCTCGTGGTTCCGTCCGCCACCTCCGTTTCCTCCCGCACACCCAGCTCCATGATGAGCCTGAGCGCACAGGTCTTATCAGCCTCAGACCATGCAGCCTGCCTGGTCTCCCTTCTCGCTGACTCCACTGTAGCCTGCGCCCTGGGCACGTCCACCCTCACTGCATCAGCAAAGGAAAATACACTGCAGCTCATCTTCTGCGGACAGTCCTTGGCACGATGCCCTGTCTCCTCACACAGGTCACACTTCCTGGGCAACCTGCATTCCCTGGCTATGTGATTTGGGAACCCACAGAGTCTACATTTCATAGCAACATCACACTGGTCACTAGAATGGGGATACACAAAACATGCCCTACAAAATGCAGTCTGACCAGAAAAAGCAGAGCTCCTCTCCCCTGCTACAGTAAAGAAAGGTGGGGGCAATACATATCCAGAGTCCTCCTTCTTAAATTTCACTTTAAACCGGTTTTCACTCTGGAACATACCCCAAGCGTTCCTAATCTTCAACCCAGAATCAAACCAGAGCAATATTAAAAAAAAATATAATCTCACCATCTTCTTCTTTCCCTAGAAAGGAGTTGTAGAGGTGAACCACAACGTCCCGTTTCTCTGCGTCAAATGGCAAATCTCCACGTCCTCCCATACGCCTTGGCCCAGATTCCTTCTGTATTACTCCACCTTCCGCAAGCATGTATCCTCCGAGAAAAAGGTAACATCGTATGTACCGGTTGCCAGGAAGTCTTGAATAGTGTAGCTATCACTCACCTCCTATGCTTAGTTTCTCCAACAATAGCTCCTCGATCACTTTCTTGACAGGGTACACCTCCTCCTTTTCTGGACGCACCACCAGCCAAAAAGATTTATTAAGCACGTGACATGATGACACACCGTTGCTTCAAAATAACCACCCAAAACCCTCTATGCAGTTAGTTTTGCACAGAGCAGCCCGGATCCTCCTCTTCTCAGGTCCCTCGTTCCTGCTCCTGGCCCCTTCCTCCTATCGAGTGCCCCCACAGCAAGCAGATTGCTGAGGGGGCACCCGAGCCGAGCTGCAGCTCAGTGTGTCCGTTCAGACACAGAGCTGCCATTCAGCCCCGCCCCCCTCTCCTGATTGGCTCACTGACAGCAGTGGGATCCAATGGCGCCGCAGCTGTATCTCAGCCAGTTAGGAGAGAGAGTCACAGGATAGCCGAGGGACTCGTGGACATCGCTGGACAGAGATGGAGCACAGGTAAGTATTAGGGGTGCTGGGGGGGGGGGGGCTGCTACACACAGCTTTTTATCTTAATGCATAGAATGCATTAAGATAAAAAAACCTTCCTGACTTTACAACTCCTTTAAAGGTGGATTTTGAAAGCCGCATAGATTACCTGTAGAGTGATAGAGAAGAATTTTTTTTAGATTATGCTGAGCCGAAGTGTAATTATTAATCCAATAATAATACTTTATCCAAGATGATAGTTGCCAATGCAATCCCTGCCTGTGCAACCCATGCCTGTGGGTTTTGTATACTTTTTTTATTTTTAGATAAATGGTGCATGAGATAATACACTAGACTGGTGTGCCCTCCCTTTTTTGTTATTTCTTTTGGAATTCCGGTTTCCCCCAATCTGTAGACGGCTGCAAGGCCTTGTGTTGATTTAGAGGCATTGTACTGATTGACTGGACTTCTAAGCCCCCTTGTTTTTGAGAACCTTTCCCTGGGCCTGTTTTGGGGACCGATTTGTTGTCTGTCCTTTTTTTTTTTTTTTTTTTAACCGCTTGCCGACCGCCGCACGACTATTAACTGCGACGGTCAGCCCCGTACAGGCAAAGTGAGGTAGGACTACGGCGCTAGCCTGTGAGCCTCTAGGGGGCGAGCGCTCACCGCCGGAGGCGCGCTCCCACCCCCGCTCGTTCCCTTACATGTCCGCGCGTGTGACCGGCGGACCCGATGTCCGCCGGTCACTCGCGATCTCCCCGTGGAGAGGGAGAAAGGTAGGCAGCTAATGTAAACAAAGCCGCCTGTCATTCGCCCTGATCTAACTGAAGAGATCATACGATCCTGCTATGTAGGATCGTATGTCTCTGTGGTTTACATCACTAGCTACACCCCTTTACAGTTAGAAGCACACCCCTAGGGACACACTTAACCCCTGCATCACCATTAAAGTTAACCCGTTCCCTGCCAGTGTCATTTTTACAGTAACAGTGCATATGTATAGCACTGATTACTGTAGTAATGTCACTGGTCCACCCAAAAGTGTCAAAAATGTCAGTCAAGGTTCTGATCTGTCCGCCGGAATGTCGTAGTCCTGCAAAAAAAATCGCAGATCGCCGGCATTACTCGTTTAAAAAAAAAAAATCACCAAAAATGACAAAAATCTTTCCCTTAGTAAATGCAATAACTTTTGCGCAAACCAATCAAAATACGCTTATTACGATTTATTTTTTTTTTTTTTACCAAACATATGTAGCAGAAAACAAATTGGCCAAAAATGTTAAAAAATGTTGATTTTTACATTTTTTTTGGGGGGAATTTCATATAAAAAAATGTGAAAAATATTGTTATTTTTTCAAAATGTACGCTCTTTTTTTGTTTATAGCGCAAAAAGTAAAAATCGCACAGGTGATCAAATACCACCAAAAGAAAGTTCTGTTTATGGGAAAAAAGGACATCAATTTCATTTGGGTACAGCGTCGCATGACCGCGCAACTGTCCGTTAAAGTCACACAGTGCCGAATCGCAAAATAGGGCCTGGTCAGGAAGGGGGTAAAATCTTCCGGGGCTTAAGTGGTTAATGGACAAACATGTATGATTGAGCCCTAAAGTTTAGTGCACACTGGCTGTTATGTGCAGAGTTTTTTAAGAGTTTAACATATATAATCATGGTTATGATTTTCCTAGATCTTTTTTTACATGAGAATGATAAATTAAATAAAATCTGTTTTAGTTTTGCAGGTATTGTTTTGTGTCTATATTTCCATTTAAAGGCAAGTGTTTAGAAGCATGGGCTTCTTGGCTAGACGTCGTTATTAAAGCACAATTAATAAGCATGCTGCCTTTTCATGTCCTACATGGCACGTTCTGGCACTGTCTGCCTCTGCGTTTAGGAAAAATGAATGTGATAATTAATAATGGTTGCTACTGGCTGGGCAGATGTTTGCTCTTTGCGTCATAACAAGTGAGCAGGGTTTTCCTCTTGTTAGTGTCTACAGCAATGGGATCCAGGACATAGTTTATATATCAACATTGCAAGAGATGAAGAGCCTGTTTAATAGAGTTTAAGTTAGCCTATCATCCTTCTGTAGATGATGACCATTTGTTATGCAATGCTTTTACAATAACTGGCAGAAACCCTTTACAGTTTTAGAGTCTCTTAAATAAAATCTTGAGAGATCAGATAAACTACCTTTTAAGTGGATTCCAAAGCAATCTGATATAGCTAACTTTGAATATTGGCTTATTGGAGACAAGCCTTCTATTGCCATTTTAACTATAAGGCCTCGTGTATACTGCAGCTGCTGTATGGAAGTTTAGGAGCAGTTGGGCGTTTTTTTTTTTTTTTTTTAGCAGCCCCTGAACTTTTAAAGCTGATAAATTGCGTTCAGGACTGTAGTTTACTGGCAGTTCAAACGCCAAATGCTTCAAACTGCTTGTAAACTTTGTGTATAAACATTTTTAAAGAGGAACATGTAAAATGTGGGAAAAACACAATTTTCACCACATGCTGTTGCCTGCAGGGGGTTGGAGAGACGGAGCTGGACTGAGAGAGAGAGAGAGATACAGATAGAGAGTGGGAGAGTGACTGGGAGAGTGGGAGAGCAACAGAGAGAGAGCGACAGAAAGGGGGAGAAAGTGACAGAGGGAGAGCTACAGAGAGACCGGCAGAGAGAGAGAACTACAGAAAGAGTGACACAGAGAGCGACAGAGCGAGCGAGAGCGCAAGAGAGAGAGCATCAGAGAGAGCGAGGGCGCAAGAGAGAGAGCGTCGGAGAGAGCGAGAGCGAAAGAGAGAGCGTGACAGAGAGAGCGAAAGAGAGAGAGAGCGAGAGTGACAGAGAGAGAGAGAGAGAGAGACAGAGCAAGAGGGAGAGAAAGACAGAGGGAGAGGGAGAGAGAGAGCGACAGGCAGAGAGGGAGAGAGAGAGCGACAGGCAGAGAGGGAGAGAGAGAGCGACAGGCAGAGAGAGCGAGAGGCAGAGAGAGAGAGAGCGACAGGCAGAGAGGGAGAGAGAGAGAGCGACAGGCAGAGAGGGAGAGAGAGAGAGCGACAGGCAGAGAGGGAGAGAGAGAGAGCAACAGGCAGAGAGGGAGAGAGAGAGCGACAGGCAGAGAGGGAGAGAGCGACAGGCAGAGAGAGAGAGCGACAGGCAGAGAGAGAGAGCGACAGGCAGAGAGGGAGAGAGAGAGAGCGACAGGCAGAGAGGGAGAGAGAGAGCGACAGGCAGAGAGAGAGAGCGACAGGCAGAGAGGGAGAGCGACAGGCAGAGAGAGAGAGCGACAGGCAGAGAGAGAGAGCGACAGGCAGAGAGGGAGAGAGAGAGAGCGACAGGCAGAGAGGGAGAGAGAGAGAGCGACAGGCAGAGAGGGAGAGAGAGAGAGAGCGACAGGCAGAGAGGGAGAGAGAAAGCGAGAGAGAGAGAGAGAGAGCGACAGGCAGAGAGGGAGAGAGAGAGCGAGAGAGAGAGAGAGAGAGCGACAGGCAGAGAGGGAGAGAGAGAGAGCGACAGGCACAGAGGGAGAGAGAGAGCGACAGGCACAGAGGGAGAGAGAGAGCGACAGGCAGAGAGGGAGAGAGAGAGCGACAGGCAGAGAGGGAGAGAGAGAGCGACAGGCAGAGAGGGAGAGAGAGAGAGCGACAGGCAGAGAGGGAGAGAGAGAGAGCGACAGGCAGAGAGAGAGAGAGAGCAACAGGCAGAGAGGGAGAGAGAGAGAGCGACAGGCAGAGAGGGAGAGAGAGAGAGCGACAGGCAGAGAGGGAGAGAGAGAGCGACAGGCAGAGAGGGAGAGAGAGAGCGACAGGCAGAGAGGGAGAGAGAGAGAGAGCGACAGGCAGAGAGGGAGAGAGAGAGAGAGCGAGAGAGCGACAGGCAGAGAGGGAGAGAGAGAGCGAGAGAGAGAGAGAGAGAGCGACAGGCAGAGAGGGAGAGAGAGAGCGAGAGAGAGAGAGAGAGAGCGACAGGCAGAGAGGGAGAGAGAGAGAGCGACAGGCACAGAGGGAGAGAGAGAGCGACAGGCACAGAGGGAGAGAGAGAGCGACAGGCAGAGAGGGAGAGAGAGAGCGACAGGCAGAGAGGGAGAGAGAGAGCGACAGGCAGAGAGGGAGAGAGAAAGAGCGACAGGCAGAGAGGGAGAGAGAGAGAGCGACAGGCAGAGAGAGAGAGAGAGCAACAGGCAGAGAGGGAGAGAGAGAGAGCGACAGGCAGAGAGGGAGAGAGAGAGCGACAGGCAGAGAGGGAGAGAGAGAGAGAGCGACAGGCAGAGAGGGAGAGAGAGAGAGATCGACAGGCAGAGAGGGAGAGAGAGAGAGATCGACAGGCAGAGAGGGAGAGAGAGAGAGCGACAGGCAGAGAGGGAGAGAGAGAGAGCGACAGGCAGAGAGGGAGAGAGAGAGAGCGGGAGGGAGAGATCGACTGACAGAGCGGGAGAGATCGACAGAGAGACAGACAGAGAGAGAGAAAGACAGACAATCCATAGTTAAAGCACACTGCTCTCTCTTCTCTCACAGAATTGCTGAAATAGTTAATACTAATTTTTCATGCATTGTGGGCATTTGGGAGGTTGTTCTAAAGGTTATTTTTAACCTTCTCCCACCCGGACGTTTATATGCATTGGCCGGGTGGACGTTCCTGAAGGTCCTTCAGAAGGGAGATTACGCGGCCGCGTGCACGCGCAGCTGTGCGATCTCTGTGTGCCTGTGTCCCCAGAACACCCCTCGGAAGGAGGGCTCTGTAATTGGCCCTCCTGATCACATGACGGCTGTGTCCAATCACAGCCATCATGTAATGTCAATACAGCCATTGTAGCAGCAATCGGCTCTGCTTCTCTGCACAGAGTGAGGAGAAGGAGAGCGGATCTGTGCTGACAGTCGGGGATCAGTGAGTATTAGGTTGTTTTCCTGCTTTTTACTCACTGATCACCCAGCTAGTGTCCCCAACACCATGTCCCCACACAGTGAAAACACATCTGTTCCAGTAAAATAATCTTACAGTGAACATCCGCCCCATCTGTCCGTGATCATCCGCTCCCATCTGTCCGTGATCATCCGCTCCCATCTGTCCGTGATCATCCGCTCCCATCTGTCTGTGATCATCTGCTCCCATCTTTCCGTGATCATCCGCCCCCATCTGTCCGTGATCATCCACCCCCATCTGTCCGTGACACAGGGCCTTCAAAAATGTGATGGGTACTTGGTGATAGGAAATGAAATGCGTAATTTATGCCTTTAGAACGCCTGACTGTGCTACTTGGATTTTGGGCATCTGTATGTGGCCAGGCTGTAGAAAAGTCTCACACGTGGTATCTGCATACTCAGGACGAGTAGCAGAATGTGTTTTGGGGTGTAATTGCAAGTTTATCTATGCCATGTGTAAGTAATAACTTGTTAATATGACAATTTTGTGGAGAAAAAAAAAACAAATCTTTATTACCCAAACTATTGTGGGCAAAAAATTGTAACTTCAAAAAACTCACTATGCCTCTTACTAAATACCTTGGACTGTCATATTTACAAAAAGAGGTACTTTGGGGGGTATCTGTACTGTCCTGACATTTTAGGGCCTCAAGAAATGAGATAGGTAGTCGGTACATCATGATTGATCAATTTTCAATGATACGTAGCCTAGCTTGTAGACTTGAAGACAAACCTTTTATCATATACTTATCAGGATTTTTTTTACCGAAGACATGTTGCAGAATACATTCTGGCCTAAATTTAAGACGAAATTAGATTTTATTGTATTTCTTTTAAAACCAAAAGTAGAAAATATTATTTTTTTTTTTCCAAAATTTTCGCTCTTTTGCTCTTATATTGCAAAAAAAAAAAAAAACCCAGTGGTGAAAAAATACCACCAAAAGAAAGCTTTATTTGTGTGAACGAAATGATAAAAATGTCATTTGGGTACAGTGTAGCATGCGTAGTTGTCATTCAAAGTGCGAGAGCACTGAAAGCTAAAAATTGGTCTGGGAAGCAAGGGGGTGAAAGTGTCCAGTATTGAGGTGGTTTAAAAACGCTTCTAACCTCAAATGCTCATAACTGCTGCTAAACTCTAATAAAGTACGTATGTAAAAGCTGTAAAACTGACATTTTTTACTGTCGGTTATCAGCTGTCCTTTTCCTGCGCTCAGAAGAGGTTTTCAACTGCCTTGTGTACATAAGGCCTAAGTAAGCATAAAAGCTAATTGTACATGTGGATATACATGCCTAAAAAAATTAAAGGAACACTTTGAAAACATATATTTCAATGGGGAAAAATCTCATGCTGGATATCTATACTGATATAGACTGGGTAATGTGTTAGGAACAAAGTGATGCATCATCGTTTGATGGAAATGAAAATGATCAATCTACAGAGGGCTGAATTCAAAAACTCTCCCATGCCCCCAAGCTGCAAATAGGCTCTCTCCAGCAGAGCCCCCGAGCATGTGGCCAGGCCTCACCCAACACAGCTGTTCCTAACACATCCACACCAGACCAAGGTCTGGGTGAGACAACCTTGATTACCCGACGTCCTCCAAGTATTTACTATCTCCCAGCATGCTCAGCATCCAATAAACTACTACTGATTGGCTGAAAGAGTTTTACATATTCACAACTGTCTCACTATAGCTCATCATACTAATGCCAAGGACAACAGTGCCACCTATTGAGAGAAGGGAGGGACTACAGTTAACTAGGCTAAGGAGAAAATACAAATGATCAAAAAGACTATAAGGCCTCATGCACATTGGATGTTATCAAAATGCCAGTAGATAGGTGTAGCTGTGGGAGTTTTTCTGGTTCTTTGCAGTAGCGATTCTTAGCAAAACTATACTCCCACAATGGCTTATGGCCCAAAAACTGATAAATGACGAATAGCCGTGTTTTTCAGTGTTTTTTGGAGTCTGCTGATCTGTCTGCATGGTGTCTTGTGCCCCAAGCCTCTCTCCCGCATTTGTCTGTTGTGAGCAATAAAATCACTTTTGCTCATATTAAAAGACAGAGGGAAGGGACGGCTCAGTGAGCACAAAGCTGGATCCTGGGACAGCTGAGTGTCTGTTTATTAAGTTGGCAGCAACAGTTTGTGCTGACTTTTAATAAACACAAAAATGACTCAAGGTCCTGTTTACACATTGATTACAATAAAATAAGTTTATAGCCTTCAATGCTGCCAGCTCCATCCCTGTGTTGCATTCCCGAATTTCTGGTATTTACAGGAAAGTGTAACTGTGGACAATGCAGTCTCTAGTCAGTTAGCTTGGGGAAGGGAGAGGCAGAGGAGTATTTTGCCATCTAGGCCTTGGGGACAGGTTAGGGAGATACCAACTGTAGTCCCTGCATGCAAGGGTGTCTCCATAGAATGCTGCAAGAGAGGAGAGCCACCCTGAAACTTGAGGCAGTGGTCATGGCACCAGCTTAAACAGTAACAGAGGCAAGGATTAAAAGTAATGAAGTTGCATGCGCTGTAAGTAGTTAAGACTCTGTTCACATCTAAATATAGCATAATCTTCTGGAATGTGCTAAAAATGTGCCAAAATGTGCAATGTACCGGTATGTTTGGGTACCATTCATTACTAATGGCACCCCAAACATGCTAAAAAAAAATAATTTTTTTATGAAAAACCATGCTTTTCAAAAACAGCTCCAAAAAAAGGTGCAGGAGGGAGCAATGGGAGGACATGGAGGAGGGAGGAAGGGGATAGCCATTTACCACTGTGTATACTCCCACATGTGTAACTCTATAGTCATGTGGGCTGCACAGATCAATAAAAAGGGAAAAGAAGATCTTGGAAGGAAACTTTAAGTTGAGCATGCTCGGTAGAGGACACCATCTGGTCTACACAATCTCAGCCTGCAATGGGGACAGTTTAAGGCAGGATTAACCAGGTATATTTCACTCTACACAAAACTAATGCTTTAGTGGCTTTGGGAGTATGAATACTCTGTTATATAACATGTAAAGAGAGTTTTTCCAGTCTGGGTTTAATGACACTTTAACAAGTGGACAAAAATTCCTTGTCATATTTGAAGCACAAGGTGCCATTTCATTCTTGTAGCCACATGTGAAACATAGTTTGGAAATTTCTTTCTCCTGAACTCAATCCAGCAATGTTGCACGAGAGCATTGGTTTTCTGTGACTCTCCCTCCTGATTGGCTGAGACACAGCAACGGCAGCATTGGCTTCCGCTGCTGCCAATAAAAGTCAGTGAGCCAATTAGGGGAGAGAGGGGGCGGGGCTGAGCCGCGGCTCCGTGTCTGAATAGACACAAAGAGCAGCGGCTCAACTCAGGTGCCCCCATAGCAAGCTGCTTGCTGTTGGGGCACTCGTCAGGAGGGAGGGGCCAGGAGCACCGGCGAGGGACTCAAGAAGAGGAGGATCTTGGCTACTCTGTGCAAAACCATTACACAGCAGGTAAGTATGACATGTTTGTTATTTTTAAACAACAAAAGAAAACAAAGACTTTAATATCACTTTAAACTCTGGTGTTTTTAGATTGGCTCCTGTCAATGCTACTCTGATTATCCCACACTTTAAAATAACCTAATTCCGCATGCATTTTTTTGTAAAAAAAACATGAGTATTTAAAAAATAAAAAAAAACAAAATGTAGTTGGAAGGCCTTTGATTTTATTTTAGCTATGGGCATACTGGTGATAAAGTCTATTTGTCAACGGTTTCCTGATGTGCCAAGAACTGAAAGTTAATGAGTTGACTGTCAATATGTAGTTATTTTAGAAGGATTTGCCCATGTAGCCCTACTGTAGGCTTAGTCTTTGACGGTGGTTACCTAATTTTGATATTTGTCATGTGAAATACCCATCTATGTAAAGACTTTTCATTTTCTCTAGTTATCATCCTACATTAACCATTACTATGTGTACAATTCTTGAAAAGGGGAGAATATGAAAAGTGTTTTGTCATGCAGAATTATTTTGCTGTATGAGGACTATTAACTGTGATGCAGCTGTCTTTCTGTTTTTCACAATATTCAGAAATGTATAATTTATAATAGAATTTTGATAGATTCCACTTTCATATTAGCTGGAGCGATGTGGTCCACTTGTCAGTTTTTCAGGTGGATGCGATCAGACCCCCCCCCCCCCCCCCCAAGTCTCCTTAATGGTACCGCTGACATCCGATTCTATCCACTAAAAACAGACGGATGGGGTTCCACCTCTGTCTGCAGATCAGATGGCAGTCAGGTGTAAACGGTCAAGTGGTCTGTTTACATTCGACCGCCCATAGAGGAGAGCAGGCTATGGCTATGTCCGCTCTGCATAAGCGGAGTGGACACGAACTAGCCACCTGCCTACTCAGTGGGGATCAGTGGGCAGACTCCAACGGGATCCGCCCCATGTGGAAGGGGCCTAAAGCTGAAGAATAGTTAAAAAAAGAAGGGGCGGTGTGCACTGTTTTCGACTGCAGTGACAGGACCAATTCATAGGGGTAGGAAGGAAAACTTTTCTCGGTCAACTCATTTTTTCGGGCAGTGTACAGTGTCTTTCAAAAGTATTCACCCCCTTGACTTTTTACCTGTTTTGTTACATTACAGCCTTAAGTTCAATGTTTTGTTAATCTGAATTTTATGTGATGGATCAGAACACAATAGTCTAAGTTGGTGAAGTGAAATGAAAAAAATATACATAAAACTATTTTTTTAGAAATAGAAAACAGAAAATTGGCATGTGCGTATGTATTCACCCCCTTTGTTATGAAGCCCATAAAAAGCTCTGGTGCAACCAATTACCTTCAGAAGTCACATAATTAGTGAAATGATGTCCACCTGTGTGCAATCTAAGCATCACATGATCTGTCATTACATATACACACCTTTTTTGAAAGGCCCCATAGGCTGCAGCACCTAAGCAAGAGGCACCACTAACCAAACACTGCCATGAAGACCAAGGAACTCTCCAAACAAGTAAGGGACAATGCTGTTGAGAAGTAAAAGTCAGGGTTAGGTTATAAAAAAAATATCCAAATCATTGATGATCCCGAGGAGCACCATCAAATCTATCATAACCAAATGGAAAGAACATGGCACAACAGCAAACCTGCCAAGAGACGGCCGCCCATCAAAACTCATGGACCGGGCAAGGAGGGCATTAATCATAGAGGCCGCACAGATACCTAAGGTAACCCTAGAGGAGCTGCAGAGTTCCTCAGTAGAGACTGGAGTATCTGTACATAGGAGGACAATAAGCCGTACGCTCCATAGAGATGGGATTTATGGCAGAGTGGCCAGAAGAAAGCCATTACTTTCAGCAAAAAACAAAATGGCACGTTTTAGGTTTGCGAAAAGGCATGTGGGAGACTCCCAAAATGTACGGAGGAAGGTTCTCTGGTCTGATGAGACTAAAATTGAACTTTTCAGCCATTAAAAGAAAATGCTATGTCTGGCGCAAACCCAACACATCACCCAAAGAACACCATCCCCACAGTGAAATATGGTGGTGGCAGCATCATGCTGTGGGGATGTTTTTCAGGAGCTGGGACTGGGAAACTGGTCAGAGTTGAGGGAAAGATGGATGGTGTTAAATACAGGGATATTCTTGAGCAAAACCTGTACCACTCTGTGCGTGACTTGAGGCTAGGATGGAGGTTCGCCTTCCAGCAGAACAATGACCCCAAACACACTGCTAAAGCAACACTTGAGTGGTTTAAGGGGAAATCTGTAAATGTGTTGGAATGGCCTAGTCAAAGCCCAGACCTCAATCCAATAGAAAATCTGTGGTCAGACCTAAAGATTGCTGTTCACAAGCGCAAACCATCCAACTTGAACAGCTGGAGCAGTTTTGCATGGAGGAATGGGCAAGAATCTCAGTGGTAAGATGTGGCAAGCTCATAGAGATTTGTCCAAAGCGACTTGGAGCTGTGATTGCCACAAAAGGTGGCTCTACAAAGTATTGACTTTAGGGGGTGAATAGTTATGCACAATGACTTTTTCTGTTATCTTGTCCTATTTGTTGTTTGCTTCACAATAAAAAAAAAAAAAATCAAAGTTGTGGGCATGTTCTGTAAATTAAATCATGCAAATCCTCAAACAATCCATGTTAATTCCAGGTTGTGAGGCAACAAAACAGGAAAAATGCCAAGGGGGTGAATACTTTTGCAAGGCACTGTATGTGGTTAACGCTCCGAAGTTACATTCATTTTAAAATCGAATGTTAAAAGCAAATGACAATTTTCAAACGACATTTATCCATTCATTGAATGGTCAAAGAAAGTTTGTACGAATGTTCTTTGAATATTCTCGTACAACAATCTGTAATGCCCATACTGATGCTGGCCATACACTGCCCCCATATATTGCCAATCGACCGCCTTTTTGGGACGAGAATGTTAGTACGAACATTGGATGGGTGGACAAATGTCGTTCGAAAATTGTCTTTTGCTTTTAACATTCAGTTTTAAAAGGAATGTAATTTCAAAGCGATAACCACATACACTGACCGAAAATTCGGCAGATCGAGAAACGTTTTCCTTTCTGCCCCTACAAATTTTCCCATCACTGCAGTTGAAAACCGACATCAATTTGACCACACTAACGATTAGAAAATCAAAAAATTTTCTTAAAACTAAAATTTCCAAACAAAAATCTATACGTGCATAAAGCTCATTAACGCGCGTCTAACGCACATACTAACACTATATGAGCATTTATTAGGCGTTTAGAAATGTAGTCAAGTGTGAACAAGCCCTTAAACTGAAAAGTCTGCACATTTTCATTAACCTTTTTGTTTTGATTAAACGCTGTCAGCTTTTATTTCTGTAATGCATGCTAAATTAATTGCGATTTGCCTTTTGTCTGCATCTATTTCCTAAAGTGGTCACAAATATAATCCATGCCTCGTATTTATCTTCCTGCATATAAAACAAGGGGGATGACATTGGATCTGGTTTATTACCGGCGGGCGTCCATTGGAAACATTAGCTGAGTGCCAGGCACTTGTTTGCGATGGATGCAGGGGAAGTGGTGTCAGTGTGTTTAGATTTCAGGTGTCAGTATCTACTCTTATAACAAAGATTACTAGCTGTGTTTTCATCGGTTCTAGTTTGTTTGACAAGCCCGGCATGGTCAATCTGGAACGCCAAAAAATTGTTCTGCATTTAGCAGTATCTAGCAAGATTGCGTATGGAAATTCTGAGTGAAAGACCATATTTATTCAGCTACATTCCGATTCCTTGTGGGTATTATAACTAAATATGGTAGCGGCTAACTTAAGCTCTGAAAATGATATTTTTAACCCAGTATTTGTGTTTTCTTAATAACTGATATACCCTTAGAGGGACTTTGATCATTTTTACTGGAATATTAGCTGGTT
Source organism: Pelophylax lessonae (assembly GCF_965119305.1). NCBI lineage: Eukaryota > Metazoa > Chordata > Amphibia > Anura > Ranidae > Pelophylax > Pelophylax lessonae. Next base: position 351,140,567 of record NC_138768.1, read on the forward strand.
GTGTGATTGCGTTAATATAAACAGACTTTTTTTTTTTTTCTCATACTATAAAAAGAACTCACGGTTTCCCTCAGCTGGGTATTTTTCCATATAAAGGTTTCACCTAATACGTGGAGCATTGGGGCACTGTGCTAAACATGACCCTGGTATGTAAAATAAGGATACTCACTCACTTTTATAATCTTAAGTGCGATGTGATAGGGCAGGGGTGGCAAACTCAATTTAATCGAGGGCCGAATCAGCAAGATGATTGCCCTCAAAAGGGCCGGTTGTATCTGTATGACTAGATGTTCAGAGCATCCCCTACCCTTACATAAGACGTCAGGAGCCTCTCCACCATCAAAAGTTGAGTCCCCCACCCTCCCTTACATTACAGTGCACCACCCTTACCTTGTGCTGCTGCTGGGAAGAAGCTGGAGGCATTGCTGGAAAGCAGAAAGCACAGGGTCTGGAGGAGGGTTGGAGCTCTCCTGCAGCTGCAGGAGAGGTGCAAGGGCCACATGAAATGGCCTGGAGGGCCGGATTCGGCCCGCGGGCCTTGTGTTTGACACACGTGTGATAGGGGAACCCAGCGAATCCACTGCGGGTTCCTGCACCGCATTCAAATAGCAGGCAGTTCACACTGCCATATGCGAATCGCTGGGAGTGTCAATAAAAAGGTAACGACACCCCCAGATCAGTTTGCATATTGCAGGGCGAACTGTCAGTTTGGACATGAATCGGATTGCATAGGTGTGAACACCTATGCAATCCGATTGTGGTGCGGACTCTAAAAAGGGTCCTGTGTGAGTTGTGTCCGAATGCGATGCAAATTCAGCCATACAATTTGTATGGCTGAAGTTGTATTGCACAGACATTGCATGTGATCTGCAGAGCAGTGCTCCAAATCACATGCGATGTCTGACATCGCACATATGTGAATCGGAACTGAAAAATAGCAGTTTCAGGCAACATGTACATTTATCAAACTGCTAATGGTGGCCAGAAAACCTTTGCAGCCATGCTAGTTAGACTCTTCCATGCTTCTCCTAGATCCTCTGAGCTGGAGAAGTCAATCGGACTCCTGACTGTCAGTAAGGCCCCTTTCACACTTGTGCGACTTGTAATGCGATGTGGCACTGCAAAATGGCCTGACAAGTCGTTCTCTATTATTTCCAATGAGTACCATTCATATCTGTGCAACTTGAAGTTGCACCAACTTTAAAGTAGTCCCTGCACTACATTGGCACGATTTTGATGCGTTTTGAGGTACAAAGACATTCAAGCCCAGTCAAACTCGCATCAAAATCGCGGCAAAAAAATTGCGGTAAAATCGTGCGACTTTGAAGTCGCACAAGTGTGAAAGGGTCCTAAAAGTCGCTAGAGGACAAGGTGGGACCCAGGTGGAGTGCAGGGCCAAATGGCAATGGCAAATGTGGTGTTAGGTGGGTGTGATGGGAAAGGGACTGGCAGACATTACCAGGGATCAAATGGTATATCAAAAAGGAAGATGACGCTGCCAAGTTTGATGGGGGTATAGGGGATGATGATGTTCCCTTCAGCTGTGGGCGTGCCTGCACAGTGATCCCACATATATTTGCATACGGTCATATTCCAAGCATCTCCAGTCTAGAAGTATGGCCCTTTTTAAAGTATACTGTAACTAAAGGCAAAACTTTTTTTTTTTTTTTTAGTTTTGGATAGAGTGGAGATGGTTTAAAATACCTGTCGGTTTTTATTGCTGTCTAGTCGCCTGTTTACCATCTTTATTTGTCTTGTTAACCATTATCATTGAAAATGAAAGTAAAGGAAAATCCCAAATTTTGGGTTGTCCCCAGAAGAGTAGAAACTTTCCAATGGGGACACTAGTTCTGGTGACCTGGGGGTCCACTAGAGATTCTCTTAATTAAAGCAACCTACTGCTACTAAATGTCTTATGCTGGCTATACATGTATCGCTTTTTGTACGAGAACATTTGCATGAATACTTGTACGAAAATTCTTTGTACATTCAATGAATGGATAAATGTTGTTAGAAAATTTCACTTACTTTTAACATTACATTTTAAAATGAATGTAACTTCTGAACGAAAACCACATACACTGCCTGAAAATTCATTCAATCGATAAGTTTTCTATTCTGATCCTTCAAATCTTTCTGTCTCTGTGGTCGATAACTGAACATCGATTTGAACATTGATTAGAAAATCGATTGAACTTTCCTAAAACGTACATTTTGTTGGGAGAATTAAAGCCTTGAACATTGTGTGATAAAATTGTTATAGCCATAATTGCAGTATATTTTGGAAGGAAAAATTTGTTTGTGTATGGCCAGCATAAGTGACAGCAGGCACAGGTAACTTGTATCAAGCTATCTGTCTATGACAAGGGAGTCTGTCATGTGTATTATATTATATTTCAGTCCTGCCTGAAAATCTGCAAAACAGCGTTTTTTGGTCATTTTGTACTACATTCAACCTCTAATATTAGATTATATTGTATTGTATTGTATTATATTCTGTCTGTTATTCTCAGAGTGGATTAGATGTTTTGTTCCCTAACCATATACCGTATATACTCGAGTATAAGCCGACCCGATTATAAGCCGAGGCCCCTACTTTTACCACAAAAAGATGGGAAAAATGATTAACTCAAGTATAAGCCTAGGGTGAGAATGCAGGGCGGCGGGCATGGTACAGGAGAATGCAGGGTGACTGGCATGGTACAGGAGAATGCAGGGTGACTGGCATGGTACAGGAGAATGCAGGGTGACTGGCATGGTACAGGAGAATGCAGGGTGACTGGCATGGTACAGGAGAATGCAGGGTGACTGGCATGGTGCAGGAGAATGCAGGGTGACTGGCATGGTGCAGGAGAATGCAGGGTACTGGCATGGTACAGGAGAATGCAGGGTACTGGCATGGTGCAGGAGAATGCAGGGTACTGGCATGGTACAGGAGAATGCAGGGTACTGGCATGGTGCAGGAGAATGCAGGTTACTGGCATGGTGCAGGAGAATGCAGGGTGACTGGCATGGTGCAGGAGAATGCAGGGTGACTGGCATGGTGCAGGAGAATGCAGGGTGACTGGCATGGTGCAGGAGAATGCAGGGTACTGGCATGGTGCAGGAGAATGCAGGGTACTGGCATGGTACAGGAGAATGCAGGGTACTGGCATGGTGCAGGAGAATGCAGGGTGACTGGCATGGTGCAGGGTGATTGCAGGGTGACTGGCATTTCAGCACATTTTTTTCAGCACAAAAAAATGTGCTGAAAAACTTGGCTTATACTCGAGTATATACGGTAGCTAGTTATTCATATATGCCACTGCATAATAATAGATTCAAGAATAAATTGTCTTTTTAAACTTTATATAGTAACTAAATTATACACCACACTTTTTTTTTTTTTTTAATGAGGTTTTTATCCGATTAATTATAATTAATTACAAAATTAATCGTTTCTTTGCAGCCCTAAGTGGAACCCAGATTGGTGTGGGAGCTGTGACTACTGTTGTTACCTAAAGATTAAATTTTATTTTTTCCCCACACTTTTTGTAGTTTATTAATATTAAATTAATTTTATTCAATTGTTTGTATCAAAGCAGCTATTTAAATGAATTTGCAGTAGATGCCGTGTCACTCTTGACAGTGGCACATGAAGCTGGTGTCAGAACAAGAAAATTCCTGCTTTAATTAATACTTGGCACCTATGTGTCTTGGCTTTATTCTTGTATGGCAGGCATATTTTGCTACTACTAACTAGGAATTTGAGTGTGTTTGCCAAGACCACAGAGCAAATGCCTTCCAGAAGTGTACCACATGACACTGTCATTTTGTTAGCCCTAGACTTTGTTTTACAACTCATTTAACATACAGAGAAACCGAAAAATCTTATGTTGGCTGTACGCTTCCAGACTTTTTAGATTTCAACATTTTTTGTTGCAACTGGGCAGCAGCTATTCACAAATGACAAAAACCTATAGTGCCAATCTCTGATAAATGAATGGATCTACTTTAACCACTTCTGGACCGGAAGGTTTTAACCCCTTAATGATCAGACCATTTTTTGCGACACTGCATTGCGTTATTTTAACTGACAATTGCGCGGTCGTGCGACGCTGTACCCATATAAAATTGATGTCATTTTTTCCCACAAATAGAGCTTTCTTTTGGTGGTATTTGATCACCTGTGCGGTTTTTATTTTTTGCGCTATAAACAAAAAAAGCGACGTTTCTGAAAAAAAAAAACAAAACAATATTTTTTACTTTTTGCTATATAACATTCCTAATAAAAGAAAAATTAAAAATAACATTTTTTCATCATTGTAGGCCAATTTGTATTCTGCTATATATTTTTGGTAAAAAAATTCCCAAAAAATTGACTGGTTTGTGCAAAAGTTATTGCGTCTACAAACTAGGGAAAAGATTTTTGGCATTTTTTTTTCTACTAATGGCGACAATCGGCGATTTTTTTTTTAGCGGGACTGCGACATTGTGGCGGACAGATCGGACACCTAACTGACATTTTTGACACTTTTGGGGATACCAGTGACTACAGTACTCAGTGCTAAAAATATGCACTGTTACTGTACTAATGACACTGGCAGGGAAGGGGCAATCAAAGGGTTAAATGTGTCCCTAGGGGGTGCTTTCTAACTGTGGGGGGGGGCTTGCTGCATGAACACAGAGACCTGCGTTCCTAAATAAGAGGAACACAGGTTCCCTGTGTTCATAACTGACAGAACAGCGGTCTGTCGTGTTTACAATGGCAGACCGCCGTTCTGTCTCCACGGGGAACGATCGCAGTGGCCCGGCGCCGCCGGACCTGCTGATCGGCTTCCTCTGTGAAGAATGGGCGCGCGCGGTCCTGTGAAGCGACATACAGTTATGTCGCTTCGCGGGACAGAGCCGACCTGCCGCAGTAAAACTGCGGCGGGCGGTCGTTAAGAGGTTACAGTGAAAGTAAACTCTCCCCCACAACTTTATCACATTTCAATCTGCATTTCAATCTGCATGAAAAAACCCTAATGACCGCTGCTTGTAGAGGTCTCCTTACTTGCTCTCTCCCGTTTTTCACAGCGCGCTCTGCGTGCCCTCTATCCATCTGCAAAGTGTTGGTTACAGGAGGGAATATAAGGAATGTACCATTGCTGGGTAATTACATTTTCCAGTGACTGCTTTGTTAGTTTCTGTAGCTTACAGCGAGTAAATAACTGTTGATATTTTATCATATCCTTAAAATCACATTTTGGGTTGTTATTAATGAAATCGTACGTATTCCTATACATTGTTTTTTTAATCCTGAGTTTTACGTTTCAAATTCCCTCTTTAAAACCATACTATCAGGATTATTACCAATAAAGTGGTTGAAACCTTACATACTGTATACCCAGTGAAGTTACTGACCTCAGGGGATGAAACCTCTCTTCCTACATGAGTTGTACTTGTTTATCTGCAGTCTTCTCTTCTTTACATCCGTTCAATGTCCAGAATTTATAAAGCTTGTCTGAGCTGTGAAGAAAAAAAAAGTGGTCGGAGAGCTGAAATCACACTCTGCAGAGCCGTTATGAGAGCCCTAAGAGCTGATTGGAGGGAAGGGACACCCCCCTTCAAGCAGCGCACAAGAACAGAGCTGAGATTGTCAATCAGCTGGAGGTCCCGCCCCTGTAACTTTTTTTTTTTCTTTTGGTGTTAGAAAAACTTATTAGAAGGGACTCATGCTGATAGCAGAGGAAGGAAGCAGCAGACAGAAATGACACTAAAGCCCCGTACACACGTACTGATCGTCGGCCGAACGATCGGCCGTCTTTTGTCCAGGGCTGTCGTGTCTGTTGAAAACTGCAAAAGACTGCACACGAATTTTGTCGGCCAACAACAGCCGACTGCAGAAGTGATGTCATGTGATGGATAATTTTCCTTGTCTTTTTTCTTTTCTGAGCATGCATCCAGTCTTGCTAATCTGCTGTCTGTTGGCCGAAATCTGTACTGACTGGCGAACAATCGGCCGTTCTGGTGTTGGCCAACAAAAATTTTAATGCCTGCACGACCGATTTTGTTCGGCCGAAAATGCGCTGTCGGCTGTCGGAAGCATCATACTAACAAGCCTACAATCGGCCGATCGGTCGTCGGCCGAATATTTACGGCCGACAATCTGTACGTGTGTACGGGGCTTTAGGCCCCTTTCACTGGCTTTCTGATCAAGTCAACCTGGTGGACCTGATTGGATGCTGCATTCACCCCTTTGGGGCAGTGGATGTCAGCGGCGAAATGTCCGCTGACACCAAAACTATCCGATCCAATCCTGTCCTGACATCGGTCTGGCGGATCGAATGAAAATGGACAGGCGGTCCGATCTCCCTATAGAGGAGAGTGGGACTCTGACAGGTCTGTCTCTGCACAGTGATCGGCGATGGACCTGTCATCCGCCTGCTCAGCTGGGATCGGTGGATCGATCCACGGTGAGCAAAACTGAGTCTGCCGGGCGGAAAGCCTGTGTGAAAGGACCCTATGTGCTATGGATTGAGACAAGTATATATATATACTTGTATAGATGAAAAATAAGTGCCAGTCCTAGCTGACGCCTTGTAAGGGGAAATGCGTCCGGGGGGAGCAGTTGCGCCGTCACACCTCGCGGTCCGTTCTGCAAGCGGCCGCGATCTTCTACAGAGGAACCGTTTTTTCTATGTGTGTTCAAGTTCCATGCTATGTAAGTGTATGTCTTCTCTAAAATAAAGCTGTTAAAAGGATAATACACTGTTGGCGGTTTATCTTTTATTTGGGGAGCCACTATCTTGGCAATCACAGCTATTGGTCCGAAGGGAGATCCACACTACTTTGAAGTGGACAGGTCCACAGGATCCATTAATTGGGAGCCTAGCGTGGGTGTCTTCTTCCATTGTGAATCTGCACACCAGTTTAACGGTTAAAAGCTTATCCTCCCTTTAAATCCGGTAAGAAGTAATTGCTACTATTGGGTGATTTTGGTCAAGTCACGCCATCATTTGCAGTGAGAATATCTTATCTCTCTGTTTGAAGTGAATTGTGGTAAGGGGCCACTTTTTACTTTTTTTCTTTTTATGGATTTGTCACGGGGTGTTTACCTATCACTTCAAGTCTGAAGACACTACCACATCATATATGTGCGGTGTTTGTCATATCACCTCAGTCACTACATTTGTTTATTTGACAGACTTTGTTGTTTGCATCTATTTATTCACGGTCATCACTTTGGTGTTTTTTGTGTAATTGTATTACTTGCACATTGTTTATCAACAATGTTGCTGTTGTTTTATTCATGCAATTTTATGCAAGGTTTTTTGTAGAGCGCGCTATTTTTTCATTTATTTAAAGCGGAGTTCCACCCTCAAAATTAACTTTTCACCGTCCGCTTGCTTTAATTTACCTGGAAAACAATTGGATAATTAAATTAAATTATTTTTTTTTTTGATTCACTTACCTTGTTTTTAAAGAAAATATACTTACCTTCCTTCCTCTTCCTCCCTCTGTGGTCGCGGCCCGCGCTGTCACTTCCTCCTTGCATTGACTCCTGGGAGATGAACGTCATCGATCCCAGAAGTCAATGCGCCTGCACCGGCCCTGCTTGTCACTTCCGGTGCATGCGCGTTATTCCCTTCTGAACAGCTTCTGGGCATGCCCAGAAGCTGTGCAGGGATGACGCGCCTGCACCGGAAGTGACGAGCAGAGCCGGTGCAGGTCATTCTCGGACTCCGACGTCACCGAAGAGGACGCTCCGGCTTCATCTGCCCACACCTGAGATGGCAGCGCTGGACAAGACATTTTCAAGGTAAGTATTTCTTCTAAAAGGTAAGCGAAACAGGGGACAGTTCTGAGGCTATCGTTGCTTAAATGCACTAGCCCGGACTGTCCCGGGGGTATTTTTATCTAAAAAATGTTTTTCAGGGTGCAACTCCGCTTTAAGTACATACTATAGAAGTATTTGCTTTGTTCAGATCCCATGTCTGAGGTTTACAACCACTTTAGGGTACAGAGGGCACAATGATCTTAACTCTGGCTGAGTATCACACAGCTTTGACAGGATCATTCATATCGTGCAACAGCTTACTACTGTATATAGTTTCACTTCAAATACATGAAGGCGTTTGTTAGTTGTGTCTTATGTATGCTTTAAGAAATACTTCTAAGAGATAATGAACTTTGAGTTTGGGTTGTCTGTACATGCCAAGAAAGTTCATATCTGGGAACTGGCCATGAGAACTTCAAGCCAGTACTAGCAAGACCTACATACTGGAATGTTTCTTTGAACGTGTAAGGCCCTTCAAAAGTATCCAATGGACAGCTCAGCAATTTCTAACAAATGAAATGTCACTGGAAGTGATAAGTTGTTTTAAAGAGTCTCCTGGCATTTTTTTTTCATATGTTTGTATACACATCTGGAAATGATGTATGAAATATGGAATTATTTATCCCACTGATGAAGTATTAAAAGTATGTTGTCACAGAGTTCATTTACACAGGTTAAAGCAAGCTAAAATCCATGTATAAATTGGGTCCCCGTAAAGAGGATGGTAAATACTTGCATTTTCCGCTGCCCACAACCCTATTTGAAATTGGCATTTAAGGTCTGTCCAGAAACAGATACTTCCTGGATTGTCAGATGGTAGATCATAAGCTTAACCACTTGCCTACAGGGCACTTTCACCCCCTTCCTGCCCAGGCCAATTTTCAGCTTTCAGCGCTGTCACACTTTGAATGACAATTGCGTGGTCATGCAACGCTGTACCCAAATTAATTTTTTTTTTTATAATTTTTTCCCAAAAATGGAAATTTCTTTTGGTGGTATTTAATCACTGCTGGGTTTTTTTATTTATTTATTTTTTTTTGCTAAAAAGGGGTAAAAAGAAAATTTTGAAAAAAAAAAGTTTCTCTTTATTTCTGTTAGAATATTATGTAAATAAGTAATTTTTATCTCCTTCGCTGATGTGCACTAATGAGGCTGCACTAATAGGTCGCACTGATAAGTGGCACTTATGGGCAATGATAGGTGGCACGTATAGGCAGCACTGATGGGCACTGAAAGGCAGCACTGACTTGCATTACTGATGGGCACAGAATGGCCTGACTGATGTGCACAAATTGGCATTGCTGATGGGCACAGATTAGTGTAACTGATGGGCACAGACTGGCTTCACTGCTGGGCATTGTTGGAGCTGCACTGATAATCAGGGCACTTATAATCAGTGCCCTGATTATCTGTACAGGTCTCCCATATTTGGAGATGCCACTGATCGGCTCTCCTGTCCTCTCCTCACACTCTGTCAGTGTGAAGCGAGGAGAGCCGATTACCTGCACTTCCGTGTTTACATGTGATCGGCTGTGATTGTACCCAGCCGATCACATGGGTAAAGAGCCATGTCATCATGTGACGTCAGCCCAGAACAAGAGGGGATTTGTATAGACAAATGACGGAAGGCGGTTAATAATCGCATGCAATGGCAAGCTGCAGTTTTCAAAGCGAGCAAAGTCCTTTCTTGTATTAGGAGAGGTATGGATTCCAGAGAGAGTGATATCATTTTACCCCTGTACAAACCATTAGTAAGATCTCATCTGGAATATGAAGTTCAGTTTTTGGCACCAGTTCTAAAAAAGAATATTGAGGAACTGGAGAAAGTGCAGAGAAGGGCAACCAAACTGATAAGAGGCATGGAGGAGCTCAGCTATGAGGAAAGGTTAGAGGAATTTAATTTATTCTCTCTTGAGAAGAGGAGATTAAGGGGGGATATGATCAACATGTATAAATACATAGGGGGACCATATAGTGAACTTTGGTTTTGAGTTATTCACAGGTCATCACAGAGGACAAGGGGGCACTCTTTACGCCTGGAGGAAAAGAGATTTCATTTCCAGATACGGAAAGGTTTCTTCACAGTAAGAGCTGTGAAAATGTGGAATAGACTCCCTCAAGAGCTGGTTCTGGCCAGTTCAGTAGAAAAAAAAACAAAAAACGACTGGATTCTTTCCTAAATGTACCGAATATATATACTAACATTTTATAGGTAAAATTGATCCAGGGAGTATCCGATCAGGGGAACAGGAAGGAATTATTTCCCTTGCTGGTGCAAATTGGATCATGCTTTGCTGGGGTTTTTGCCTTCCTCTGGATCAACTGTGGGCATGTGATTGTCTATATGGGATTGTATGAGTTATAAATATATACGCACAGTATCTCACATAAATGAGTACACCCCTCGTAGTTTTGTAAATATTTTATTATGTCTTTTCATGTCACAACACTGAAGAAAATACACTTCGCTACAATGTAAAGTAGCCGCAATTGTCATTTTTTCCCCACAAATAGAGCTTTCTTTTGGTGGTATTTGATCACCACTGCATTTTTTATTTTGCGCGCTATAAACAAAAAGACTGACATTTAAAAAATGTATTTTTTACTTTCTGCTATAAAACCTATCCAATAAGAAAATGTAAAAAATCAAATTTCTTCATAAATGTAGGCCAATATATATTTTACATGTTTTTGGTAAAAATGAAACAAAAAAAAAAAAATTCCAATAACCGTATATTGATTGGTTTACACGAAGCTTAAAGCGTCTAACAAACTGTGGGATGTATTTATGCAGTTTTTATTTTATATTAGTAAATGGCGGTTATCAGTGACTTATAGGGGAATGCAATATTGACAATCTGAAACCTGACACTTTTTTATGGGAACCAGTGACACTAATACAGTGATCAGTGCTAAAAATATGCACGATCACTGTACTAATGACACTGGCTGGAAAGGGGTCAGAACAGAGATCTGCTTTGTTTATATAGGCAGATCCCCGTTCTGTGTTATTTACTGACGATTGGAGGGTGCCGGAGGACATTAAGTATCCGGCACCGGCAGATCGGCTTCTGCTGTGATTAATCACAGCAGAAGCTACCCGCCAGCGGCATGCACACGCCCCCTGCAGGCAGAAGTGCGGAGTCACGTATATATATATATATGTGATTCTACACAGGAGAGTCGTTCTGTAGCCGTAAAACTGCTATGGGGCAGTCTTTAAGTGATGAAAAAATATGAATCAGGTGCGCTAACCCAAAAAAACAGTCAATTAAATACTGTGATCCGTGATATAACTGTGACAAAAACTATATCAAGGTATAAATGACACAATAACAAGACAAATGCAAATCAATGCAATTGAACAGATGAACCACCCATGTGTATCAAACAATAATGTCCATCCAAGAAAGTGTTATAAACAGTCCAATTAAAAAGTGAACAGTGAATCAAAAAATCCAGAACTCTTCGGTGAGAAGACAATATAACTAAGGAAGGTGCAGACCATGTGATTGAAGGTTCAGCGTTCCACCACCAGCTTAACTTATTACCAAAGAGTTGAAATAAAAGGGCATAATGAGATAACCCTGCTCCAGAGATCATGCAGCGAAGGGGAAAGTTCCAAGTGAATCAGGCTGGCACTGTTCCTTAAAGAGAGTGACCAGACTCTTACCAGAAGGGACATTAATTAAAGCCTTGAACAATCCTGTCATCCTGTCCTGCACGAAATCACTGTGTAGTGGATCGCTGGTATGATCTCGGGTGTCTTTTCCTCAATAGTATGGGAACAGAAAAGAGGGGACCGCCATGGTGCATTATCATAACAACATTTATTCAAGACAAGAGAAAATGCACTTACAATGTGGTAGATAATCCACGCTTATAGTCTCCCTCGGAGATGAAGCAGGTAACGGCGGCCGCCTGCAGTGCGGACCGTCGTATCGATGTGTTAGTGATGACGCGGCGCCTCCTCTCTGACGCGTTTCCCCCGTTTGGGCATCCACTGAGATAGGAGGTGCTTCTCTTCTCTCAGCATGGCTCCACCCCAGCCTCTAACAGGAAACACGATATTAACCAGCCCACTGCAAGCCAGCCTTGCCCGAGCAACAATTGTGTGAAGGCTTACCTGAGTGGTTCTTGCTGTATGCTCTACGTCAGAGCTCTGTTTTCCTGACTTTGGCTTATTTGCCTGACCCATCCCTGTCTGCTTGTTGCCCCGACCTTCAATTCATCCTTCTGACCTTACCGTTCTGTTTGTTCTCCCGACTATCCCTTGTTGCCCTGGACTGCTGCTTCCTCTCCATCCACCAGTGCCAGCCATGAGCGTGAGCTGGGAGACCCTGGAGACCTTGATTTACAAATAAAATGCAACATTTTCCACAGTCCGTTATGATTTGGGGAGCCATGTCATCTGTCTGTGTTGGTCCACTGTGTTTTATCAAGTCCAAAGTCAGCACAGCCCTCTACCAGGAAATTCTAGAGCACTTCATGCTTCCCTCTGCTTACCAGCTTTATGGAGATGCTGATTTAATTTTCCAGCAGGACTTGGGCACCTGCCTACACTGCCAAAAGTACCAGTACCTGGTTTAATGATCATGGTAGCACTGTGATTGCCCAGCAAATTCGCCTAACCTAAACCCCTTTGGAAATCTGTGGGATATTGTCAAGAGGAGGATAAGAGACACCAGACCCATTGATGTAGATGAGCTAAAGGCCATATCAAACCAACCTGGGCTTCCATAACACCTCAGCAGTGCCATAGGCGGAACGCCTCCATGCCACGCCACATTGATGCAGTAATTCATGCAAAAGGAGCCCTGACCAAGTATTGAGTGCATACTATACTGTACATAGACACTTTTCAGTAAGCCAACATTTCTGTATTAAATTTTTTATTTATTTTTTTTTATATTGGTCTTATGTAATATTCTAATTGTCTGAGATACTGAATTTTTGGTTTTCACTAGCTGTAAGCCAAATTCATCAAAATAAAGGAAAGCAATGCTTATAATATAGCACTCTATGTGTAATACATCTAATTTAAATTTATGATTTTCACTTTTTGAATTGAATTACTGAAATAAACTAACTTTTTGATCATATTCTAATTTTATGAGATGCACCCGTGTATATATAATGCTTGGGGGTTCTAAGTATTTTTCTAGAAAAAATACTGATTTTAACTTGTAAGCAACAAGTGTCAGAAAAAAGCTTAGCCTTTAAGTGGTTAAACTGACCTCATTTGCAGACCAAAGTTTATTCCTTTGATCTCTATAAGAACCAAATGATACAATGTTTCTTTTTATGTCTCAGGGCTAAGCAGTGTTGTGGTAAACTTTGCCGGCTGCTTTTTTTTTTTTTTTTTTTGACAGCTGTAAGCAGAGAACTGCTCTGTACTTGTTATATGATTTGTGGAAATGCTGGATTAAGATTGTGAGGGGGTTGAATTGAGATCGCAATTTTTTTTTTTTTAACGAATAATCGTGCAGCTCTACTCTGAGCACAAGTTGCATGTCACAAGTCTGATCAAGTTAAGATGCTGGTCCGACTTGGATACAACATGGGTGATATTCAGTGGGCTAAAATAGGACCAAAGTTAGACCAAGAAGTGCAGGAACCTTTTCCAAAGTCGGCCTGACACAAATCGGACCAGTTAAGATGGCACTCATAGGGAATCATTGATTTATACAAGTCATATGACGTGCTCTCAATGTCGGAGTGTGGGTCGCACCAGTGGGAACCGGGCCTAAGGTTGATTTTCCAACCCCAGAGGTTCTTAAACTCTTTGATCTGAAGACCAAAATAAGAAAAATATTATCCGACTGGCACCTGAGAAAAGAAAAATATTACTAAAATGTCAGTAAAGCCATACACACAAACTGCAAACATATTTGTTGCCATCGAAGTGTAGTTCTCAATAATTTCCCCTGTGTAAGGCAGAAAAGTGTATAGCTAATGATAAACAATATTTATATTTCAAAACGGAGAATAGATTCCTGAGCATTTTTCCAATGTGAATGCCATGCATACTATATATATATATATATAAAAAAACTCCAGGCAGATATAAAAGACATAAAGTAAAACAGCTCTGTATTCATCATACATCAGGAATGCTACTCCCGCTGCTGCACTTGGACAATCTAGGCAAGTGGTGACCCATCATAAACATATCCACAACCTAATCTGGTTTCCGGCCTATAGTTTAACCACTTGACCTCCAGAAGGTTTACCCCCCCCCCCCCCTTTCATAGCTAGGCCATTTTTGCAATACGACTCTGAGTTACTTTACATTACATTGAGTGGTCATGCAATGCTGTAAAATGTATGTCTTTTTTCCCCCCCATAAATAGAGCTTTCTTTTGGTGGTATTTGATCACCACTGTTTTTTTTTTTGCACTATAAACAAAAACTTTGAATAAAAAATATATATTTTTTACTTTCTGCTATAAAACATATGCAATAAAAAAGATGTAAAAAATGAAATGTCTTTATAAATTTGCTCAATTAAAGTTTTATAGCGCAAACTATAGGATATATACTGGAATTTTTAAATTTTTTTACAAGTAATGGCAGCGATCAGTGACTTATAGTGGGACTGCGATACTGCGGGGTACATTCTAACACTAACTGACACTAATACACTGTTCAATGCTAAAAACATTCACTATCCCTGTACTTATGACACTGGCTGGGAAGAGGTTAAACATCTAGGGCAATCAAAGGGTTAACTGTGTGCCTAACGTGTTTTTGTGTGTACTGTGTTGTGGTTTTACGAAGATCGGCCATAAGCGGTTCGAATCTCGGCCGGTTCAGCAGGAATGAATGTACCAAGATCGATCAACTTGGATACAACCAGACTGCCAGATTCTAGCCTGCTATCCTCGATAGTGAAAATCGTTGTGGTCTCCTGGCGGCGATAGCTTCCCCCGCCCTTTCTTTCCTCCCTACCGGGAAAAAACAATGGCCTGGCTGGAGGGATACCCGCATCAACACTGGATTGATGGGCAAATCAAGCAACCCGTGTTTGCAGGAAAGAAATGTGCTCTGTGTATGGCCAGCCTAAGGGAATGTGGGTGATTTTACTCCATGCTTTGCAGGAAATCAAAATGAATCCCTGCTGACGGACGGGACAGAGCTCTGCCTTGTTCACATAGGCAGAGCTCTGTCCTGTCTCTTTCCTTTGCCGATCAGCTGGTGCCAGTGGATAATCCATTGGCTGGCACCCACTGATAGGCTTGTGGTGTGTCCAATTACAACACAGCCGGGTTGCCGGCTGTGCGCGCGCCCCATACCCAGAAGTGCCAGATTACGTACTAGGTACATGATCTGGCCCAGAAGAGCTGCTCTAAGTGATGCGGTCGGCAAGTGGTCAAAGCAGAACTTCACTCACTCAATCAACATTGACTATTTTTAATCTTTTTGCTGCTAGCATTATAAATAGATAGGAAGGTATATCATATTTTTTTTTTTACATTTCCTCAGTTACTTTCTTGTTTTAATGCCTAGGCAAATGATGTCACACATCGCAGGCATCGTCAGGAGGGTTAAAGGTCTTAGCTAAGCACACCCTCCTGCCTGAGCTAAGGGCAGATGTATTCCAGGAAGTAAATTCTGCATGAATCATTTGCCCTTACTCAGAGTGGCCACGGCCAGAAATGCTAGGGTGGAGTGATTTGTTAGCAAAATAAAGCATTGAGACATGGATGGGGGGATTTGCTTTGAGTATTAAAGCGGAGTTCCACCCTAAAATTATACTTACCTCCATCTTCTCGCTCCGGGTCACCTGAAAAACAAATGGATAATCGCATTTTTTTTTTTTTTTACATACCTTGTTTAGAAGAAAATATACTTACCTTACTTCCTCTTCCTCGCCACGGCGATTCGTCACTTCCTGGCTTTGCAATGATTCCTGGGAGCTGAACGTCATCGCTCCCAGGAATCAATGCGCCTGCACTGGCCCCGACGTCAGTTCCGGTGCAGGCACCGTCATACCTTGCTAAACAGCTTGTGGGCATGCCCAGAAGCTGTGCAGGGATGACGCTGCGGCCCCGGAAGTGACAGCGGGCCGGCGCAGTGCATCGTGGGACCGAAGAAGACGGAAGAGGACACAGAAGAGGATCGCGCTGGCTTCAAGCTGCCCACACCTGAGATGGCAGCGCTGGAGAATACATTTTCAAGGTAAGTATTTCTTCTTGCAGGTAAGTGCGACCCGGGACAGATCAGAGGCTATCCATTGTGGAATGCACTAGCCCTGACTGTCCCAGGGGTATTTTTATTCAAAAAAATGTCCCAGGGTGGAACTCCGCTTTTAGGATGAATAAAAAGTTTTTTTAGGTTGTGATGCTTTTTTTTTTTTTTACACTGGTCACTTATCAACCTAAAAATGCATATAAAATGCCCAAAAAAAAGTCTGTAAAAATAGCAGCGCCTAGATGTGAACGTAGCCTAAGGAACACTGGCCTGCGCCATTGAACTAAGCTGATATTTATAGCGTACATTTCTGGATTGTGAAGCTCAGTATTTTATGGTCTATGAGTCGTAATGAAACTACCTTGACTGTGACTAAAAACCAGAATGTAACCTCAGTTTTGTTAGGAAACTGAATATTGCGTCGTGTTCGCCAGAAGCTTTAATGGAATTGTTTTGGCTAGAATGAAGCACACATTCCTACAGTTTTATCTTTCAAATCCTATGATACCGTGCTAAATATTGTTGTGTCACCTAGTATTAGCTCCTGGCTGACACCTTCATATATTAAGTATTAACACAAGGACAGCTAGGCCAGTGAGCCGTATAGCTGATGCAGCAGCTCCAAAGACCTGGAACAGGTGATGATTGCTGAGAACAACATCGTCTGCTAATGTGCTCTACTGCAAATCTCTGGGAACTTTTTTTTGGCAGCCTTTTCCACCACCAAGGACATATTTGATCCTAATCCAGAACATGTAATTATCAGAGATACAAGCCCCTGCCAATGTACCTTCTTTGCACACATGCTCTATTTGTTGCTTCAGCATTAAACATCCTTGAATTCTGAGCACAGATTCTATTTTTGTAACCTTGGCGCAGTACGTATAACAGTACATACAGCTTATTGAAAGTAAAAACCTAATGCTGGTGACATATGAGATATTATTTGGATGCTAGAAATCAATTTAGTGTATCCATCGAGGCTGGGTTCACAATTTTGGGTAGAGTGCAGAGGGTTTAGAACAGCTGTCAGGTTTTTATTGCTCCCTGTGCCCCCTGTTAGGGAGATTTGTCCTGTTTACCATTCTCATTGAAAGTGAAAGTAAAAGAAAATTCCAAATTTTGGGTTGTCCCCAAAAAAGTAATAGAGGGGAACACTTCCAACAGGGACACTAGTTATGGTGACCTGGGGGTCCCCAAGAAATTCCCTTAATTTGCAGTGATTTCCTTTCACTTCCTGTTTGGCCTAGAGACAGGACGTGAAGGGAAATCTCTGCAATGGGACACGTATGGTGAAAAAAATCTCAAAGGGCTCATACCCTCCCTTAACCACTTAAGCCCCGGAAGATTTTACCCCCTTCCTTACCAGGGGGTATTTTGCAATTCGGCACTGCGTGACTGTAACGGACAATTGCGCGGTCGTACGATGGTGTACCCAATATGCGACTTTTACTTTTTGCGCTATAAACAAAAAAAGAGCGACAATTTTGAAAAAATATTTTTCACATTTTTTTATATGAAATTCCCCAAAAAAATTTATTAACATTTTAGGCCAATTTGTTTTTTTGCTACATATGTTTGGTAAAAAAAATCGCAATAAGCCTATTTTGATTGGTTTGCGCAAAAGTTATTGCTTTTACTAACTAAGGGAAAGATTTTTGTAATTGTTGTTGTTTGTTTGTTTTTTTTTAATAAGTAATGGCGGCGATCTGCAATTTTTTTTGCGGGACTGTGACATTGCGGCAGAGAGATCGGACCCTTGACTGACATTTTTGACACTTTTGGGGGTACCAGTGACATTACTACAGTTATCAGTGCTATACATATGCACTGTTACTGTAAAAATGACACTGGCAGGGAAGGGGTTAACTTTATTGGAGATGCAGGGGTTAAATGTGTCCCTAGGGGCATGCTTCTAACTGTAATGGGGTGTGGCTTTTCATGTAACCACAGAGACATACGATCCTACATAGCAGGATCGTATGATCTCTGCAGTTAAACCAGGGAGAATGACAGGCGGCTTTGTTTACATTAGCCGCCTGCCTTTCTCCCTCTGCAGCGGACGATCGCGAGTGACTGGAAGACATCGGGTCCGCCGGTCACACGCGTAGGGATGTGCAGGAACGAGCGGGGGCGGGAGCGCGCCTCCGGCGGCGCGCGCTCATCCGCTATTGGCTCCCGGACGAGTGACGTATATATACGTCACTTTGCCCAGGAGGGGCTGACTGCCGCAGTAAATGTACTTGCGTGGCGGTCGGCAAGTGGTTAAGGCCCGTACACACAGTACGAAAATCGGAAGTAAAAATTTGTCCGACGAACGATCTGCCGATTTTCTGATTGTTAGTATAGTGCTTTCCACAGCCAATTACGAATTTTCGGACGACAAAAACTGGATGTGCAGGCTATAAAATTTTTATCGTACGTGAACACAACATCCGATTTTCATTTAATTAGTAGAGTTTTTTATCTGAAAAAAGTTCTAGACTAGACTAGGCAAGACTAGGCATGCTCTGAAACGAAAGAACACATACAAAACAATTCAACACATGACATCACTTCTGAAGTTGAATTCTGTAGTATGAGAATTTTCATATGAAAGTAACCTCTTCACTTTCCATATGAGACTAGCATGCAACAAAAAACAGACGAAAGATGGTTCGATAATCTAATCGTGTGTACGAGGCTTAACTCTATCTAACATGAAAAAAAAAAAAAAGTTTTGCCTATAGTTCTACTTTAAAGTGTAACTAAAGGCAATTTTCTTTTTTGGATTGAATCAAGAGGGATTAGACTACCTGTCAGGTTTTTATTGCTGTCTGTGTCCCCATTAAGAAGAATTACTCTCTGTTTGTCCTGTTTCTCATATATATATGTGTGTGTGTGTGTGTGTGTGTGTGTGTGTGTATGTATGTGTGTGTGTGTATATATATATATATATATATATACGCCAGAAAATACAGTGTGTATATATATATATATATATATATATATATATATATATATATATATATATATATATATATATATACACCCTTATACAATTGCATATACAATATAGCATATACAATTGCTACACAAGTGATAATGTAATTGAATTTTTATTAAAAATTACCTTTCCTTTTCAATCTGCAGCGCTGCAATTTCCTGTAAAATGCAATGCAATATGGCTACCTGGAGATGTTCTGTGCACAGTGGGCATATAGAACGCCTCCCAGAAATGTAATTTCCTGCTTGTGTGATTGGCTTACTGATTTTCCCAGAAGTCTACACTAAGATATAGCTCAGATTTTCAGCATCCCCTGCAACAAAAATGTCATTTTTGGTGAGAACTCCCAAAGGAAAATCCCGTCTAAAGGGATGCAGACCCTCCACTTTCCTCATTAGAGCCCTGCTGATTGATAATTATAAAATCACTCCCATTAGAGTTACTTTCCACATGGACACAGAGAAACAAACAGCTGTTCCTTCAGAATAACATAAAGTAGGACTCTGCAAGAAAGTTTGTTATAATCCTTGCAATCTAATTAGATCATCCAGAGAGGAATGTTTTTTTCTTTTCTCAACAAAAGTGGAGTTACTCATAAAGTATACATCTGTATTTTTTTAAATAGACCATTCTGCCAATATGTTCATTTGATTGTCTGTTTTTGTTTTATAGCCTTTCAAACAACTCCCGAATAGTGAGTCTCCTGTCACAGCTGGAGAGAATCAACTCCGAATCAGCCTTGGATCCTGATAACACTAGATTTGTCACTGCAAAAATCCTCCACTTGGCACAAACTCAAGGTATATAAATTGTTTAATTAAATTGCTTCAAATAATTTTATTACAGCTATGCCTTTGGAATAATCAACTTTTGAAAATAAAAGGAAAAGAACAGCACATGTATACTATTTTTCCAACGCATCACAAGTCATGCTTCTTCGGTTTACTTGTGGTTTGTCAATAACAGTTTCTTGAACAGCTCGTCCAGTTCTGTGCCCTTGGCAACACTGATTTTAATTCATAAACATTGTTTTTATTAGTTGTCTAAAATCCTCTGCACAACTGAATTCAGCACTGTAAGCCAATCAGGCTCTTAATCACTGCTAAGTGCTAACATGTTTAATGTGATTCCATGTGCTAAAATCTTTAACTGCTTCCAGTCTGAGCCAATTCTGACATTCCTCTTCTACATAGCAGGTCTGCAGGTCTATGTCGGTGCTAAAATTATTGTTCTCGCTCTGACGTTCATGGCGATACCTCACATGTGTTGTGCGGGACCTACGGGCACGTTCACATTTGTTCTCAAGGATAGGGGAAAGGGAGCGCTTTAACCTTTTTTTTTTTTTGTATCTGTTGTATTATTTTTTTATGTAGAAAATTTTAATCAGCTTATTGCTATTACAAGGGATGAACAACATCCCTTGTAATAGCATGGGCTGTGATAGCTCCTCCTTATGGAGAGGTGTGGGGTCCATTTGACCCCAGGTCTCTCCTCTGGCCTCCAATGCAGCCAATCAGGCTTTTTAAGAGCCAGGTAAACACCGAACAGAAACCAGAAGTGACGGAATCCAGATCGCTTCCGCTTTCTGACATTAGGAAACCACATCCATTTTGCTCACTGTGTGCCCAGAGCTGGATGCCACCAGTTGCATCCTTACCGGGCTCCCTGATCACATAAGAGTTGTGGGACTCCCTACTTTTACGTTGTAGGAAATGGCCGGCCAAACAAAGTGATATCTCAGTCAACTGCATTGATGACCAAGATATCACCCTTCCCGTCCGAGGAAGTTTCTATACATATGGCGGATGGAAGTGGTCAAGGTGGATTGAAATTTTGCCAGTTCAATGGTGCTGTTTGGATAATTTTCATTCAATCAGCCCCTGCAGTCACTTGGCTTTAGTGCTGATAAGGGTATTCGAACAGTTCCCGCTGTCAGAATACAATAGCACAGTGGGGAGGATTCTTCTTGCTCTTTTTTTTTCCAGCGTCTGGCTAAGCAGAAACTGAGCGTGTATGCCCAGCTTTACAGGAGGGGCAAGCATGAGAAGATCTCATCAGTAATCAGCAGGCACAGGGAGTGATCAAGCAATATTGATTCTTTCCAGTGGAGAAAAAAGGCAGGGGCTGACTGAATAGAACTATGCACCCATGCACAGGAAAAACAGATCACATGGATGTATTTAGCCACCTCACCTCTTGGTCAAAGCACAAATCTTCCCAGGCCTCATCATCTTCACTGCAAATAAAAACAAAGAAAAGGGCGCACCAGCCTAGCGCATTATCCTCAGTGGGCTTTTATTGGAAAAATAAAAATGAACTACTCACAAACATGCGATTAAAATCCAGCATATCGATTTTATAGAAATGGCCGCTATGATTTTAAATTCCGCTGCGGCACTTTTTTTTTTTTCACGGAGTGGATGACACTTGTGTCATCCGCTCCGTATGTCCGCATATCATCCCATCCGTTTGCGGATGATATACGGACATAATGTATGTCAATGGGGATTGCGGATGACACCGCTGACATCCGATTTTGCATCCTTTACGTTTTTTAAACGGAAGAAAAATAGGGTTCTATTCTGTTCCAAAAAAACGGAACAGAACTGAAAGGACAAAAATCGGATGGTCATCCACTGACATCCGAAATCCCATTGACATGCATTATGTCCGTATTTCATCCGCAAAAAAACAGGATGAAATATGGACATACGGAGCGCCCGTGTGAAAGAGCCCTTAATTATTGCACTTTTTGTATATATTTTTGAAAAATGAATACCTAAAACTCTCTGTTAATGAATTGCACTGTGCATCCTTTAAAATGATGGGAAATAGAGTCTGAGGACTACACAATAGACCTATTGAGGAAATGGGAATTTGTCCGTAACAACTAGTCAGATTCTCCTTTTTGTAGGGGATCTCACAAAAGAAAAGAAAACTGCAAAATTTTTTTTTCTTCTTTGCTTAAAAAAAAAATCTAAATGTGCAAAGTACACAAGGTACACAACGTGATGTAATTAGTGTCATAACTTGCTGTAAACATCACATGTAGTGGAAAAATTATGATAGCTAAAAATAATTTAACTTGGGATAGACAGGGGGCTATGTGCCATTCTCTGTAGGCGTGGCTTGGCATTTGTCAGCACTTGTCAGAATGTCCAGGGTTGTGTAAGTGATCAGTACTGCAAGCTGCACCTTGCTGGGTTATTACCTATGAGCAGATTTCAGTGTGATATCCATATGCCACTTATTGTGGAAGGTAAGTGTCATGCAAAGCATGTGATCCTGGCACTGACAATAAATCCTTTAATTGTGTAGATCTTCACACTAAAGATCTGCCACTTGTTTGATCATTTTACTATACATTTTTCATACAGTATTTATATAATTTCCTGCACATAGTATTGCAGCTTGCTTCTATAATGGGGGAAACATGCTATGAATTAACATATGGTGTTATTTTGGCATTGTCTTTGTCATTTTCAGGGATGCCATCATCTTTGGCCTAAGAATAGCAGATTTTACTCCTTATTTACCAGTTGTGTACTTGCATTTTATTTTCGAATAAAGAAATATTGCATTCTCTTGGCTTTTTCCATTCTGTTTTTTTTGCTGCTTTAAAGTAGGACTATAGGCAAAACTTTTTATTTTATTTATTTTTTTAATTTTGAACAGAGCAAGAAAGGGTTATAACCAGTGTCGGATATTGTTTTTCACCATCTATGTCCCATTGCGGAGATTTACCTTTATTTCCTGTCCCAATGCCAAACAGAAAGTGAGAAGAAATACCTGCAAATTAAGAGAATTATTTTGGGACCCCTCGGTCATCAGTACTAGTATCCCCATTGGAAGAGTTTCCCTCTATTATTTTTCTCGGGAAAATTTCACTTTCACTTTCAATGGGAATGGTAAACAGGACAAATCTTCCTAATGGGGGCACTGGGAGCAATAAAAAACCAACAGGTGTTCTAATCCCTCTTCACTCTATCCAAAACTAAAAAAAAAAAAATAAAAAGTTTTGCCTTTAGTTATAATTTAAGCATTTTGATTTTTAATACTTATCAAGTGTTTACAATCAGCAGAATTTTGGTTAAATGAGACGTTTTGTATAAGTGGGACTCCAATAGAGGTGTGCTTCCTTTTTTTTTTTTTTTTTTTGTGTGTGTTTATAATTTGCACCTGCAAAGTGCCGGTGTAACGTTAGAAAACCATACCTCGTGAAAATTCCATACCCACGTCACTTCCTGTCAGAAACGTAATGGAACAGCTGAGCAGCGTAGCAGTGCGCATGCTCAAAGCTCCGGATACGTCATTGAACAGCTGGAGGAGCTTAGCATTGCGCATGCTCGGAGGGTAGGGAATTGTCACGGCAGTGTGTTGTAACGTTACACCGCTTCAGCTGTTGCGGCGGTTACATTAAAACATCTCGGCTGCAATATGAGTCATCTCCGCTCCTACCCCTGTCACTTCCCTGACATCGGTTACTAAATGTAAAAGCGGCGGCAGGTTTTTTCATAGATCCGCCGCCGCTGTTATATTTAGTAGCCAAGATCAGGGAAGTGACAGGGGAAGGAGCGGAGATGACTCATATTGCAGCCGAGATGTTTTAATGTAACCGCTGCAACAGCTGAAGCGGTGTAACGTTACAACACACTACCGTGAAAATTCCCTACCCTCCGAGCATGCGCACTAGTAAGCTCCTCCGCTATTGAATGACGTAGGTGCACCGAAAGTGACGAGGGTAGGGAATTTTCACGGGTATGGTTTTTTCACGGAACACCGGTCCCCGGGTTACAAACATCCGACTTACAAAAAGGACTCCTACTTACAAATGGAGAGAGACAACAGGAAGTGAGAATAACCTAGGAAGGGAAAATCACTCCTGTAAGGCTCGGTTCACATTTATGCGATGCGGGAAGGCTGCGAATTCGCAGCCTGTTCCCGCATCGCACACGCACCCCCGGCAGTTCACACTGCCATATGCGATACGCTGGGGGTGTCAATGTAATCTTAACGACACCCCCAGTTTGATCGCATATTGCAGTGCGATCGTGCAGTTCGCACAGGAGCGGATCGCACAAGTGTGAACCGCTGTGCGATCCGATCCTGATGCGGCTGCATAAATGCCTCCTGTGCGTGTTTGCTCCAGGTGCGATGCGAATTTAGCCATACAAACTGTATGGCTAAACTCGCACCGCACAGCTGATCGCATGTAATGTCGGAGCAGTACACTCCGACATTACATGCGAACCCGGCACTCGCAGAAGTGTGAACCGGGGCTAAGAGTTCTCATGGGAAAAAGGTGCCTCCACTGAAGCGTTATCACCAATCCTTGTTTCCGCAACAACCCAAAATTCTCAAAATCCAATTGTCATAGGGACAGAAAGTGAGGTGAAATCTGAACAGGGGCACAGACAGCAAAACAAATGGTACAGGGGTGTTAACCCTTGCCTATGCTATCCAAAAAACGTAAATTATTATTTTTTCTTAGAATAAGATTTATTCTTAGCTGGAGCTAAACTTAAAAAATGTACCTATTCCGACTTACAAACAAATTCCACTTAAGAACAAACCTACAGACCCTATCTTCTTTGTAACCCGGGGACTGCCATTACTCATCATAAGAAAATTGGGTGAAAAATACTACTTTCGAAGTCATCATCGAATCGTTTTTTTAACAATGAACCTGTGTACATTCATTTCAACAGAATTCTCTAATAAGATTATATATGTATCTGGTATATTTTTTGCATTTTATAATAGCCTCCCTTGTGTTGATATCCAAAAAGGCATGAGACCGCTTTTTGGCATTAAATTGGAACTTTAGTCTAAAAAATAAAAATGGATTAACAGTCAGGATTTTTAATGCAGAAGAGACATACTTGGTCTCTTATCCATTAAAGCAACTTACTTGCCTGTCCTTGCCAGTACAGTAGCTCACTGAACAAATTTGACAATGGCGAAGCTAAAGGAACTTTCGTGCATGCATGAGAGTGAACTTCATCTCAGCCCTGCCAACGACAGCGGTCAGCAACCGAGACCTGGAAGCCGACTTTCCAAAGATGTAGGTATCCGTCGGGACTTTTGGGCATGGTGCATCGCTGGATTCAAGGTGAGTATAGTTTCGCTTTAACATCTTTGATGTGATGTGTTCAAACTATCCGACTAAAAACGTTCACTTGAATGACACTCTATTGCAGTGGTTCTTAACCTGGGTTCGATCGAACCCCAGGGGTTCGGTGAGTCAGTCTCCGGGGTTCGGCGGGGGGGACAAAGGGGCAATTGCTCCCCCGGAGAAAATATTACTGATTGTGAGGCTGAGCGCACCCCGGGAAATCAGAGCTGCGGTCGGGACAACTCACAGCCATTACACATAGACACTTGACACTCCGCCCCCTGTACCTCCCCCAGCAGGTTTCCAGCCTATCTCCTGCAGGCTGCTTGCTGCGTGAGTGGGCGGGATGGGGATGTACCTGACCACGGAGATCGCGCCCTCCTGGAAGAGGGAAATGTGAGCAGCTGAGCAGAGTGAATGTTCCTGGAGGTAGGCTCAGCTAGCTGTACATGGTGGATTCGTTTACAAGGACCTCTATGCTAAGTCTGCTGAGTTACTGCAGCTTAGCATAGAGGTGCTGTTAGCTGACAGATGGAAATGCATGTCCTTTTCATTTAGCTCAATAAAGCATTGTGAATACCCCCTGGTGTGTGCCCTCCTGATACCCCATGGAATGCTCTCCCAACACCTCCCCCCAATGTGTGCCCTCCTAACACCCCATGGTATGCCCTCCAAACACCTCTCCAAAGTGTGTTCCCTCTTGACACCCCATGCTATGTCCTCCCAACCCCCCCAGTGTGTGCCCTCCTGATACCCCATGGTATGCCCTCCCAAACCCCCCCCCCCCCCAGTGTAGTGTATGTCCTCCTGATACCCCATGGAATGCCCTCCCAACACCTCCCCCCAGTGTGTTCCCTCCTGACACCCCATGGTATGTCCTCCCAGCCCCCCCAGTGTGTGCCCTCCTGACACCCCATGGTATGCCCTCCTGACACCCCATGTTTTAATGGTTTTGTTCTTAATGGTTTTGTTTTTTGAGATACAGTCGCCAACACTTGCAGGGAGGCCCCAGCGAGATTTGAACTCGCGACCCCTGGTTTACAAGACCAGTGCTCTAACCCCTGAGCTATGGAGCCTTTTTTTTTTTCTGTTTTTTTTTTTTTTTTATTTGAAAAAATCATATTTTATTTTTTCAATTAAGAAGGGTTTGGTGAATGCGCACATGAAACTGGTGGGGTTCAGTACCTCCAACAAGGTTAAGAACCACTGCCCTAGATCAACATTCATTAGTGCTGATCCAGAAGAAGGCAAAAACCCTACTAAAGCATGGTCCAATTTGCTCCAACAGGGAAAAAATTCCTTCTTGACCCCCTTAGACTATATTTGCAGAAATTATTTTTCTGGTGCAAATAGTAGCGGCAGAAATTTTCTGATTTCTGCAGCTTTTTTTGCAGTCTGTGAGTGGCTAGCTATGGGCTGCTGAGCCTGTACATTTTAATCACAAGGCGGTGGCGGGTCGCAGCTATTCGTGTCCACGCAGTGCACTTTGTGTGCGTTTAGCAGTGATCTCCACAGACAATCGCTGGCTGCATGAACATTCAGAGGAAGGCAATGTAAGGTGCTCTGCTGTGCTGTGCTCCCTCAGTGATGTAAGGTGCAGTGCATTACCCCCCGGTAATGTACTGCACTGTGCTGTGTCCCCGCCAGAAATGTACAGTGCTCTGCTGTGCCCCCAGTATTGTAATGTGCTGTATTCTTCCAGTAATGTCGGGCTGTGCTGTATTCTTCCAGTAATGTCGGGCTGTGCTGTTTCGTGCCAACCCCCGTAATGTAAGGTGCAGTGCATTACCCCCCAGTAATGTCCTACACTATATACATCACTATTTCTTCTAGACCTATATGCTGGTTTGAACAACCAACATGAGGAAGTCACTGTTTCTATTTACGATTGTTTCCTGGGGGCGGCACATCTTTACTCTAATTTGTAATCGTGGTGCCCTTTGAATGAGCCATAAACCTCCTCTGCAGGATGGCATTGGTTTGGAGCCGGCATTGCCGTTCGGTTAATCTTGCTTGCTGCCCTGCAATGATCGGTGCTTTTTCTGGATTTAATGGAGAATTTGGGAAAGGTGGGAGCCTTGGGACGTTCGTAGCATTTTCTGTTGTTCCTTTTACATCTCGTTTGCAAGACAGACAATGAATCGTTGTAGCACAAGCTTCATCCGGTGGTGGGGGCTCCATCAGTTTCTTGAGTGTTTTCCTCCACCCATTCTCCATCTCCTTTATGTATACCACTATTTTGTCCAATTTAATTTTCATTTTGTCCAATTGAGTTTTCATTTCTTCCTTGTTCTTTTCCATTACTTCCGTCCATTTTTCATCCTGGCATCTGATTTTTTCAGCCAGATGTTCAAGCATCAGGCGGAATTGCTCATTGGAAGAATCAAAGGTTTTTCGATCCAATTTTTCAGCAAGGTCTTCTCTGTCTTTAGCATTTTGATCGATGTGCACTTTTAGCTCCATCATGTTGTGTTCCATGTCTTCCAGCCTCTTGAGAATAGCATCTTTGTATTGTTGATAATTCTCCTCCGCTGCCTGCATGCGGTCATCATAGATTTTCTTTTCCTTCATTTTTTCTAACTTCAGGCAGTTTAATTCCTGTTCCAGGTCTTGCTGCTTCTTTTCCAAAGCTTGGATCCTCTGGGAATTCTCTGAGGATCCCCCCCTGTACACACATCTAAATGGTGATGATGGTGGCTGTGGTGGTGGACTGGGAACTTTAATCTCCGTCTGTTTTATTTCCTGTAGGAGCTGCTCTTTTATCTCTTTCTTCAGCTTCTCAATGTCCACCTGCCCCTTTTTTTGTGTGTCCAGGTCTTGTTGCAGATTTGTGCAGTGCAGATTTGTGCTTTACCATCTCCGCCTGCAGCTGCACAATGTCAGCCTGCATCTTATTCTGCGCCTCGAGCTGCAGCTGCTTTTAGCACAAATTACAGACACTGATCTCTAACCTACTGACACCATAAGTATATACACACGGATATGTGTTTGAGCTTTGGGGTGCACACCCTAATGCAATACGCTGCGCACACCTATGACATGGGTATAGTCAGAGGTTTTCTGCCTAGTGTCCTACTCCTGTAGGGGGCAGTATAACCCAATGATCAAGAATGAGAGGAGCTGTGTCCGTCAATGAGCATCAGAGAAATGGATTTTAGAGCTTTCTTTTGGTGGTATTTGATCACCTCTGCGGTTTTTAATTTTTTGCGTTATAAACAAATAAGACCGACCATTTTGGAAAAAAAAAACAATATTTTTTATTTTCTGCTATAAAACATATCTAGCAAGAATCACATTTCATCAATTCATTTTTTGTTTGTATATTGTTTTGTTTTGTTTGTTGTGGTTGAACTAGATGGACTGCTGTCCTTTTTCAACCTGTCTAACTATGAGATGGGCGATCGGATACTCCCTGGATCAACATTCATTAGTGCTGATCCAGAAGAAGGCAAAAACCCTACTAAAGCATGGTCCAATTTGCTCCAATAGGGAAAAAATTCCTTCTTGACCCCCTTAGACTATATTTGCAGAAATTATTTTTCTAGTGCAAATGGCAGCGGCAAGAATTTTCTGATTTCTGCAGCTTTTTTTGCAGTCTGTGAGTGGCTAGCTATGGGCTGCTGAGCCTGTACATTTTAATCACAAGGCGGTGGCGGGTCGCAGCTATTCGTGTTCACGCAGTGCACTTTGTGTGCGTCCAGCAGTGATCGCCACAGACAATCGCTGGCTGCATGAACATTCAGAGGAAGGCAATGTAAGGTGCTCTGCTGTGCTCCCTCAGTGATGTAAGGTGCAATGCATTACCCCCCCAGTAATGTACTGCACTGTGCTGTGCTCCCTCAGTAATGTACTGCACTGTGCTGTGTCCCCGCCAGAAATGTACAGTGCTCTGCTGTGCCCCCAGTATTGTAATGTGCTGTATTCTTCCAGTAATGTCGGGCTGTGCTGTATTCCTCCAGTAATGTCGGGCTGTGCTGTATTCCTCCAGTAATGTGGGGCTGTGCTGTTTCGTGCCAACCCCCGTAATGTAAGGTGCAGTGCATTACCCCCCAGTAATGTCCTACACTATATACATCACTATTTCTTCTAGACCTATATGCTGGTTTGAACAACCAACATGAGGAAGTCACTGTTTCTATTTACGATTGTTTCCTGGGGGCGGCACATCTTTACTCTAATTTGTAATCGTGGTGCCCTTTGAATGAGCCATAAACCGCCTCTGCAGGATGGCATTGGTTTGGAGCCGGCATTGCCGTTCGGTTAATCTTGCTTGCTGCCCTGCAATGATCGGTGCTTTTCCTGGATTTAATGGAGAATTTGGGAAAGGTGGGAGCCTTGGGACGTTCGTAGCATTTTCTGTTGTTCCTTTTACATCTCGTTTGCAAGACAGACAATGAATCGTTGTAGCACAAGCTTCATCCGGTGGTGGGGGCTCCATCAGTTTCTTGAGTGTTTTCCTCCACCCATTCTCCATCTCCTTTATGTATACCACTATTTTGTCCAATTTAGTTTTCATTTTGTCCAATTGAGTTTTCATTTCTTCCTTGTTCTTTTCCATTACTTCCGTCCATTTTTCATCCTGGCATCTGATTTTTTCAGCCAGATGTTCAAGCATCAGGCGGAATTGCTCATTGGAAGAATCAAAGGTTTTTCGATCCAATTTTTCAGCAAGGTCTTCTCTGTCTTTAGCATTTTGATCGATGTGCACTTTTAGCTCCATCATGTTGTGTTCCATGTCTTCCAGCCTCTTGAGAATAGCATCTTTGTATTGTAGATAATTCTCCTCCGCTGCCTGCATGCGGTCATCATAGATTTTCTTTTCCTTCATTTTTTCTAACTTCAGGCAGTTTAATTCCTGTTCCAGGTCTTGCTGCTTCTTTTCCAAAGCTTGGATCCTCTGGGAATTCTCTGAGGATCCCCCCCTGTACACATGTCTAAATGGTGATGATGGTGGCTGTGTTGGTGGACTGGGAACTTTAATCTCCGTCTGTTTTATTTCCTGTATGAGCTGCTCTTTTATCTCTTTCTTCAGCTTCTCAATGTCCACCTGCTCCTTTTTTTGTGTGTCCAGGTCTTGTTGCATCCGCATCTTCTCCATCTCCGCCTGCAGCTGCACAATGTCAGCCTGCATCTTATTCTGCGCCTCGAGCTGCAGCTGCTTTTCTTCCAGCTGTTTTTGCAGCTCTGCGTTCTCCTTCTGCATCTTCTGTGCATCTGCTTCCTTTTCCAGATGCAGTTTCTTCAATTCAGAGATTTCATTTCTGCCTAGGTTCTCCAGGTCAGTGATCCTGGTCTCCATCTTCTCCTTCTCCTGCTTTAGGAGGCTAACCTCCGATATTAGCTGCGCAATAATGGCAGTATTCTGCTGGCCGTGTTGTTCATAGGTCATGGCCATTTGGCTAAGGTTCTGCCCTCGGGTGGTCATTTTCACAATTTTAAAATGACTCCGAATAAAAAAAAAAACACAGCGAAATTCACTGGTCAACTGAATAGAATTTTCCTATAGGTCCTTTCTCTTCAACTGCCAACTGTGTTTTGTTCTAAATCCTGTCTTCCTCTGCCTTATATACCCTCTTTGGCCCCGCCCACTCCAACTGCCACGTTGAGATCACACATCACATAATAGTTTTTTCTCTAGCGCTCATCGACAGACGTAGTCCTCGGTGATACACCACCTTCGGGTTATGTTACCTCCGCAGGAGCAGGACTAGACAGGAAATTAAAAAGCTCTGGCCACACCCTAGGGGCAGTCCCAGAGGGTATATCCTCTCTCTCTCTGCCTCAGCAAATCAGTTATTTTCTGTCTAGTTAGGAGTAAGGACCTAGATACCTTGCTGGGATCTTAGGTCCTGGCAAGAATTTTTTTCTAAAAGGATTTTTAGACAGCTTTTTTTTTTTTCTCCAGTGTTCCTGTGAGATCTTCAAGCAAGAAAGCTGAACTGGGCGACGGGCTGGATGTTGAGATCCGGTGGTCACCCCAGTTCAGCCTACGAGCGCGTGCAGGCCATAGCTCCACGCTGAGTCGGCCGCGACAAAGTCCCATTAAAAGGACTGAACCCGCGAGTTAAACGTCTCGCTGAAACGCCAAAGACCATGAGTCACGGCGTCCGTATCGGTCGACAGCCCTCCCGCCCCGGTGGAGAGGGGTACTGTCAGGAGTTGGTGCCCGCCTGGTTCCGGTATGGTGAGTAGTATGTTCCCCCTTTTTCCCTGACGGGGTTTGTGGTGAACGCGGGCCCCTCTCTGTATGGTAAGAAAGAGTCCTTTCTATCCTATAACATGTCACAAATCCTCCTACTTTGAGTGTGATTTTATGTGTGCAAAAAGCCAGGAGGCTTGGTTTGGGAGCTAACAATCTATTGTATACATGTTTTAAAGATGTAATCTGTGGCATTCTGGGAATCTTATGGGTTAAGTATAAGCTACCTACCAGTCAGAAGCCACGGACATGTAGACTGCCTTCCAAATCAGATCTCCAGCTATTAGCAGGCCTCCCGAACGGCCATGCGGTCCGCCAGGGCCGGTACCGCCAACCACGCCATATCCCCATGCAGAGAGAGTGTTGTGTGCCCTGCAGCACACCGCTAGTCAGCACAGGCCGCCGCCATTTTTTTTGCTGGATCGCACGAGCCGCCATTTTGGCGTAGCCTCGTGTCTCCAGCATGGGGGCGGCCATGTTTGAGGTGATCCTACACCTCGTGGAGCTTGGGGGAGGCGCCGGAAGGCGTGCAGAGGGGCGGAGCCGCCTCCCTTCTTCCTGGGCAGCCAGCCAAAAGACTTCCTGTTTGTCAGGACAGCGCTGTAAGCTGTTGCAGTTTAACTCTGAGCATCAAGTGGTGAGCCTGGGGGTCTCTCTCTCTCTCGATCGATAGGGATCCCTAGCAGGTAACACTAAGGGGCTTTTTGTGGCGCTGGGGGTCAGAAAAAAAAAAAAAAAAAAGTTTTTTTCTTTTGATTTATATTATCCAGGAAGTAACTGGAGTTATCATGGACCCTGCCACACATATTCCCCCACCTGTTTCCCTCGAGGGGGCCTCGGGACCCGCCGGTGCACAGAGTATAGAATCATTTACAGCAATTTTGGAGTCTATGGTGGCTCGGGTGGAGGCGGCCTGTCAGGGACGGGGGTCAAGGAAGCGACCCCCGCCTACCCCTATACCATCTGACACCTCTGACTCAGATTCAGAGATGGTCACGGCAGTTGCAGGTTCCTCTGCAAGGGCTGTTATCCCAGGTAAAGCCCCCTCAGACAGTGAGGAGGACGCTTCTTCTCCTGCTATAATTCAGGAAGAAGCATTGGTGGACGCACTAGTTGTGGCAGTGCAAGAAACCTTAAAACTTGAGGCTTTACCGGCAGAGGCAACTGAAACAGAGAGGCCTTTCGGTACTAATAAGCCCATCAAGATGGCGAAGGCTTTTCCGGTACCTAAATGTTTTGGTAATCAGATTAAAGAAGAATGGGAGCATTCTAAACGTACCTTTACTATTTCCAAGCGTATTGCTAGACGCTATCCGTTGAGGAATCCATCATTAAGAAATGGACGGTACCACCAGTCGTGGATCCGCCTATTTCCAGGCTGAATAAAGCCACGGTTATTCCAGTGGAGGACACTTCGTCCTTTAAGGATCCGGTGGATCGAAAGATAGAAGCAGAGTCCCGCACTATCTTTTCTCTGATAGGGTCAGCTTTTAGACCAGTAATTGTTATTGGTCTAGTTTCCCAGACACTTACGGAATGGGCGGAAATGGTACGCCAAGATCTTAGGGGAAAAGATATTCCCCAGGAGACATCTGATTTGATGGAACAGATCATACAAGGGCTACGGTTTATCTGTGACGCAGCCTTGGACACAACTCCCTTATTAGGGCATGCATCTAAGTTAGCAGTAATCCTCAGACGTGTGCTGTGGTTAAAATGCTGGTCAGCTGACCTAGGTTCCAAGAAGACCTTGACCAATCTCCCTTTTCAGGGGAATCGTCTATTTGGGGCCAACCTAGATGAAATCATTAAGGATGCCACTGGGGGCAAGAGCACTTTCTTGCCACAGGCTGCAAAAGCTAAGGGACCTCGCAACAAGCGAGGACCTTTCTTTACCGCCCATAAAGGGCGCCCGGCTGGTACTAGCGGGAAAGGCAAGACTCCTCCAGGAGGATTCAAGAAGGGCTGGTCGGACAAGCAGAGGACCAACCCAGCCAAACCCGAAGCAAAGGAGTACACAGCCTGAAGGTGCGCCCCCACCCGGTTTCAGGGTGGGGGGACGTTTTCACCGGTATTCAGGACATCAGATCGAGCATCAACCACTACTACCGGTGCGATTCTTCCCTTCCAACATTTAAGTACCACAGGAAGCGGTAGTTACCGTTCCCTGAATAGATCTTTTCCTTTACCCTTTCCTAAGATTAGTCCCGATACCTCACAGGAATCGGATCTGGTTGACCAGATAGGCCAAGTAGCCTCTAGTCGGGTGACTTCGGTCCCTGAGGTTCAACCAGAAAAGATCACCCTTCCTGATAACTATCAGGTATCTGATAAATGTGTGGGAACAGAAAACGACCAGACTTTCTCGGATGGTCGGGGCCAGATAGCTCTAGGGACGCCTGGTTCAGATCCAATCAGCGCCAGTGGTCCTAGAAATTCTAGGCTGGCCTCCTCAAGCCGGCCTGGCCAACTTGGACATGCTAGTCGCAGACGTTCCGTGGGAACTTCGTCTCAGGGAGTGTCTGTGGTCTCTAGGACCAAGTTACCTTCGTGCTTTACAGTCGCTGGTTTTAATGGCCTGGCCATTGAGACCCAAGTACTGAAGGACAGAGGTTTGTCTACTTCTGTCATTCCTACCCTTATTAAAGCAAGGAAAGCGACTTCCAGCAAAGTCTATTATCACACATGGAAGACTTATATTGCGTGGTGCGAATCTTTAGGATTTCCTCCACGTACCTATTCGGTGTCTCGAATATTGGCCTTTTTGCAACAAGGGGTTGAGCAGAAGCTAGCCTTGAGCACCATCAAGGGTCAAGTTTCAGCATTAGCAATCTTCTTTCAGAAGCCGTTAGCTACCAAATCCTTGGTGCGGAATTTCATCCAGGGGGTGCGGCACCTGGCTCCTCCAGTCCGCGCGCCCTTACCGCCCTGGGATCTTAATTTGGTTTTGTCGGTTCTACAGAAACCTCCTTTTGAAAACATCAGGGAGATTCCCTTGCTTACTTTATCCCAGAAGGTGGCCTTCTTGGTGGCTATTACTTCTGCTCGCAGGGTGTCAGAACTGGCTGCATTATCATGCCAGTCACCATACCTAGTGATTCATAGGGATAAGGTAGTACTTCATCCTAAGCCATCTTTTCTTCCTAAGGTGGTTTCAGATTTTCATCTGAATGAAGATATTGTACTACCTTCCTTGTGTCCTCAGCCCAAGCATCATCGGGAACATGCGTTGCATTCCTTAGATGTGGTTCGGGCAATCAGGGTATACCTGAAAGCTACGGAATCATCCCGTAAGACGGATTCACTTTTTGTGATCACGGATGGCCCCAGAAAGGGTTTGCCTGCATCTGCCGCAACCATTGCCAAATGGATTAGACAGACGGTGGTACAGGCTTATTCTATTAAGGGTCAGAGTCCTCCGTTCCCTGTTAGGGCGCACTCCACTCGAGCGCTCAGTACTTCCTGGGCCTTTCGCCATCAGGCGTCAGTGGTCCAGGTATGTAAGGCGGCCACCTGGTCGTCGGTACATACCTTTACAAAATTCTATAAAATTGATGTGACGGCATCGGCGGATGCCTCATTTGGCCGCAAGGTTTTGCAGGCCGCAATTTGAGGAGACCGGTGGTCTACCTCGAGGGTTTTTTTCTGTTTGAAAATTTTTTTGTTGAGTCTCATCATTAAGGATGAGCATTGTAAACTTCTAGTTGGCACCGGTTGGGCCTTCTAGATTGGGATTTGATTTCCATTTTCCCACCCCTCAGTTGTGATACTGCTCTGGGACGTCCCGAAGGTGGTGTATCACCGAGGACTACGTCTGTCGATGAGCGCTAGAGAAAAATGGATTTTTGTAAAATCTTACCGTAAAATCCTTTTCTCTTAGCTCATCGACAGACGTAGTCCCCGCCCCTCTGTTTTGGAGTTGGGTTGGGTTAAATTCTCTAAGCACTGCTTTTTCACATAACTGATTTGCTGAGGCAGAGAGAGAGAGGATATACCCTCTGGGACTGCCCCTAGGGTGTGGCCAGAGCTTTTTAATTTCCTGTCTAGTCCTGCTCCTGCGGAGGTAACATAACCCGAAGGTGGTGTATCACCGAGGACTACGTCTGTCGATGAGCTAAGAGAAAAGGATTTTACAAAAATCCATTTTTTTTTTTTTTTGTAACTTTACGAACTTTAACTGTCAGTTCCAA
Source organism: Pelophylax lessonae (assembly GCF_965119305.1). Taxonomy (NCBI): domain Eukaryota; kingdom Metazoa; phylum Chordata; class Amphibia; order Anura; family Ranidae; genus Pelophylax; species Pelophylax lessonae. Next base: position 351,176,051 of record NC_138768.1, read on the forward strand.
CTGTCATCTGATTGATGGGATTAGTGTATTTTTTTTTTCTTTTTTTTTTTTATTAAGTGTTCTTGCATGCCAACACCACTTACTGTTATCTCACATATATATTCTTATTATTATCGCCAAATTTACCACCCTAACTCCTCCCACAGTTTTTACACTACATAGACAGTAATATACCGAATC